>NC_069780.1:77883214-78224285 GCF_027406575.1 Nycticebus coucang | reverse complement strand
TGCTGGTGCAAACCAGACAGACACCAGTGTATTAGTGATTTACTCCAGAAGAGTAGAGCAAGGCACTTTGCCCATGGTGGTGCTCCCTCCAAAATATGCATCGACTTGGATAGAAAGAAGAGAATTGAGCATTATAGACAGTTAATGAGCATGTGATATGGAAGCTCAAAGAGGGTAAGGACCTTATTACTCCTATTCTCACTCTCATCTTCAGGATTTTTCATGGTACCTAGATCACCTTAGGTGCTAATAAAAATCAATTGCATAGCAAGAGACATGAACAGAACCTTCTCAGAAGAAGGCAGATGAATGGCCAACAAACCTATGAAAAAATGTTCATCATTCCTAATAATCAGAAAAATTTAAATCAAAACCATCCTAAGATATCACTTAACCCCAGTGAGAATAGTCCATATCACAAAATCCCAAATATGCAGATGCTGGTGTGGATGTGGAGAAAAGGGAACACTTCTGCACTGCTGGTGGGATGCAAACTAATACACCCTTTATGGAAAGAAGTATGGAGAATCTTCAAAGAATTCAAAACAGACCTTCTGTTTGATCCCACAATTCCATTACTAGGCATCTACCCCAAAGAAAAAAATAATTTTATCACAAGGACATTTGCACTAGATTGTTTATCACAACTCAGTTTACAATCACCAAGAAGTGAAAACAATCCAAGTCCCCACCAACCCAGGTAGAACAATCTGTGGTATATGTATACCATGGAATACTATTCAGCCACTAAAAAAGATGGAGACTTTACATCTTTCATATTAACATGGATGGAGTTGAAACACATTTTTCTTAGTAAAGTATCACAAGAAGGGAAAAGCAAGTATTCAATGTACTCAATACTAATATGAAGACAGTAGACAATCTAATATACCCACACAAGAGAAAAACTCAATTCAATTCAACCTGGGGTGGGGGGAGAGAAGTAGGAGAGGAATCATTGTGCTGCTCCCACCTAATGGGCACAATGTAAGAGTATATAGCACACCCCCTGGGTACAGGACACAACTACAACATGGACATGAGCTAACACAGCAGTTCTCAACCTGTGGGTTGTGACCCCTTTGGGGGTCGAATGACCCTTTCACAACTGTACAAATATAGGTGTGTGAAAATAATCTTATGGTTGGGGGTCACCACAACATGAGGAACTATATTAAAGAATCACGGCATTAGGAAGGCTGAGAACCACTGACCTAACAAATGCAAACATTGTAACCTAATCATTTGTACCCTCATATTAATCTGAAATTAAAAAAAAAGATTCATTCATATCCTTAAAAAAAATTAGTTGAGTAAATGAACTTGCTCCATGCTGATCATTTTACATGTAGTAATCATTTAGCTTGTTTCTTATCAAACCAAGTGAAGTAGATACTATCAGCCTTGTTGGATAGGTGGGCATATTCCAAGATGTTAAATAAGTTGTTCAATCAGCCAGGAAGCACCTGAGAAGACTGGAACTCAGGTTTGTTTACCTCCAAAGCTGTTGCCTGCAGCATATCTCAGTACCCAGGTAGATAGGTCAGGTAGGGTTCAGACTGTGTCACTTACTGCCTTTGCCAGCCCCATCTGCTGCAGTAACTAAAGACCTCCACCTTGCTGGTCCAGTGCACTCACCTCCTCAAGGGCCCATCCTGACCCCATCTCCATCAGCAGGTAGATTCTGGAATACATCTCACTTCCCGGAGTTGGGATTCTGTTCAGCTCCACCCATCCACAGCTTCACAGAGCTAGGCAATCCCCACCCTGTCAACTTTGTTCCCAATCCCTGCCAAGAGAGATCTGTCTATAAAATCCAACCTCTCCTGGGATTATTTTTGGACTTCCTCTCTCTAAATGGGGACCTGATAACCTGCCTCACCCTTGTTAATTTCCTTCCTAGGCTCTCCAGCCTTGTACTTCTCTCCCCCGCTCCTCCAGGTCTAATTCCACTCAAGTTCAAGACCCCAGGAGGTTTCCCTCAGCTCATGGTCCCAGACTCCTAACTGATCTCCTGGCTTCAAGAATTGTTCCATCCTCCAGACATCCCCCAGTCTGATCTATTTAAGCACATATTAAGCCATGTCACTGCCTTGTTTAAAAATCTTTGAATGGGGTTCCCACCACCTATGGATGATGTCCTAGCTCTTTGGCAGAGCACACTTGCCCTTCTATATGATCTGGCTCCTGACTACTTCTCTGGCTTTATCTCTTGCAAGCCATGCTGTTTCTGCCTGTCTCTGAAGTTCTAACTCTTCCCTCTGCCTAGAATGTCTTTCCCACCATTTTAAAAATGCACCCTTAGGCCAGGAGCGGTGGCTCATGCCTGTAATCCTAGCACTCTAGGAAGCCAAGGTGGGAGGATTGCATCAGCTCAGGACTTTAAGACCAGCCTGAGCAAGAACAAGACCTCATTTCTACTCAAAATAGAAAAGCTAGTCAGGTATTGTGGTGGGTGTCTATAGTCCCAGCTACTCAGGAGAATTACTTGAGCCCAAGAGTTTGAAGTTGTTGTGAGCTAGGATGCCACAGTACTGTACTGTACCCAGGGCCACAAAGTGAAACAGTGTCTCAAAAAAAAAAAAAAAAAGTGGGTATAAATCTAATTGTTTGGAAGCCTAGTGAAAACACAACCATTATCAGGGAGCTCAGCCCTCTTTCCTACCTCCCTGAACATCATTCTAGCTTTCTGAAGACTTCTGACCACCTGCTCACTAGACTGATACCTTAGGATGTCAAAGCAAATGTGGAGCTGGTGTGACTCTTTGCACAAGGAGACATAGACCACAGGCTTTTGCTTCCTGGCAGCTTCATCGGTAGGGGTCCCACCCACTCCCAGCCTTTCTTCCACGTCAGTTCTTGTCTCACACCAAGCCCAACAGGACAATGAGCCACATCCTTCACACAGGCCAGGGCAGATGTACCTCTCATCCAAATCACCTTTGTAGCAAACAAAACTGTTCACAAAGGACCAGGAAGGCAGGGCCTGTGGATAAGCATATTCTCTACACAAACAACTTTAAAATAGGTTCTCTCTTGGGTGGGGCTCAGAAGCTTCTTTTCACACCTCAGTGATGGCACATTCATATGGCACTTTTCTGGGTAAGAATGGCCCAATTTTCTTACATTACAAGAATGAGGGCTTCAAAGCACCCCTGCGACTCCAAGCCCCTCACAGTCCTGTGGCTTCTGTGCCACTCTCCTGAGGATGAAGGATGATGGTGATGGAGGGAGTTTCCGTGCAGCTAGGGCACTCACTCTTCTCCGGCACTAACATCTTAGAGCTATGAAGGCACATTGTATTTTCAAGCCTTGTCTGATCCTATTTCTTTGTAAATTGAATTAAGCTCTTTACTGTGTATTACTGATATTAAAAAAGAATGAATTCACATCTTGCAAACACAGCAAAAAGCGATTGCTCCCATGGCAAGAAAGCCATTGGCCAGAAGCCACAAGAACTCAATTTTAACTTTCAAGCCCAGTCAGCAGGCAAACATTCTGGCTGATGGCAGGGTCAGCCCTGGGCAACTTCACCAGAGGGGTAAGGTGAGTTGTCAGCATCCCGGGTCTCTTTTCTTCTTTTTCCTCCCTGCCTGCTTTCAGTGTCTCTCCAACCCAAACACTCCACCCTCTTGTCCTTCCAGGACTGTCCCATGCTCTAGAGAAAAGAACCTGTACATATGTCCACAAGAAGGTCAGGTATCTAAGTGCATGACCCGGGTAAAAAAGGATTTATAAAGTGCTATGCAAGAATAGTAACACCTTCCATGAGAATTGTTTCTACACTTCCCCAAGCCCTCCTATCTCAGATGCATAGGAACCATCGGTAGGGTTTTTTCCCCAATGGCTCTGCCCCTACCATTTCTCTGAATTTTAGGATCCTGGTAGTAAAGGATGAAAAACAAAGGAAAAAAGACATGAAGGTTAAAATGTCTAGGCTCCAGGGGAACAGTGACTTAGAGTAGCTCCTGGAGAAGAGTTAGAGGTAGTTTTCTACACTCCTCAAGTTGCCAGAAAAGACAGCAGCTTCATATCTGTCTTCCGGCTTTTTTGAATATTTTATTTACTTTTTATTTAAAATTAATATGAGAGCACAAATTTTTAGGTTACATTGTTCTCAATTCTAAGGTAAAGTTCAAGTAGTTCAAGTTGTAGTTGAGCCCCTTACCCAGGGAGCGTGCTGAACACCCTCACATTGTGCACATTGAGATGCCGCCAATTCCCGATTGCCTCCCCTCCTCCCACCAATCACCCTCCCTCCTTCCTCCTCCCCTCTCCCCTATCCCTCCCTCTTGCTAGACTATATTTGTGTTTTATCATTTGTATGGGCATGTAACTGTTTATATATTGATTTCATATTAGTAATGAGTATATTGGATACTTGCTTTTCCATGCTTAAGATGGTTTACTACAAAGAATGTATTTCAACTCCATCCAGGTAAACATAAAAGATGTAAAGTCTCCATCTTTTCTTATGGCTGAATAGTGCTCATGGTATATATTTGCCATGGTTTGTTCATCCATTCGTGGGCATTTGGGTTGCTTCCATGACTTGGCAATTGCAAACTGAGCTGTAGTAAACATTCCAGTGCAAATGTCCTTGAGGTAAAATGATTTTTGTTCTTCTGGGTAGATACCTAGTAATGGGATTGTGGGATAAAATGGAAGGTTGACATTTAGTTCTTTAAGAATTCTCCATACGGAGGCGGAGCAAGATGGCAGCCGAGTAACAGCTTCCTTGCATCTGGGCACCGTGAGTCTGGGGAGATAGGACTCCAGGCATCTCTGGCTGGTGGGAACTGCCTATCATCACTCCTATGAGGCTACAGGGAGTCAGCAAGAGACTTCTGGACCCCAAGAGGAGGACTAAAACAGTGGAAAACCGGCAAGTGGTCGCGTGTGTTCAATCCGTCTAAACCCGCCCACAACTGTAAGTTCAGTAGCAGCGAGACTGCAAACCAGAAAGGCCTTACCTGTGAACTGTTTTGATGTCCTTGGACTTGGCACTGAGTTGAACTGCCTTGGGGAAGGCCTGAGCGGGAGTGCGGAGAACTTTGGCCGTTGTCTAGGGCCCCAGTCTGAGCCGCTGAGCCAGACGGAGCTAATAGTGTTTGGTGGTGGGTCACATGGATCCATTGTCAGTGATCTGCCCCGGCAAGCTCCGCCCTCAGGGTCGCAGAGCTAGAAACGGGTGGGAGCTGGTAACCCAGCAACCAAGTAGCCTAAGGGTGGGGTCTGAGCCGCCTTGCAGCCCTAACCCTCAGGGGCAGAGTGAGACCGGTTTTGGCACCCTGGGTAAGTGGATAGCCACTTCAGCAGTGATTCCAGCAAGAAAGCTGGGAAAGCTTCTGCTCAGCAAGTTTACAAGTTCAAAGTGCCTTTTAAGTGGGCTGAAGAGAGATTTAGGGTGTCTACCTGCTGGGGTTTGAGAAATCAGCTGCCTCCAGTCGTATCAGAACTGTGACTAACATCTCATACCCCATAAGACCACGTGTTGCCCAGACAATATTCAATAACATATACAAACTGCTTTGTTTTTGGTTGTGTATTTTTTGTTTGTTTGTTTGTTTATTTTGACGTTGTTGATGTTCTTTTGTTTTTTAATTTCAATCTTTTCCGTACAGATCCCTTTTTCTTTCTCAATTTTTCTAGTTTAATTATAATTTCCCATTGCTGCCTTTTTTAATAACTACAACTTCATTTTTGCTAGTGTTTCTACCGCTATCATTTGGTTTTTCACCCCATTGTATCCCCGTAAAGTTTTCTGTTTGCTTGTTTTGGTTTGATTTATAGCATTTTTGTCTTTCCTCTCTACTTGGTGGAGGTGGGGTACTGTGTCTGATCAGGTTAGCAAAGAGCTGCTGACCTCAAGGGAACCACCCAACTGGGGCACCCCCAGAAGGTGGGGTTTTTTAAGGTTGTGTCAAAGTACCCTACTGTACACCTATATTGCCCTGTCTCCCTCTTTCTGTGCCTCTCTTCTTTTTGTCAATATTCCTTATCCCCACCCCCTCTCCTTTCTCTATCTTTCTTTTTTTTTTTTTTCTTATCACTCGGTCCTCCTTTCTTTCATCCCTTTTTTGCTCTTCAATCTTCTCACCCTTCTGGTCCTGTAACCCTTAGTCCACAGGCACAAGATCTTAAAGAGCAAGAGGAAGTGAAAGGAAAATTAGGGCAAGGAAACAGATAAAAGAAATCACCCATGAGGAAGAATCAGCAGAAAACTCCAGGCAACATGAAGAACCAGTCCAGAACGACCCCGCCAAGGGTCCATGAGGTAGCTACTGCAGAGGATTCCACCTATACAGAAATGTTAGGAATGACAGAAAGGGAATTTAGAATACACATGTTGAAAACAATGAAAGAAATGATGGAAACAATGAAGGAAACTGCTAATAAAGTGGAAAATAACCAAAAGGAAATCCAAAAACAGAATCAAATCAGAGATGAACGATATGAAGAATATAAAAAGGATATAGCAGAGCTGAAGGAAATGAAACAGTCAATCAGGGAACTTAAAGATGCAATGGAAAGTATCAGCAACAGGTTAGACCATGCAGAAGAAAGAATTTCAGAGGTAGAAGACAAAGTTTTTGAGATAACTCAGATAGTAAAAGAGGCAGAAAAGAAGAGAGAGAAAGCAGAACGTTCACTGTCAGAATTATGGGACTTTATGAAGCGTTCCAACATACGAGTTATAGGAATTCCAGAAGGGGAAGAAGAATGCCCCAGAGGAATGGAAGCCATACTAGAGAATATTATAAAAGAAAATTTCCCAAACATCACCAAAGAGTCTGACACACTGCTTTCAGAGGGATATCGGACCCCAGGTCGCCTCAACTCTAACCGAGCTTCTCCAAGACACATTGTGATGAACCTGTCCAAAGTCAAGACAAAAGAAAAGATTCTGCAAGCTGCCAGGAGTAAGCGCCAGTTGACCTACAGGGGCAAATCCATCAGAGTGACCGCAGACTTCTCTGATGAAACTTTCCAAGCAAGAAGACAATGGTCATCTACCTTTAATCTACTGAAACAGAACAATTTTCAGCCCAGAATTCTGTACCCTGCTAAGCTAAGCTTCAGAATTGATGGAGAAATCAAATCATTTACGGATATACAAACATTGAGGAAATTCGCCACAACAAGACCAGCTCTACAGGAAATAGTTCAACCTGTTCTGCACACTGACCACCACAATGGATCAGCAGCAAAGTAAGAACTCAGAAATCAAAGGACAGAGCCTAACCTCCACACTGATGCAAAAGATAAAACTAAGCAATGGACTCTCACCAAATAAGACGAATAGAATACTACCACACTTATCAATTATCTCAATAAATGTTAATGGCTTGAATTCCCCACTGAAGAGACATAGATTGGCTGACTGGATTAAAAAACACAAGCCATCCATTTGCTGTCTGCAAGAAACACACCTGGCTTCAAAAGACAAATTAAAGCTCCGAGTCAAGGGATGGAAGACAATTTTGCAGGCAAATGGAATTCACAAGAAAAGAGGAGTTGCAATCTTATTTTCAGATACATGTGGATTTAAAGCAACTAAAGTCAAAGAAGACAAAGATGGTCACTTTATATTGGTCAAGGGAAAACTACAAGAAGAAGACATTTCAATTCTAAATATTTATGCACCCAATTTAAATGCTCCCAGATTCTTGAAGCAGACCTTACTCAGTCTGAGCAATATGATATCTGATAATACCATCATAACAGGGGACTTTAACACACCTCTTACAGAGTTGGACAGATCCTCTAAACAGAAATTAAACAAAGATATAAGAAATTTAAATGAGACCCTAGAACAACTATGCTTGATAGACGCATATAGAACACTCCATCCCGAAGATAAAGAATATACATTCTTCTCATCACCCCATGGAACATTCTCCAAAATTGATCATATCCTGGCACACAAAACAAATATCAACAGAATCAAAAGAATTGAAATTTTACCTTGTATCTTTTCAGACCATAAGGCACTAAAGGTGGAACTCAACTCTAACAAAAATGCTCGACCCCACCCAAAGGCATGGAAATTAAACAATCTTCTGTTGAATAACAGATAGGTGCAGGAAGAAATAAAACAGGAAATCATTAACTTCCTTGAGCATAACAACAATGAAGACACAAGCTACCAAAACCTGTGGGATACTGCAAAAGCAGTTTTGAGAGGAAAATTCATCGCTTTAGATGCCTACATTCGAAAAACAGAAAGAGAGCACATCAACAGTCTCACAAGAGATCTTATGGAATTGGAAAAAGAAGAACAATCGAAGCCTAAACTCAGTAGAAGAAAAGAAATATCCAAAATCAAATCAGAGATCAATGAAATTGAAAACAAAAGAATCATTCAGAAAATTAATGAAACAAGGAGTTGGTTTTTTGAAAAAATAAATAAAATAGATAAACCATTGGCCAGACTTACTAGAAATAGAAAAGTAAAATCTCTAGTAACCTCAATCAGAAACGGTAAAGGGGAAATAACAACTGATCCCACAGAGATACAAGAGATCATCTCTGAATACTACCAGAAACTCTATGCCCAGAAATTTGACAATGTGAAGGAAATGGATCAATATTTGGAATCACACCCTCTCCCTAGACTTAGCCAGGAAGAAATAGACCTCCTGAACAGACCAATTTCAAGCACTGAGATCAAAGAAACAATAAAAAAGCTTCCAACTAAAAAATGCCCTGGTCCAGATGGCTTCACTCCAGAATTCTATCAAACCTTCAAGGAAGAGCTTATTCCTGTACTGCAGAAATTATTCCAAAAAATTGAGGAAGAAGGAATCTTCCCCAACACATTCTATGAAGCAAACATCACCCTGATACCAAAACCAGGAAAAGACCCAAACAAAAAGGAGAATTTCAGACCAATCTCACTCATGAACATAGACGCAAAAATTCTCGACAAAATCCTAGCCAATAGATTACAGCTTATCATCAAAAAAGTCATTCATCATGATCAAGTAGGCTTCATCCCAGGGATGCAAGGCTGGTTTAACATACGCAAGTCCATAAACGTTATCCACCATATTAACAGAGGCAAAAATAAAGATCACATGATCCTCTCAATAGATGCAGAAAAAGCATTTGATAAAATCCAGCATCCTTTTCTAATTAGAACACTGAAGAGTATAGGCATAGGTGGCACATTTCTAAAACTGATTGAAGCTATCTATGACAAACCCACAGCCAATATTTTACTGAATGGAGTAAAACTGAAAGCTTTTCCTCTTAGAACTGGAACCAGACAAGGTTGTCCTCTGTCACCTTTACTATTCAACATAGTGCTGGAAGTTCTAGCCAATACAATTAGGCAAGACAAGGAAATAAAGGGAATCCAAATGGGAGCAGAGGAGGTCAAACTCTCCCTCTTTGCTGACGACATGATCTTATACTTAGAGAACCCCAAAGACTCAACTACAAGACTCCTAGAAGTCATCAAAAAATACAGTAATGTTTCTGGATATAAAATCAATGTCCACAAGTCAGTAGCCTTTGTATACACCAATAACAGTCAAGATGAGAAGCTAATTAAGGACACAACTCCCTTCACCATAGTTTCAAAGAAAATGAAATACCTAGGAATATACCTCACGAAGGAGGTGAAGGACCTCTATAAAGAAAACTATGAACTCCTCAGAAAGGAAATAGCAGAGGATATTAACAAATGGAAGAACATACCATGCTCATGGATGGGAAGAATGAACATTGTTAAAATGTCTATACTTCCCAAAGCAATCTACCTATTCAATGCCATTCCTATCAAAGTACCTACATCGTACTTTCAAGATTTGGAAAAAATGATTCTGCGTTTTGTATGGAACCAGAAAAAACCCCGTATAGCTAAGGCAGTTCTTAGTAACAAAAATAAAGCTGGGGGCATCAGCATACCAGATTTTAGTCTGTACTACAAAGCCATAGTGCTCAAGACAGCATGGTACTGGCACAAAAACAGAGACATAGACACTTGGAATCGAATTGAACACCAAGAAATGAAACTAACATCTTACAACCACCTAATCTTCGATAAACCAAACAAGAACTTACCTTGGGGGAAAAACTCCCTATTCAATAAATGGTGTTGGAAGAACTGGATGTCTACATGTAAAAGACTGAAACTGGACCCACACCTTTCCCCACTCACAAAAATTGATTCAAGATGGATAAAGGACTTAAATTTAAGGCATGAAACAATAAAAATCCTCAAAGAAAGCATAGGCAAAACACTGGAAGATATTGGCCTGGGGGAAGACTTCATGAAGAGGACTGCCATGGCAATTGCAACAACAACAAAAATAAACAAATGGGACTTCATTAAACTGAAAAGCTTCTGTACAGCTAAGGAGACAATAACCAAAGCAAAGAGACAACCCACACAATGGGAAAGGATATTTGCATATTTTCAATCAGACAAAAGCTTGATAACCAGGATCTATAGAGAACTCAAATTAATCCACATGAAAAAAGCCAACAATCCCTTATATCAATGGGCAAGAGACATGAATAGAACTTTCTCTAAAGACGACAGACGAATGGCTAACAAACACATGAAAAAATGTTCATCATCTCTATATATTAGAGAAATGCAAATCAAAACATCCCTGAGATATCATCTAACCCCAGTGAGAATGGCCCATATCACAAAAATCTCAAAACTGCAGATGCTGGCGTGGATGTGGAGAGAAGGGAACACTTTTACATTGCTGGTGGGACTGCAAACTAGTACAACCTTTCTGGAAGGAAGTATGGAGAAACCTCAAAGCACTCAACCTAGACCTCCCATTCGATCCTGCAATCCCATTACTGGGCATCTACCCAGAAGGAAAGAAATCCTTTTATCATAAGGACACTTGTACTAGACTGTTTATTGCAGCTCAATTTACAATCGCCAAAATGTGGAAACAGCCTAAATGCCCACCAACCCAGGAATGGATTAACAAGCTGTGGTATATGTATACCATGGAATACTATTCAGCCATTAAAAAAAATGGAGACTTTACATCCTTTGTATTAATCTGGATGGAAGTGGAAGACATTATTCTTAGTAAAGCATCACAAGAATGGAGAAGCATGAATCCTATGTACTCAATCTTGATATGAGAACAATTAATGACAATTAAGGTCATGGGGGGGAAGCAGAAAGAGGGATGGAGGGAGGAGGGTGGGGCCTTAGTGTGTGTCACACTTTATGGGGGCAAGACATGATTGCAAGAGGGACTTTACCTAACAATTGTAATCAGTGTAACTGGCTTATTGTACCCTCAATGAATCCCCAACAATAAAAAAAAAAAAAAAAAAAAAAGAATTCTCCATACTTCTTTCCATAAAGGTTGTATTAGTTTGCAGTCCCACCAGCAGTTTAGAAGTGTACCCTTCTCTCCATAAACACCAGCATCAGAAGCTTTGGGACTTGGGGACATGGGCTAATCTTACTGGGGTTAGGTGATATCTCAGGGTGGTTTTGCTTTGCATCTCTCTGATAATTAAAGATGATGAGCATTTTTCAGGTATTAGTTGGCCATTCATCTGTCTTCTTCAGAGAAATTTCTGTTAACAACTATGATCAGTAAAGGGGTGAAAGAAGCATGGACTATTTTGGCATGATATTTTCATAACCTAAATGTCCATATTTAGAGAATTATTAAATAGCATGCATTGATTAAAGGAATAAGGTAGATCTATATGTATAGATATGAAAAATTCTGCATTCAAAATGCGAGCCACTGAATAAAGTGTCTTGTGTAGTAGAATCTTATTAATATGCACACGCATATACATATACATGTTAACCATGTCTATATGTAAAATATGTGTGATAAGACACGAAAAAAGTCAGGATGGATTCACCCCAAATTATCAATAGTCATCTTGGGTGGGGAGGGAAGTGAGAGTATAGGAATAAGAAAGTAAAGGAAATTTTCATTATTTATTCTAGACTTCTGTATATATTTGAATTGGGGCTTACAAGGAACATGCATTGATTTTGTCATGTATTTTTACAAAAACAACCAAAAACTTTCCACATCAAGGGAAATTAATAAGCTGGTCCTCCACTGCCAAGCATGTAAAGTAGGCAGTTTGAGACTGTGGCCTGCCAGCCAGTGCCCCAGATTATTGTCCTCAGGCGAGTGGCCCTGAAGCAGGGGCTATGACTTCACCGAGCTGAACACTTGCTTGTCACCTCCACACCCTCATTGTCCCCAGAAGACCTTCAGACACTGAATCTATATGGAAAATTCCAGCTAAGCACTGAGAACTTGCTTGTACTATATCTGATGGGAATACCAGACTCTAGCCACTTCCTCCTAAAAGAATTTATATGGACAGTCAAGGAATGAAAATACTTTGTACATCTCCTGATTTGGATAAACGCACACACACATACTTATAGTTACCTGACTAATGATCTTGTTTCAAGATTTCTTTTTTTCCTTTTTTCAAGAAGCCGGGAGGAAGGTGGTCAGAGAAATTATATCTTCACTCAGGAAAATGCTGTCAGGTTTTTTTTTTTATTATTATTATTACTTTTTTTATTGTTGGGGATTCATTGAGGGTACAATAAACCAGGTTACACTGATTGCAATTGTTAGGTAATGTCCCTCTTGCAATCATGTCTTACCCCCATAAAGATGCTGTCAAGTTTTAATCAAACATATGCAGAAAATAGTAACTTTAAGCTGTGTGAGTCTACTTCTTCCCCCTGTGGAGTACAGGTGAAAATTCTAGTGGACGGCCCCGGCATGTGTACCATCTACCGCCCACTGCCTCTGCTGCGGCTCCTGCTCCCCTGTACTGTGTCTCCAGGTTGAGGCTCAGGCTTTCTGCTTCTCTGGCCACAGTTACAGGCCTGAGCTATTGCTATTTTCTTCCAAGAGGAGAGAATACAGGTCTCCAGGCCCAGCAGGGTCAGGCTGCTGGCCCCCAGTGTGAAATCATTTCTGAAATGTCTCTGCATCCTTTCTGACAACCTCTGGTTTCTCTTCATGGCTCTGGGCAGCCACTGGCTGGAAACACAGGTGCCCAATTGAGAAAGCTTTGCCCTGGGCAGTCAGGAACCCAATAGCATGTGGGTAAGGTTCGCCTTAGCTACAGGCAATTGCAGCCTGAATTTGGGGGCAAAATATCTGTAGAGATTTGACAATGTTAGAATCAACCAAACATTGGTCTGCTTTGTGTTACCACCATGCAGCTGGCAATTCCAAGCAATGTCAGAGACAAAATCTTCATCCCTGCCAGGGTGGACACTCTGAAATCCCACCCTGTCCCCTGTACAACCTCCTAGCACACCCTGATCGAGAATGTGAAGTCTGAAGTTAGACCTTCTGTCAGAATCCCAAACCTACCACTTACTCTGTGAGCTTGCATGATGCTAAACTAACATCTATGAGCCTCAGGTTCCTCTGCTGCACAATGTTGATAATAATATTTTACAGGGTCATTGCTAAGATACAGTGAGAGAAACTATGTAAAAACTCTTGGTAAACTATAACGTGACATAAAATGTCTTATTATTTGTAGTTAAATTTAGGTTTGTACTTGAGGCTCCCCAAATGGCCGGTGTTTTCACCCTCCCATGCTTCCCACATGTCACACTCTCTGCAATGCCTACCCTCTGTACCTGTTAATACTTACCCTCTTTTTCTCTGTTATCTGTATCTTCCAGACCTCCCCAGCCTGCTGTTTCAAAATAAGGCCGTAATTTCTAAGTCCAAATTAAATTGGCCAAAGCCCCTACTTCACCAGGAATGGCATAATATCTGTCTTTTCCTAGAGTTCCCCGCCCAGATCCCAAAGAGTCCCCTTCACTTCCTCATACATCAGTTCTCCTTGCCATTTACCTACTGCCACACCTCCTCCAGACTAGACTCTGCCACCATAGGTCATGGTTGGCCCCTGGTGTATGGAGGGTCTCGCTGGAGTACTAGCCACCCACACAGTTGTTCCTTCTCTCAGTGTCCAGTAAGTGAGGGGGTCAGTCCTCACAGCAAAACTGCCCAGGCTCTAGGGGACATTCTCTATCATCATGCAGGCCCAGTTCATCACGCCAGGGACTCAAGCATCATCCAGTTGCCCTGACCGAGGTGATGGGGCTGAGTCCAGATCTTTAATCCAGAGCTCCTCCCTTATGCTGGGGTGCATGGTTCAGTCAGGGGCTCTGTGCAAAATTTGAAAATGGCCCTATTCCCTGTTCTAGCCCCCCAGTGCATGTTCCTGTTATTGGACCTGAATGAATAAAAATGTGATCCATTTCTGACATGACCTAGCACCCAGCCTAGGTTTGATGTTGGTTAACACCACTGACACCAGAAAAGCAGTCTGCAAGCTGGAGTTTGGAAGCTAAGCTGAAGCAGTGTAGCTGGCCTTATCTGTTTAGCTCACATTCTTTCCCACCTCCCCCCGACCCGTGATTATCTAGTTAAGGTTTCACCATGATTATGAGCATGTTTATCTCAGAAGACTCTGAAGAATTAGTCACACATAAACAATAGGTGTTGTGATGTTGGGAGAGTAAAGGTGACTTTGATGATATGATGTTTTCTCTGATGATTCTTTCAGATATTTTGTTAAAATGAAAATCACCTTTCTGTTGTTTAAACATTTTGCATATTAGAATGGAGACTACTTTGATGTTACTTCCTATGAGATAAACTTAAAATGTTCTAGGTTGGTTGCCTTGTATTTCATTATAAGAGTGATTAGAAATGTAACTGAGACAGAACAGAATTGAGAGGCTGCTCTCACTGTTCTTCAGAATCTCTGGTCTTCTGATACATAAAGCTTGTTTGGACATAAACCCCGTCTCTGCACAGTGGCTGGACAGTCATAGGTGGCTGGACCCTCTTCGTCTGATAATACCGTGATGCCCAACCGCGAGCAGGTCAGTAGCCAACACAAACTGGGACATCCCTAGAGGTTTAGTCAGGAACCAAGCGAGGCCTCTCCTCCTGCAATGTAGACATCCTCTGAGACAAATGAAACCCAACCTGGGCTTAGCTGACAATGAACTTTTGGAGAATGAGGAGTCACAACTCGTCCTTGAGAACTATCTTTAGTTGTTTTTCTTCTCCTATAGGGTGGTCTTCATAGCTAGACTCATGAAAGAAAGCCTCTTGTGTGATCACTGCTATGTGCTGACTTGTGTTCCCCTAAAAATTCATACATCAGGTCCTAACTCTCATGACCATATTTGAAGACAGTCTTTAAAGAGGTAATTAAAGTGAAATAAGATTATTGGAGTGAGCCCTAATCCAATAGGGCTAGCGTGCCTATAAGAAGAGAAAATTTGGGAACAGACGTGTACAGAGGGAAGACCCTAGGAGGTCACAGGGAGAAGGTGGCCACTTGCCAGCTACAGAGAGAGGCCTGGGGCAGCTCCTCCCTCACAGCCATCAGAGGAAACCAGCCCTGTTGACACTTTGATCTTAGATTTCTAGTGTTCAGAACTGCGAGAAAACAAATTCCTGTTGTGTAAACCACCCAATCTGTGGTGTTTTGTTATCGCAGCCTTATCAAAAGAATATAAGCACTCAGTATCAAGATGAGAAGGACAGAAAGAAAGAGAAACCCAAGACTCAGGTGGGAATTGCTGCCTGAGGCTCTCTCCTGGATCCCCTCCAGCCACAGTGCCAGCAGGACAAGTCCAGCTCTGCGTTCAGCCCCAGACATTGGCAGGCTCTGTTTCTCATTCTTAGCACTAGCGACAATAGGAAGCAAGGCCAAGTGCTGTGGGTCAGAGGGTGGGGTGTGATTCATCAGCAAGGCCCGGACATGGTCCTGATCGCTCTCCTCACTCACTGTTTAAGCTTAGAACAGGTCCTATTTCTAACCACTAACTGCTTGGGGAGCTGCAGCCAAAGCATTGAGCTTGGAAACAAAGGGACCAATGAATGAGGAGAGAAGAGCCGTCCAGAGACTGGAGTCTGTGTGCTGCTGGCCTGTTTCTATAAAGGAACAGGAAAAAATAAATGGTGAGTATCCTTGAGGCAGAAAGAGAAAGAAACCCTTCCAAGAATGCTGTCCAAAGAAAAGAGGCACCTGCAACGTGCCTTTATAATCCACTCAGGCTTATATTTTACAGCTGGTCCAGTACCTCCACAAGTAACTGGCCCGAGGAAAAACGAACTGTTTGGGTCTAGTGCCTCTTCAATTTTTTTTCTTAAAAGAAACATTATAAAATTGAACATCTGAAATGATTTTGGATTCACACCCACTGTCTGTGGAACAGCTTGAAGCTGACTAGTTTAGTTCGATGAACACACTGGGACTGCTGAGACACTGCCCACACACATGAGCCTGGCACCAGCCACGCTCGGAGAGATTTGGTTCTTGCAAACATCTCTCTTTGTCTCCCTCCTCCTGTCAGTTTGGGCTGCTACTTGCTGTCTTGACCCAGGGTCTTGAGTGTGGCTGCTTCCACCCTTGCCCTGTCCCTCACTCCCCAGCTTCTAGGACATGACAAAGTTGACAGTTCGGTCCTTAGAGCCATACTCATATTCTCTCTCCCTCTTCCCCCTGATCAAGCATTGCTTGGATTTGTGCAAATTTGAAAGGGCTGCTGCACGAGCTCCCTTCCCAACAGTTCCCTTCTCACCAGCTCTGTTCTTCTTCATCCTCTTCTCTCTCTAGCAACTGATTTACTCAAACAAAACGGACCTTATGTAACAGCCTCCCTTCTCACCAGCCTCCTTCTTACTCCCAGCAAAGGTGGCTTCCAACCCCTGGCTGAAGCACAGACATCTATGTATTCTACTGGCAGAAGCAAACACTGTGATGGGGCTCCTTGGTACCCCTCCAGGACTGTGAGATCAGGAGAGGCCAGCACTGTCCTCCCCTGCACCTCAGCTACCTGGTCAGAGATTACATGAGCAATTATCACATAATTGTCTTGTAATCTCTTCCCAGAGATTTCAACTGGCTCCAAACTGTTTTGGCTAATAAAAAACTAAGGAGATTTGCAGGAAACTCCAGATGCATTTGAACACTTTGGGGGATTGTGCAGCCTGAAGCCAGATGAAACTTAACTCAAATAAGCATAAGGTAATGTGCGTTGGCAAAAGTAATCTAAGATGTGAGCATGCAATCTGTGTGTTCCCAATTTGTAGCCAACTCTGAGGAAGGAGATCTGGGAATAGCTCATAATGGATGAAATGGGCACAGGAGCCAAAGATTGTGCAGAGTAACTACCCCCAACAAGAAAAATCAGATCTCATTTTGCAGTGACCCGAACTGGAAATGGGTGGCTTGGTTCTGCTAGGGATTCCATAGTTCCCTTCCTGCTCTCAGGTGTGGCAAGACAGCAAGAAGTGGTTTTCAGGAGCTACCCCCTGAGGCCAGGGTGCATGGTGGTATTCCTGATGGGGTAAGTAGAAGTATGTGTCTATAATTGTCCGCCAAGACTACCAAGCCCCAGAAAATACTAAGTTATCCATATCTGCTACACTAGAGTAGCAAGGCTCTAGCACACATCACATTTCCCTTCACTGTCTTCTGAAAACTCCCAGTGCTGGCTGGTGGTATGGCAACACGGGGCCCTCCAACCCCAGGACTGCTTTCAGATCGTAGCATCTCCCAACTTCAGTGGATTCTCCACTTTGTTACATAAAAATTACAAAGTAGCTGTGTTTTTGTGACACATATGCATGTGTGACAAAGGGAGTTTAGTTCTTGGGGTGGGTGGGATATTTAAGATGTGTTTGCATGCATATCTACACACAAAAATAAATACATTAAAAATAGGTACATATGTGTGTCTGCGTGCACACACACACACATCTGCTGACTGGGATTTCTGTACGTGTGACTCTGCCTGGCCCAGGAAGCCCAGCAGACAGAGAAATGACTACCAGCACTTTAGAGGCACCAACCCTTGTGAGAAGGAGGAGGCTGGTGTGGCCTGCCAGTCCCGCCTTTGTCCTGGTCACCTGCCCTTCCTCCAAACCTCTAAGGGATGCAGACAGAAGGCCACTAAGCCTCCTCAGAGCAGTGCTAATGCCTGGAAACAGCAACGAGAAAGACGTCTTGTCCTCTCCTTCCAGCCTCCCAGCAACTTGGGCTGAACAGGACCCTAGCCAGCTCGGCGGCCTCCCTTCCCCCTGCAATGATAGCTCACAGCGGAAGAGCAACACACTAAGGGAGACTGTGGGTTGGGAGGGGATCTGGGCTCTGAACATTCTCCCTCTTAGACAGTGGTAAAAGATGGTCCAGTGCCCTCTAGTTCAAAGGCCCCTCAGACATGGAGGAAAAGAGGGGACATGGTCACAGCCCCACGTCTAGGACCTGGGCAGGTCCATTTGGTCTGTCCCTTGCACAGGGCTCGCCAATGTCATTATTCAGCTGGCAACACAGAATACTGGCCTAGCACACGGGGGTCATTCACAGGGCCAGCACATTACGTGCAGAGCTTTCAGTTGTGTGACAGTCTGTCACTGAAAACCGTGGGCTTCTTCCTCAGTCCCAAGAACTGAGCCCTCTCTCCCATGCCCTCAGGCCCACTGGCAAAAGCCTTCTCCCAATTTCTCCACTACCCTGCTGCCACTGATACAAGCATGCCACTCCATTTGAAGCCTATAAAGTCTTTTATTTCTAACAATATAGGGAATGGATCACTCATTTATGCACCAAATGTTTCTCCTCTGCTCTGTACAGGACACCATGCCGGGCAATGCAGAAGACAAAGGGTTAGCTGATGGTGGGGAAGGAGACCAAGACCAGTGCCCACTGTCCACAGAGCAGAGAAGCAAAAGAAATGCTTGGAAGAGCTTGGGGCTAACAAAACGACAATTTACCTGTAAGGTCCTAATAAAGAGGACACCGATGGATGTCATAAATGAGAAATTGATCCATTGTGCTCTGACTTCCTGTGCACACAGCTCCTGGAGAACCTGACTCTGAAGGTCTGAGGTGGGCCTGAGACTCTATGGGCCTCACACCCCCGCCCCCATGATGCTGCAATGCTACCGGCCCTCAGCCCACACTTGAGGGCAAGGCTCTAGCCCACATCTCATTTCCCTTCACTGTCTCCTGCAAACTCCTAGTGCTGGCTGGTGGTATGGCAACATGGGGCCCTCCAACCCCAGCAATGCACCGGGAGGCCACTCTGACACCTGCATAGCCACCTCCCTAACAACCCAGTTGAACCCAGGGAAAGTCTCAGAATATTTGGAAGAATAGCAGAGTGAATATGTTTTTAAATATCTTCCCAAATATCTTTTTTTCTCAGCCTAACTATTTTATTTTATTTTATTTCGACATAGACTTACTCTGTTTCCCGGGGTAGAGTGCTCTGGCATCTTTGTAGCTCACAGCGACTCTCAGGCTCAAGTGATTCTCCTTCCTCAGCCTCCTGAGTAGGGGGACTACAGGCGTCCACCACAATACCTGGCTAGTTTTTCTGTTTTGCGTAGAGATGGGGTCTTGTTCTTGCTCAGGCTGGTCTTTAACTCCTGAGTTCAAAGTATCCTCCTATTTTGGCTTCCCAAAGTGCTGGGATTACAGGTGTGTGCTAGGCACCCAGCCTAACTTACATAAGGCGACTGTAAACCCAAGACGGTTCTCCCCAGCAACTACCTGGAAGGCTGCCAGGGGCCCCAGCACACAGGCCATCTACAGTAGCAGACAACAGCCTCCTCCCAGGAAGCCAAGAGGCCTGGAAAGGATTGGCCTCAGCCAGCAGTGTGGGTAAGATGAGAAGTGAAGAAAGGCCTTCCCGGGTGACAGAAAGATCCGTATGAGCCAGACATGCAGGATAAACATGCCGAGCGCTTCAAGACACTGCTGCCTGGAACATCCCCAGCCCCGTGCTGCTGTGCTCTCTCACCTCCTCCTCTGCTCAGATGTCACCTCCTCTGGTCACCCCATCTGAAACAGTCTTCGTCTGCACGCTCCAGGACTCGCTGTCCCCTTGCCCTGCTTCACTGCAGTCATCACTGCCACAGGTCCAGTCTGGTGGCTAAAGAAAATACACTGACGCAAAGGGCACAGCAAGTGCAAAGCCCTGAGGCGGGGACACGCTGCTGGGACATAATCATGGAGGGCAAGTGTCCAAAGTTGCCACCAGAGAGGGCAGTGAGGACCGTGAGGCAGGACTTTGAACTCCGTGTCAGTCGGCTTCTGCTGCATGGCAACGTCACCACTCAGTGGCCACAGCGACGAGCATCTGTTTCTTGGGGCCACAGGCTGCAGGGACAGTGGCTCTTGTCCTTGTCCCAGCAGTACTGGAAGGAAGGAACGGGAACCGACAGCACAGGCTTTGGTCCAGGGCCTGCTGGGGTCAGGGCCACTATCACCACATGGCCAAAGCACCATGGGTGACTCAGAGTCAGGAGGCAGATAATATACCACAGCCCCCCGCCCCCCAAAAGCTGTGGCAGGGTAGGAGTGTCATGAAAGTGGGGACAGGAATTCATTATTCCCCAGGGTCAGTGTGAGGGGCAGCCGGTGTGTGACAGGGGGTGGGGGGGAGCTCCTTGCTGTGTGCCCCGGAGCCAGGAGAATACAAGAGAAGGAGCAGGCCTTGGCCCTGCCTTAGGGACCCTGCATGAAACTGTGCCTTAGGAGAGAGAAGGCACATTGGCTTTTATCCCCAAGGTTCCCCCAGCACCAGCACAGAGCAGCTAGATGGAGACAAGAAAAGAAAGCGGGAGGCTCCTGCTCTAGGACAGTGGTGGCTGGTACAGACCACCACAGACATCATGGAAGGAGAGATGACGACGGGACCCGCGTGGGAACCCACAGACCCCTGTAGGTACCCACATGGCTCAGAAGGAAGGCTGAAACGAGGACGAAGCGTGCCTCGTTCCAGCTGTAAAAACACCACGGCAGCAGGATGCTGAGTCAACAGAAGCTGGCTGGCTTCACACTTTCCAGAAAGAAATGAAAGGGCTTCCCATCTCATCCCACTTCACCTAAGCCGTGTGTATGTCATGTCTCAGATCTCCCCACAGAGATGGCAAAATGAAATTGCTCTGAGGAAGCAGACCTTTTGCAGAGCAGACCATTTTATAAAAGGAACACACTGTACCCAGGAATTTTTATCTGTGGAAAAATGAATAAGTTCTCTGTTACAGAGTGTCTAGCAGAAGCTGTTGCAAATGTCAGGGCAGAGAGATCCCTGAACTGGGCAGGCTGGGCAGAGGGGGTCGCTGCCCCAAGACTCCTACCCACTCTCTGGAGGCTCCTGTGCACCCTGAATAGCTGAATCAAACAGGCCAGCTGGGTGGGCATCTGCGGTTATCAGCTTCTCTTCACAGCACCACAGAGGTTTGCAAAAGGACAGTGTTTCCCACATCATTCAAAATTTCAGATTCACATACATATCCAAAAACAAACACACAGAATCAGAGAGGAAATATGAGTCCTTAACTGTGTCAAATCAAGTCACAGAATTTCTTTCCACTTTAGTTGTTTCATCTTTAGACTGCAGTGTTTGGACCAAATGACCTTTCAACATCCCTTTTACTTCTGACATTCAATGATCCATTAGAGAGCACCTTGTAAGAAATTCTAAACAATGTCCAAAACAAAAACAAGAAACTGAGGACATCCGTGGAGTGCATGAAGGGATGAAAAAAAGGAACAAAGGAGAGATTGCATTAATGCTTTGCCTTGCCCTTTACCAAGGAGGATGTGTGCCTTTGAAATGGACAGGTTGGAGCATTCAATAAAAGTGCAGTAAATGCACAGAACGTTCTAGTCTTAGCTGACAAAACAGATATCAATAAATCACCCAGACAGGATGTGATCACCTAAGAATTTCAAATGAATTCATGGGCAGAACTGGGGAGCTGTCAACTGTGATGTGAGATCAGTTGTTATAACATCTGTGGTGCTAGAGGACAGTTGGGCTGCCAATGTTAGACTCATTCGAGTTCCCAGAGGGGACCCTTGGAAACCACCAACTGGTTGTATTTCCCTTCTATGCTAGCCAAACTGCTGGGATCTTTAAATAAAGTACAGAATTGCAGGAAGCTCAATTCGGCACAGCCCATAGAGGCATAGGCAGGGTGGGTTCTACGTTGGAAGAATCAGGTGTGGAAGTCAGCATTCTGTGGGGAGTGTACAGAGTCAGAAGAATGAATTGTGTTGTGAGTTTTGGGTGTGCCTTTGACAAGTGCCCACACCAGAAACTTAAATGTATAAAGAATGAATGAGTCACTGTAAGATTAAGGGACTATTTGAAATAGATAAAGAATCATTTTTTCTTTTTGTAAAAAATAAGAATCTGCAAAGATCAGGAGGGGCTGACCTTGGTGAATAGTTTTACAAGGAGATTTTAAGAACTAGATACCCAGTGAAATTTCCAGGGTTGTAGATGACCCTGAGCTATTCCAAGTGAAATGGCAAGTCAATGGGATGGAGACTTTTTTGAGGCTAAATAGAAAGGGAATTTTAGGGCAAGTTCAAGTGAAAGCACTTTAAGAACAAATAGTTAAAGAACAATAGTCTAGAAAGTATCCATGAAGCCAAGAGAAGGCCCTGGGAGTTATTTGCTTTCCTGAGAACATTAAGCTTAATACAAGATAGTTGCATCAAAAACAATAAAATGCCAGGCACTCTGTAAATATCTGTTAAATGAATGAAATGCTGAACCATCAGAAAAACACAAAATAGAAAATATGCCCCAAACTTGAGTAAAACTATTATAACAGGATTTTAAAATGGAACTCTTCTTGCCTCCATTATAGCTGAAGCACAAAACAATAAATGTTACATTCTGAAGTTAAGACCATCATTTTTTATAGAACCTATAAAAAGGAAGAGGCTGACAATCTCAAAAAGACACATACTGAACGATTTCATAAATAACATAATTACAGAGATGGAGAGCAGATTAGTGATGCCAGATTAGGGATGAAAGGAAGAGGGGGTTTGCTAGAAAGGGGTGGCATGAGAGAGCCTTGTATCAATGGTACAGTTACAGATTTTATTTGCTATGGTGCTTACATAAAACTGCACATATGATAACATTGTGTAGCATGGCAAACACACAATTGAGTGCACATGTAACTGTGAAATCTGAATAATCTCTGTGGATTGTACCAATTTCAATTTCCTGGTTTTCACATTGCTCTATTATGCAGATGTTACATTGGAGATGAAGATTGCATGGGATTTCCCTGTACATTTCTTTGCAATTTCTTGTGAACCTATAATTATTTCAAAATAAAAGTTTTTTAAGAAGGGGGGTGTGGGCGGCCCCTGTGGCTCAGTGAGTAGGGCGCCGGCCCCATATGCCGAGGATGGCGGGTTCGGACCCAGCCCCGGCCAAACTGCAACAGAAAAATAGCCGGGCGTTGTGGTGGGCACCTGTAGTCCCAGCTGCTCAGGAGGCTGAGGCAAGAGAATCGCTTAAGCCCAAGAGTTAGAGGTTGCTGTGAGCCGTGTGATGCCACGGCACTCTACCCGAGGGCGGTACAGTGAGACTCTGTCTCTACAAAAAAAAAAAAAGAAGAGGGGGTGTTGGGCCGGGCGCAGTGGCTCACGCCTGTAATCCCAGCATTCTGGAAGGCCGAGACGGGTAGATTGCCTGAGCTCATAGGTTTGAGACTAGCCTGGGCAAGAGTGAGACCTGGCCTCTAAAAATAGCCAAGTGTAGTGGCGGGTACCTGTAGGCCCAGCTACTCGGCAGGCTGAGGCATGAGAATCACCTGAGTCCAAGAATTTGAGGTTGCTGTGAGCTGTGATACCATGGCACTCTACTGAAGGCAACAAAGTGAGACTCTGTCTCAAAAAAAAAAACAGAAAAGAAAAGAAAAGAAAAAGAAGAAAGAAGAGGTGGTGTTGAAAATCAGTTTTGACCCTGAACTGATCACCTATTTTTAATAAGCAACTAGAGCAGTGCTAATGCCGCAGCCCTTTAATACAGTTCCTGTGGGTTGCAACCCACAGATTGAGAACCGCTAACCTACAGAATTTAAGAAAAGGAGAGTGAAGGCTGAGAGAACATTTTTACAAAATGCTTTAGGAAGCTCAAATCCAAACCTCTACTTGGAAGAAAGATTAGGTGCTAGCCCCTCATGTTAACATTAGTGAAGAGCACTTAGTAGGGACGCCCTGAGAGCATGATCTGTGCCCCTTTGGTTAAGGGACATGTTAAACTGTGACCCTAGCTGAGAAATTTGAGGAGCAGGAGTTGGGCTGTCCAGCTGCTGACCCTCCAGCCAAGGAGAGAAGGCTGTGCTGAAGGCCTGCTCTCCCGGAGTTTGACCATAGAAGTGGTCAAAGCAGAAGTCATGACTGGGGCTTCCTGGATAACACTTTGAGTAGGCTTCCTCTTTAAAGAAGGTACGTCCTTTTTCCCTTGTTTCTTTGTCCTTTCTATTTTCTGGTACTTGCATGTAATGGCTGGATCTACAACGGCCATTATTGTGACCATGAGGTAAGCTTGCGTAGAAGAACCCTTCTAAGAGGGGTCTGAGTCTTTGATGACCATCCCAGGTCTGGACTTCATACCTCTAGACTTCTTTCATATGGGAAAAAAATAAACCCCTAGCTTGTTTAAGCCAAATGATTAGTGTTAATTGTTATAGGAGGTCAAACCCAATTCTAGTATAAGGGTGCTTGGTAAAAATTTGTTGGATAAATAAATATGTTTTCCTTTTAAACTTTTAGAAGTGGGACCTGGGTGATTGTGACCATCACATTAGTTATCAAACCACCAGTTAAATGACCCTTCTGTTAATCTAGACCTGCACCAAACAGAACCAAAAGGAGTTCGGAGTCCTGGCTGGTGGTGTGACCTGAGGCAACTTGCCTGTCACTAAGCCTCAATTTTACTGTTAGTGTTAAGTAGATGTTTCATAAATATTTCTTGTTGTTGTTTTAATACATATATGAGCTCTAAGGCAAACTAGGACATTTTAGAAAAATCTCATGCCCTTGCTCACACGGGGAATCTAATCTACCATGACAATTCTCATGCTCTAATTCTTGTAGGAAAACAAGGTGAGTCATGTACAGAAAACTCTTTTCAGTGCAAATTACAGAGACCCATTGAGCCTTGCTAAGTTAGACCCAGGAATTTGGTTGGGCCTTACCAACAACTGAACTGGAGATTTAACATCCCTGTGCTCTCTCCATCTCTGGTCCTATCCAGAGGCCTTCATTTCATTCTGTGTCATTTTTCTCTTCCTCTCTAACCCCTTGCTTTCTCTACTTCTTCTAGTTCACATGGCCGAACAATATGGCTAAGGAGAACTCCTAAATTCACATGTTACTGGGCCCACCATCCAGGAGGAGTCTCAGTCATCCAAATTCCACATTTCCAGTGAAGAGTGATGTGATCAGCTGGCTTCATAAACTATAGCATGGGTGCGCTGAGGAAGGCACACGGGCACATGGCTGGTGCTAACAACGATTTAGACAGAGGTAGGAGCAATGCCCTGAACTGGAGGTGAGAGGGGTAAATGGACAAAAAACAGTAAGTGGAGTCAGTTACAAGAACTGGAGTCAGCTTTTCTTTGGATGAGCAGAGAATTGATAAAGAAGTGAGGAGAGGGAGATGCTAACTCTTCAAAAAGCTGCCCCACCTAAACTTGTTCAAATTTAGGGCTGCTAACTGGGAGTAATGGAGAGATTGACCTGAATTAAGGCATCCTGGACACTGCATAGGCAATTTAAAGAAAAGTAACCGGTGAGTAGAGGGCTCAGAGTGGTCAAATGTTTAGTTTGATAAATATTCAGGCACAGTTTCCCTCAAAGACCAAATGCCTGTGATAGAGTGAACATAAGGGAAAAGAAAGTGTCAGATCAGCCACTTTTAACCTCTCTTATCTTTGGAAATAAAAAGACTATTTATAGACAGCTCATCCTCGTCTGCAAGGGCTGCTTTGAAGATGACATGCACGCAGTCTTTGCACCCCTCCTCAGCAACCGCTCCCGCTGGGCACGTGTCCTCCCCACTAGGCACCATCCAGACCAGGATTAGGAAGAGAGCACCTGTTACTGGTCTCTGAGTCCTACTATCTTTTGCTGGTTCCCCCAACACTACCTATTCCTCCCTCAGTCTTTTCCTTTGTGGAGCAAAAAGATGATATGCCTATTATCTATAGGATATAAATGGACAAATGGCTTCCTTGCTCTTCGAATCACTGACTGGTTTACTATATATGCCCAGGAGCAGCACCTGGCCTGCATCACAACTCTGCATCTCAAGGAAAGGTTCCTTGGCAATCAAGGCTCTGACGCTGGTATCAGGGCCTAGAGTCTTGTCACCAGCTTGGAGCTTCATCACCCATGTATGCTTGGGGCCAAGATACAAGTAGCCACTGCAGAAAAGACCCTTTTTAAAGGTGGCTAAATCTCTTTCTAGATTGACCCCTCCAGGAATTTTTCTTTTCTTTTTTTTTTGTCTGAGAAAGAGCCTCTCTCTGTCACCCCAAGTCGAATGCCCTGGCATCATTGCTCACAGCAACATCAAATTCTTGGGTTCAGCAATTCTCTTGCCTCAGCCTGCAGAGTAGCTGGGACTACAGGTGCCTGTCCCAACATCCAACTACTTTTTCTATTTTTAGTAGAGATGGAGTCTTACTCTTGTTCAGGCTGGTCTCGAACCCCTGAGCTCTAGCCATCCATCCGCCTCAACCTCCCAGAAGTGCTGGGATTACAGGTGTGAGCCACTGCACCTGCCCATTTTCTTGACATTGACATAGTTTATAAGATCTAAATAGCCTAACTAAAATCAGGGGTACGTCTCCTGATAGTACCTACTGTTGGTTGAATAAAATAGGCAACACTTTTGAAATTAGCGCCATTGACCCTGAGAGATGCTGGAGGCCCTGAATGCAGGTAAAAGGATGAGGGAATGCTGTGTGGCCTCACTCTTGCTGAAATGTCTGTTGATCCTCTCACCAGCTCAGATGAATGGAGAATGGCTGGGCTTTAAGGTTGCAGGTACCTGGGCTGCATTCTGGCTCTAAGCCTTAGGACTTGCAAGATCAGTGGAAATCTTTGTAATTTCTCTAGGTTTATGTTTCATCTTCTGCAAAGAAATGTTAATGGGAGGATTGAATGAGATATCACATGAAGGCCTGGCACTGGGCTCACAGGGCACACAGTAGCCTCTGCAATAAATCACATGTAAGGTTATGAACACAGCTGAAATTGCACAAGACACAATACTTTTGGGAGATCTTCTCTATGTTTCTTAGTTTTCTCTTGGGCATTAGTAATGTCCATCAGTTGCTGTCTCAGGGAATTTTCACCAGTATCTACAGCTGAGTTTCTCCCCTTGTGATCACAGCTCTGACATCTGTGAAGCTTGTAAAACTGCAGAGTCTCGGGCCCCACTTTGCATCTCCATGGTGTGAGGTCCAGGACTCTGCATTTTTAACAAGCATTCCCAGTGAGTCTGGCAAGTAAAAACATGAGGACTTCTGTATCAATGGATTTTAAAATCCATTGGTAATTTTTTTCTAAATGCATAATCAAAGAGGTCAGGACAGTGGTGCTTTTAGCTGGAGGAGATGAGCTCACTGATAATGTCTGGAGGAGATCCCCTTTGCCCCAGTCACAGGCTGCTAGTAGGCATGGTAACCAGCCTCACAGTCCCAAGATTGTAACAATCTCCTGCCTAGAAAAGTATCCAAACAGCAACAGCCAGATAGATACACATATGCACCCCATATCTGTCTACACTGTCAAGATTTCCTAAAATTATGGAAATTTTCTGAATCAGAAATATTTTCTCCATCTCAGCAAGTTTAAGAGAAATAAAGCTGAGGGCTGAGTGAAAATGAGTCCCTCTCTAAATGATAAGTCTAAAACTTTTACATGCAAGGAGGTTAAAAAGTGCCTCCTAACTGACCTCCATGGAAAGGTAAGATATCAGGACACCTCCTGATGTCTGTTTGGATACTAGTTAGGAACACGGTAAGTTTTGGTATTTCACAAAGTTCCTTGCTTTCTTCCTTTTCTTATTTTTTATTTGTTTCTATTCACCAACGTGCTGTGTGCATTGCACTCTAAATGCTAGGAGGAAGATGCTGTCTGAGGCCACTCCCTACCAGCACTCCAGTGCCCACCATGCTTTGTGCATCTTCCTGGCCTTGACCCCCGTTTGTGATTCCTTATTTCTGACTTGGACGAACAAGTAGTTTTCTCCTCCAGATCTCTGTTTAACTGTCCTGTCAAACTGATTCAATTTCACTCAATACAAGAGAATCTTTGTGATCTGAGCCACCAGAAATTAAGGGCCCTACTTTTTGAAAGGACCAAGTCTACATCTAACATAAATGATAAAATAGAAATCTTTCTTTTGCTGATAGGTCTGTTGCTATGTACCATGATAGCTCTGTAAAGAATTAACCTGTAGGCCAGGCACGATGGCTCACACCTACAATCCTAGTACTTTAGGAGACCTAAGCAGAAGGATCAGTCACTTGAGCTCAGGAGTTTGAGACCAGCATGAGCAAGGGTGATACCCTGTCTCTCTAAAAACAGGCCACTGGGCTTTACAGTGAGTGCCTATAGGAGGCTGAGGCAAGAGGATCACTTGAGCCCAAGAGTTTGAGGTTGTTGTGAGCTATGATGAAGCCACAGCACTCTAGCTTGGGGCAACAGAGTGAGATTCTGTCTCAATAAAAAAACAAAGAAGAAGAATTAATGTTATTCTCTAATATCTGGTTAGGTACAGTATCAGGAGGGAAGATGAGATGCTGGGGCTTCTAGGATGTGGAACAGCAGGAAGAGTACCCCAAGCTGGTCCCTGCCAGATTTATTCTACCAGTTCACAAAGCCTCATCTGGGGTGATCCCAGAACTATTGCTCCTTAATCAGCCTTTCTTTGCTTTCTTTCTTGCCTCTAGAAAAGGAAAAATGAATGTGGGTAGGTAATAGGGGAGCAACACCTACATCTAGTGATGAGTTTGATGACACAGCTGTTCTGCCCAGAGTTTTCAGTCTCACAGGATCCTGTGAGAAGGAAACAGACCCTTTCTCCCAGCCATTTGTTATCTTGCATGTATATACTTTGATGACCAAAGAGACCAGGAGAGAGGAATGGATAATACATTCAATATTCACTCATTCAACAAATATCCACTGAGCACCCACTCTTAGGCTCTGTGCATGGTGCAGGGTTAGAGGGATGCCCAAGGCATTGTTTCCACCCTCAAGGAGCTCATAGGCCACGGCAGAGACGGCCAATTCTCACAATGAGGTGTAAGTAAAAAGCAACCAAGATGCGTGGGGGTGAAGGGAAGGGACACCAAACGCAGCTCAGAGGCAGCTCAGAGGGTTGACCAGCTCCACCAGCAGTACTGCAGATGGGAGTTCCCCAACAGGGCAATAAGTTTACCATCTTGCCAAAGGAGAGCATCATTACCATAGTCGTCTGAATGGCACGGGAAGAGATGGTTGCCTGTTGCTCCTACAAGTCCTACCTCCTTGCTCAACATTACGGAAAATTATAGCCTACTTGGTGGAGATCATTCCTCCCTGACATGGAAAATCATGTTCCTATGAATCACTCCACACCCCACAGCCACTATTTTTCATCACATATGAGCTATTATTTCCAGCTGGGTGTTGACAAGACAAAACTGTTCCCTAATGCTTAAGTAATAGAGTGGAAAATAGTTGACAAAATATGAAAAGGTTCATTTTGATTATACATACAATCGCTTCGTTTAAGAACAAAATGTATTTGAGCAGGCTTGAGTCATTCCTTGCAAAGTTGTGCAGTGATCTATGTAGATATATGTTTCGATGGTTATTTAATTGGTTAGTTTTTAAATAATAGCTTTACTAGTTTATGCATGCATATTATAAAAATTAAATATATACAAAAATACATACTCAAATTCACTACCAACATACTCAAATTCACTAGCAACAATAACTAGTGTTAATATATGGTGCACATCAGTTTCGACATCTCTCTATAATTGGATGAAGGAATGGATGGATGAACAAAAATAATTCTATAAGAATGGAATAAGGTCATATTTCTTTCAAAAATAGAAATACTAAATTTATTTTACATAAATTTAATGGAAGACAAAAGAAACTATAGTGAAAATTCAGGAAATGCTAAAACTCATAGAACTTTCCTTATTCTTAAAAAATTGCTCTTAGGATAAGAAAAATGATAATGAGTATCATTAAAAGGAATTTTTTTCTAATTGTTTTAATTTCAGACAATATAAACTGAAGTATTTTGCCCTGGAAGGTGAAGTGACCAGCATGCTTATATCTCCTCCTCCCTTTCCTCAACCACTGCCTGATCATTTGGGTGCTTTATGTTGTTTGCTCAGTCAAGATTTATGTATTTACATTTGTTCTACAACTACATTTCTCTTATAGTTGGTACTGTTTTTGTTTAATCTTGACCCTGTATTTAAACTGATTCAATTCTTATCAGTGGTTATCTTGCTGTTCATTGGTTTATCTCTTGATGGGATGAATTTTTTTTCATCACAATGATAATATTGATTACAATAAATATGTATATGTGACATTTACCATATTCCAGGCATTATTCTAAGCTCTGTGTGCATGTGTATGCACACATTGAATCCACGCAAACAACCCAATGAAATAGTTCTATTATTATCCCCATTTTACAGATGAGGATACTGAGGCACAAAAAAAGTTAGTTAAGTAACTTGCTTAAATTACAGAGCTAGTAAGTGGCAAAGCCAAAATTTAACATATATGGCCTCAAGAAGGTTTTTGACACAATGTTCCCCGATCCTGCTATGTCTACAAATGCTCTCCCGTCTGCTTTTATGAATGACAACTTTGACTGGATAAAAATTTTCTAGGTCACAGTTCTTTTCCTGTGTTAGATATTGTTCTACTATTCTCTGGCACTGGGAGATGATTAGGTGAAATCTGAAGTCCCCTTAATAATTTTTTCCCATTTGCATTTTCTGCTGGATGGCTGAAGAATTCTTTGAGGTTGAAAAGCTCAATCATTATGTGGTTCCCATGTTGTTCATTCTATGTTAAGTTTGCCTACTCGACCATGTAACCTTTCAACTGGTAATTCAGTTCTTTTATCGCTTCAGAAAAGGTTTCCTGTATTATGTTTTTCAATATTTTTCCTGTTTTATTTGTTGAGTTCTTATCTAGAATCTCAAATATCCTTGTGTCAAATTGTCTTTGAACTCCTTAACTATTAATTATTTTTTCCTCTGTATTTGCTGTGATCATCTCAAGTCTTATAATTAATGACTTTTAGCTATGTCTACTATCTCTTTCTTTTTCTAACAGATACTCAGAATTTTATTTTGTCCCTTTTGTTCTTCAATATCTCATTCCATCTCATTTTGTTGTTTTATTGCCTTATTTGGATCTTTTGTTTTATTAAATCCACATTCTTATTAAGTTCTTGTAGGGCACAATGTACTTGCAAGGAATCTGCTTTTTGCTATTTTGGGTTTGGGTTCTTCCAGATAGGATTTTTCATATATCTTTAACATGCATTTTCTTTCTTGAAATATTCATTAGTGATTATGGCATATTCTTTTCACCTTACTTATGCCTACTATGGACAATTCTGATTGTCTGTTTCTTTGATAGAATACCATGTGGATAAGTTTTCCTGGCCATCCTCCCTGCCTTCCATAAAACATTTCATCTTCCCTGCTGTGAGCTGTAGTTTAAGGGTCAGGTGTTTCCAATCTCCTTTCCTATAGCCTGAAGAGGAGGACCTCAGGAGGGCGGATAGCTCAGCTGGGCCCAAGTGGACTCCTTACTTGGAAGCCAAAGTTTCATGCCTTCCTGAGATGAAGCTAACTATCTTTTTATGATACTCATGCCCACTCCATCTAACCAAGGGTGCAGTCTACTTGAGCCTCAGCAGCTCAACACATTGACCCGTCCACTTGTAACAAAGGCCCAGAGTCAAGCAAGCAGTGAGGTTTCTTTTCCCAAAGACTTATCCTGAAAGTTTCCCAGAATTAGTTACTCACCCTCTCAATACTGGGTATTGAGAGTATTGGTGAGAACCCTCAGGATTCTGTTAATTGGCCATTTTTTCATCTAAAAGGCTTGGCTGGGGGGGAAAGGTGGAGAGGGAAGATGAGGTTAGGAGCCCTGCTCGGCTCTGACAGCCCCTTCCATTTCTTTGAATGGCTACTACTTATGAGGTTTTTGGAATAAAGTTGTTCCTCTTTCCTTATTTATTTGGTGCTGCTAAATCAACATATCTGTCTCTCTCTCTAACACACTACTTTCTGAGCATTTGATTAGGTATTAGAAAAATACCTAATTTATTAGGGGATTCTATAATTACTACTACATTTTGTTATTCTTGTTAGCGTTTTTAAAACAGAAGAAAAGTTCTGCCCAGCTCACTTTAATTTTTAATTGAAGCAAAATCCAGATAATATTCATCCTTTTAAGCATTTTAAAGTACATAGCCGCTCTTCACAATGTTGTGCAACCATCTCCTCTACCTAGTCCCAAAACTAGATAGTTTCCTCTCCTGTTGCCCTCAGTCAAGCCCTTTAGAGGAAAGATGGCCAATTAGTGGAATCCTGAGGGAATCTCACTAATACTCTCCAGCTTCAAAAATCCAGTGAGAGGGTGAATAAGCAATTCCGGGAAAATTCTGAGAAAAATCCTTGAGAGAAGAAGCCTTAGCACTTGACTCCAAGCCGTTGTCAGAAAAGGGACACTGAGGTCCAGGGGAGTGGACCATTGTCATCAACCCAAAAGAATACCCGTGTACCCACTGAGTTCTCACTCCCCACTCCCTCTCTGGCAACCACTAATCTGCTTTCTGTTTCTATGAACTTGACTCTTCTGGACATTTCACATAAATGGAATCATGCAATATGTGATCTTTTGTGTCTGGCTTCTTTGACTTACCATGTTTTCAAGGTCATCCATATTATGGTATACATCAGAATTTTATTCCTTTCATGGCCCAAGAATACCTACTTTATGAATATGCCACATTTTGTTTATTTATTCATCAGCTGATGCACATTTGGGTCATTTTCATCTTTGGGGTTATTTTGTACAGTGCTGCTTCAAATATTTGTGTTCAAATTTTTGTTTGAATACTGTTTTCAGTTATATTAATATATCTACCTATGAGTAGAATTATTGGAATTTCATGTGGTAATTTCGTGTTTAATGTCTTAAGAAACTAACAAATATTTTCCCACAGCAATTGCATCATTTTATACTTCTACCAGCAATGTAGGAGGGCTCCAATTTCTCTACATCCCTGTCAACCCTTGTTATTTTCCTTTTATTGTTATTATCTGGTTCACTTTTTAATAATTTTGTTGTTAATATCATGAGACTAGTACCCTGGTAAAGATTTATAAATGTTTGTGACATAGTGTGGAAGTTTGGCCCTTCCATATCTCACATTGAAATTTGGTCTGTGTGGCCTCCCCGTGCTTTATTAATTCACAAAAAAAGCTGATTGTTTAAAAGAGCCTGACTCCACCTCCTCCCTCTCTTGCTCCCACTCTTACCATGTGGCATGCCTGCTCCTGCTTCACCATCGCCTTGATTGGAAGCTCCCTGAGGCTCTCACCAGAAGCAGATGCTGGTGCCAAGCTTGTAAAGTCTGCAGAACTGTGGTCCAAATAAACCTTTTTTCTTTATAAACTACCCAGCCTTCAGTATTTTCTTTACAGAGATCCAAATGGATTAATATATCTTGGTCCCCTATTTACCACATCATTTCCCAAAGTGGTCCCTCTGTTAGCCTGGGAAAAGCCATCTGTATGTCTTCCATATGTATTTGTTGAATACATCAGTTAATTATTTACTGAGAACTTACTACACACCAGATTCTGACTGGGCATTGGGCACAGAGGAAGGCAGGGTCACCTTCAAGTCACTCCTTAGAGAATAGAAGAGACAGATGTTTGTTAGATTCCTGTGGCTGCTATAACAAATTGCCACTAACTTAGTGGCTTGTAACAACACAAATTTATTATCTGAAAGTTCTCTAGGTTAGAAGTATTAATACAACAGGTCTCACTAGGCTAAAAGTAAACATGTTGGCAGGGATACTTTCCTTTCCAGAGGCTCAGGGAGAGAATCCCTTTCCTTGTCTTTTCCCTCTTCTAGAGGCTGCCTAGATTCCTTGGCTTGTGGGACCTTCCCTCACCTACAAAGTCAGCATTGTCACTCTTCTCTCATTCTATTTCCATTGACACATCTCTGTTAGTTACCAAGAAAAGTGCTCCCCTTTCAAGATACCTGTGATTAGATTGGAACTATTTGGATAATCTGGAATAATCCTCCATCTAACTGTCCTTAATTTAATCACATCTACAAAATCCCTTTTGCTATGTAAGTTAACATATTCTGGGGTATGTTCCAGAATATTTTGTAACAGGTTTCAGGGATTAGGGGTTAGGATGTGGGGGACATTATTCTGCCTACTGTTGATATGTAAACAAATGGTAATAATAAAAATAGCTGCCATTTATTAAGAGATTGCTATGTGCCTTGTATCCTCCTAAGAGTTTTAGTTAGATTAACTCATTTAGCCACTGCAATACTCTATGAAATAGGGACTATTATGATTCATACTCACAGCCAACGAGGATGCTGAAGTGCAAAGAGGTAAAATGACTTGTCTGAGGTCTTGCAACTGGTAAATAGCAAAGCAAGGATTTTTTCTTTTTTTCGCAGTTTTTGGCTGGGGCCAGGTTTGAACCCACTACTTCCAGCATCCTACTCTTTGAGCCACAGGCACTGCCCTCAAAGCAAGGATTTTAACACTGTAATCTAGTTCCAGAGCATGTGCATTCAAAAAAGGATCCCCTGCTTCATGAGCATGGGAGCCTCAGTCCTGTAGTGCAGAGTGCCTCCCAAGGCCCCTGCCTTAGGTCCCAGTGGCCCGCCCTCTCTCTCAGGTGCAGGAAGGCATGAAGGAAGAGGTGCAGGAAGAGGTGAAGAGGCCGATGTGTTGGGTCTCCAGGGCCAACCTGGGATTGGGGCTCCTACCAAGGACAGCCAGAAACCCTTAAAATTTTGTGAATTCTGACATCCTTGTAGTTGTGTTCAAATCTAGCCATTAATTAAGAAAACATATAATGACAAAAAGGTATGTTAAATATTGAAACTCATTTAAAAAATTCATCTCTTATCAATCAGTATATTTATACATTTAAAATAAGATGAGATAGATCTACAGTTCCTTATTCACAATGCTGAACTTCAAAAAGCACTGAAAACAGGATTTTTTTGTAAGTTTGTGACAAGCTAATTTTTGGGACAAAACCTGACCTAACTGACATGAGGCTATTTATAGATTTCCTTTATCCCATTGGTAGCGAATGTTTCCATATTTAACTGCCCAACTATTGATGTGTTTTAGTATAGAATGTTGCCCCAGACTCTGTTGGGAGTGTTAGTAGTATACGGTATATACATCCTATTACTTCTCTAAAACCTGAACCATCTGACTTCCAAAATACATTAGGACCCAAAGTTTGAAATAAATACTTGTATATCTGTAGGAGATACACGTGTGATATTTATTATTTTGTTTAGTCTCTAATCAGTGCTTCATATACTCGTGAACCCACTGACACCGTGTACTAAATCCCCTCATGTGTACACCAAGCCAGCAGCTTCCTGGCCTACTTTGCAGTTTTACGTAGGGCCTTTGTCCTAATTTAAAATGCTTGAGTTCTAATCTAGAGACTACCTCTTCTCTTAGAGAAGTGATTTTCAGATGGTATGGTGTACTGTGAAAATTTTTCAAGATCATTAATTAAATTATTTTTCAAAGAAGTTCAATGTACAGTAAGTATATTCTTTTCTTAATCCTTTTTTTTTTTTATCAACATAAGTGTGTCAGGGAAGTTTATAGGTTCAAGTGTGCCAAGTGATAAAAAAGGGTTGAAAAATACTGTCTGAGAGGCTACTTCCCCTCTGTTTAAAATAAATACTATGATGACTCCAATGTATTAAAAGAAAGCATTATAACATAAGAAGTCATCACCATGGCACAACTACAGAATAACATAGAGGGCTTATAACCACCATGTAGAATTATAGAGAAGAGTAGACCACTGCAGATGGCTTATCATAACTCACCTTAAGTACAGTGACAAAGAGTCAACCCCCCAGGTTTAGGAGTCTCTTAGAAGCTCCAATCCTATGGAGCATGCAGAGAGAAAGTTGACTGGCTGGAAGATGCTAGACCTGCTCCAGCCATCCCATGCTGAGTAACAGTGCAGGGGGTGCTGTACCACTCTGAGCCTCTGTCTCTTCATCTATGAAAGAAGGTGGGTGCCATTAACTAGGCAATGCTAGATCTAGGGATTCTAAGGTGTGCCCTTTTGGGAGCAGATATACATTCAGGAAAATAAATTCTAATGCATTCCAGACTCTCATTGTGAACCAAACATAGCTGCCTGTAGAATGAGATGCATGTTTTACATAGATAAAATTTAATATGTATGCGGACTAATAAAACATGTTCATTTATATGCACGTTTTAACTCACAAATAACCAAAGGAATCAACAGCTTACCAAATGTTCATCTGAGGTCAGTGAGTGGACAACTCCCTATTGCTTTTTTCTAGAACTGGCTGCTGAGAAGTCAGCCCAATTCAAAGTTGGCCCCAGTGCCGGACTCATTAATTCAGTGCTCACTATGCATTGGATTCTGGGCTGGGGAGAGGAGGAGGGGAGGAGAAAGCTGTGGATTTTGAATTTGTTAGCCTGTGGTTCTGTGTAGCTGCCCCAACATAATAGCATTTGCCGTCCCCGTCTGATGATGGTGGAAGGAGCTGCTGATTGGTGTGTCAGTGGACTCCCACCCCTTTTGGTGTACCACGGATAACTAAGGTGTAATATTGTAGGAAGGCAGGAGATTATTGTGAAATCAGGTTTTGTTTTTTAATTAAAATACTAATTGTAAACTTACCATCTGAATGCAGAAAAGCACAGCATTGACTGCCTCAACCTGAAGAGATGGCCATCGCTCAGGGGTTAGAGCACCAGCCATCAGACCCAGTCACTCATGCACCTGGCAATAAGCTCAGGGCCTCTCAACAAGCTGAGGTGGTGGATGGGCCCTGGCCTCCTTGGTACTCTCTCTTGGTATCCCTACCTAGAATGAGCAGATGACAACAACCGCCCCAGAACACAATTCAGGGCAAATACTAGTGCCCTCTGCACCCACTCCACAGCTGCAGAGAGAGAAGTGGGCACTGGTTTCAGCCACATCTGGCCAGCAAGGCTCCTTGTGTGACTTGCCCATTCGGATGAGCCCATTCGGATGAGCAGATGGTGGCAAGGCAGGCTGAGCTGTGACACATAGCTCTCAGCTCTCTGTACCTTATGGTTGCTAGAAAATAGGGACCTGGACGTGCATTTGAGAGTGAGTGCCTACTGCACAGAGGACTTGCTTGCCAGGCCCCACCTGGAGCCCTTGCTGCTGCCTCACCTACCCATCTTTCCCATGCTCTGATTTTCCAGGTAGAGGGATGGTATGGCTGGCCCCTGGTACCAGCCCTTTCTGCTAAAAATCAGTTCCAGGGACCTGAGCTAGAACTACCCATACAGGCCAGGGATTGAGTGGACTTGAGAAATTGGCAGTGTATATCCAAAGCTTGCTAGTGTGTTTGTTAAGAAATACTTTAAGTCAGGTCTCACTCCTGGGACCTGGCTCCTTTCTGCTTCTGAGGGACTGAGCAGGGGCGGCTCTGGTCTGCTCTGCAGAACATTCTACCATTAGGCCTGGTTAACTCTCTGCCTGTTACTATCAACAAACACAACCTCAACCTCCCTTGCACTTCTTTTTATCTCAGTTCTGACCTCCTCCTCCTGCAAGTACTCAGGATTCTCTTTTTCTTCCCTCTTTCCTGTCCCCAAAATGAGCCATCTGATGGAGAGCTCATTCATTTACTGCGAGGTGTGGATGACTTGGTCTGTCCTGCCTCCGAGGAAGATTTATCTTTTAAAAGAGATGGATGCAGGTGGACAGGAGACACTGCTTACCTCTGAGGAATAAACCAAAACCAATGACATTTCAGCTTCCAAAGACGACCCAAAGGGAAATGATTCTCAGATAGGAGCTCCCATATCTTAAATCCAGTCCTAGAGACAAGACCCACTCACTACTGTTTCATTTGCAAGGCAGGCTCGAAGACCTGAGAGTTAAGTCGAAGTCTATTCCTGCTCTGAGACTGAACCCAAGACTGTGTCCCTGAACCTGAATTGCAGTGGCAGGCGGAGGCTCCTGACGGTGGTGTCCTGCCTCTTCTCCTCTTCTAGACACTCTCCTCTCCCTACTACTCCCTTTGAGGAGCTGGACAGCACTTTTCCCTGCTTCTATAGCCACTGCAAACCTGGCTGCTTAGTGCTGCTGGCTGTATAGGGGAGTGAGCCCAGGGGGCCCACCACCAGAGGAAGAGTCACCATCCCTTCACTACCCTCATCCACTGCCTCAATGTTGAACTAAGTGGATAACCCAAGATATTCCAAAGAGGGATTCTCCTGACAGATTTTAAAGCAGAATCTGGTCCCTCCCAGACCCCCACCAACCTCTGCAGATGTAATATAGACCTCTGTGGGTGACTTACTTTGACTAGAGATGGAGACATTTACAACTGGGGGAGGTGGGTGGGCCACCCATCAGGGGGCGATCTGCCTAGCTGGTCTGTACTCGGGGCCCCCTCTTATTACAGAAACAGCAGGGCCCTTTCCCTGCCCAGCATCCCATGGGGGCCGGAGCTTGAGGAGAAGCTGAAGGGAAAGAACAAGCAGTGTCCTCCTACAAGCGGTCAGGAACACAGAGGACAGACTTCCTTGGGGAGTTTTGATGATTTGTTTTCTGCGAGATTTTTCCACCACTACCAGCCATTCTGTTTGTTAAAGCAAGTTATTTTCTGTGCTGGATTTATTGGCTGTATCTAGGATCTATTTTCTCCAAAGGTATTGTTGCAGATGCCCAGTCTTCCATTTTATCCTGGGGTATAAAGAGATCTGAAACTGACCAGAAACGGAAAAAGTTTAAAACAAAACAGGATGGTCCAGGGAAGCCAAGTTTTCTCCAAGTCAGGTATTTCCCATCACTGGTTGGCAAAGAGAAGGATTTTTTTTTTTTTTTTTTTTTGCAGTTTTTGGCCAGAGCTGGGTTTGAACCCACCACCTCCAGTATATGGGGCCAGTGCCCTACTCCTTTGAGCCACAGGCGCTGCCCCAAAGAGAAGGATTTTTCAAACCAATTTCCCCTCATAAACCTGCAGAAAATCTATTGAGTGAGTCTCTCTTATGGGGAAAAAAAATGTTTCTAATCTTCTTCCTCTTGTTATGTAACAGGTTCAGTCCCTTTGTGGGAAATCCCAGGCCATATGTACATCCAGGAGACAAATCTTAGCTTTGTGGGGTTCTACTCAGTCATTCAATAAACCTCTCTGTGTTTGGCCCTGGAGATATGAATACTATGTTTTGCCTCATGGGGTTCACAATCTGATGAGGGCGACTGAGCAAAAATCCATCATATCCAGTCCTTCATTACTTCCCAAAAGGAGCTGCAAAAATAATCCTCAAACCTGTCTATTTGTCTCTGACATCACCCCCACACCTTGACATGTGTATAAGTGAATATTAAAGTTTTTCACTATAAGTTTTAAAAAGGCTTCTTTTGTCAATTAGTTCATGGATTAACATTGCTTTTCTAGAATAAGGTGACTTCAGAAACAATTCTACTTCTACTGTGTTTTAAAATGTGATTGCTACCTTCTCTGAAGAAGATATACAAATGGCTAACAAACATATGAAAAAATGCTCATCATCCCTAATCATCAGAGAAATGCAAATCGAAACCACCCTAAGATGTCACCTAACCCCTGTGAGAACAGTGCACATCACGAAGTCCCAAAGCTGCAGATGCTGGTGTGGATGTGGAGAGAAGGGAAGACTTTTACACTCTTGGTGGGACTGTAAACCAATACGGCCTCTTTGGAGAGAAGTATAGAGAATCCTCAAAGAACTCAAAATAGACCTTCCATTTGATCACACAATCCCATTACTAGGTATCTACCCAGAAGAAAAAGAAATAATTTTATCACAAGGACATTTGTACTAGACTGTTTATCACAGCTCAGTTTATAACTGCCAAGATGTGGAAACAGCCTAAGTGCCCATCAATCCATGAATGGATTAATAAACTGTGGTAAATGTATACCAGGAAACATTATTCAGTCACAAAAAAGATGGAGACTTCACATTTTTTGTATTAACCTGGATGCAGGTGAAACACATTCTTCTTAGTAAAGTATCATAAGAATGGAAAAGCAAGTGTCCAATGTACTCAATACTAATATGAAGCCAGTAGACAATGCAATACATACTCACATAAGAGAAAAACTCAATTCAATTCAAGCTGGGGGATGGGGAGGGAGGGGAATTGGTTTGCTCCCATCTAAAGAGCATGATGTAAGAGCATATAGCACACCTCCCAGTTGTGGAAGACAACTACAACAGGAACTTTACCTAACAAATGCAAACATTATAACATAATTATTTGCACCCTCATAGTAATCAGAAATTAAAAAATAAAATAGTAGAAATCTTAAAAATAAAATAAAATTAAATGTGATCACTGAGATATCTAGTTCACATGAGGACATAGGCAATGAATGGAAGGAAAATAAGTATGTTTTAGAGATACTACTCGAATTCTTTAAACTATTAGAAGTGCTCCCACCTAACGGGCACAATTCTCCAAACTCTTTCTGATTTTTCTTCCAAAAATAACTAAGTAGGAACTTCTGGGTAGCTGAACACATGGCAGTTCATGGAGGATGTGTTATCCCTTACCCCACACCTTGCCCAGGAAGTCTCTTTATCTGTATCCTTTGAAATATGCTGATAAAGGTGCACAAAAGGGAACGCGGCCAAGGCCTTTGACACCAAAAGCAGTGCCCAAGAAGGTTGAGGAAGACCTGGCAACCATCCCGGCAATGAGCAAATAAGGTCACACTCAAGAATCCAGAAGGCCGGCCAGGACTTCCATAAAAGCTGCGCAAAGAACGTGATGGGCTCCAGCCCGGACCTGCATAAGAGCTGTACCACGACCACAATCGGCTCCCACCCAGACCTCGGTAAGAGCTGTGCCGCAACCTGCGACCTGCACCTGCCAGGCCTCCACATGCCATGACCAGGAACTGCAGGAGCCGCGCAACCCCATGTCCTCCCTCCTGTACCCTCCATGCCTCCACACTGGCCTGCTGGTCTAGCCAGGACTCTGGTAGCTGCGTGCCCTCTGGAGCCCTCTCGGCCTCTGCCCGGAGCCCTTCTCCTGGCCAGAGACTTCTGGAGCTATAGGTTCTCTGTGCCAAAGTCACTGGGTGCCAGGCATTTTTAGAACCATGTGGACCACCTCCCGCTCTGTTGCTGGATCCGGGTATGTCACACTCTGGAGCTGCTTCCACAACCAGAACTCCCTGGCTGGGGCAGCCCCAGAGGAACTACACAGGGTCACTCCCTACAAAGATCCAGCAACAATACAGTTATTGTACTGGTGTATAATCTTGGAGAGACATCTCCCCAACTCTGAGGATGGCCAGAGGCAACGGTGAAAAACAATCATGAGGTAAAATCAATGGAAAAACTCTGCCAATATGAATATTCAGAGTAGATCAACTCCCCAAAGGATCAATGGGGCAGACACAGCACAAGATACCATGCACAAACAAATAGCTGTGATGCCAGAAATAGAATTCAGAAACTGGATAGCAAATAAGATTGAATTAGAATTCCAAGCAGTAATCCAAAATATATCTCAAGAATTCAACAAATTCAAAGACAAAATGACCAAAGATTTTGACACATTGAGACAAGAAGTTGCAGCCCTCAAAGATCTGAGAAACACAACAGAATTCCTCAATAATAGAATGAAACAAGCAGAAGAAAGGATTTCTGACATTGAAGACAAAGCTTTCAAATGCTCCCAAACTCTCAAAAAGGAAGAGAAATGGATGGCAAAAACAGATCACTCTCTCAGAGAGCTCTGGGATAATTTGAAGACAACCAATATTCATCTTATAGGGATCCCTGAAAGCGATGAAGTGGCTTCACAAGACACAGAGTCTCTTCTCCATGAGATTATGAAGGAGAACTTTCCAGACATGCCAAGAGATTCTGAAATTCAGCTGGCAAACAGTTTCAGAACTCCAGCATGACTCAACCCAAATAAGATACCCCCCAGACACATCATAATCAATTTCACTAAAGTTAATATGAAGGAGAAAATTCTGAAAGCAGCCAGACGAAAAATAACCATCACCTACAAGGGGAAGAATATTAGAATAACTGCAGCTCTCTCTGCTGAAATCTTTCAACCTAGAAGAGGATGGTCATCGACTTTTAATCTCCTAAAACAAATAACTTTCAACCCAGGATCCTGTACCCAGCTAAACTGAGTTTCATTTATGACGGAGAAATTAAATACTTGAACGACATTCACATGTTGAAGAAATTTGCGATAACTAAACCAGCTCTCCAGGATATTCTCAGACCTATCCTTCATTAAGACCAACATAACCCTCCTCCACAAAAGTAAACCCACCCAGAAAATTTTGATCAAATTCTAACATCCACAGTCGCAAAAGGATTAAAAATGTCCACCAGACTCTTGAAAGACTTATCAATATTCTCAATTAATGTGAATGGTTTATATTGTCCTCTAAAGAGGCACAGGTTGGCTGACTGGATATAAAAACTCAAGCCAGATATCTGCTGCATACAAGAATCTCATCTTACATTAAAAGATAAATACAGATTCAAGGTGAAGGGATGGTCATCTATACTCCAGGCAAATGGAAAGCAGAAAAAAGCAGGCATTGCAATCCTATTTGCAGATGCAATAGGCTTTAAACCAAACAAAATAAGGGAGGATAAAGATGGACACTATATTACTAAACCTCTTCCAAAATATATAAAAAGAAGGAATATTACCCAACACCTTCTACAAAGCAAACATCACCTTGATCCCCAAACCAGGGAAAGACTCAACAAGAAAAGAAAATTATAGACCAATATCACTAATGAATATTGATGCAAAAATACTCAATAAGATCCTAATGAACTGAATCCAACAACACATCAAAATAATTATATGCCACGACCAAGTGGGATTTATACCAGGGTCTCAAGGCTGGTTCAGTATATGCAAATCTATAAATGTAATTCATAAACAAACTAAACTATGCAAATCTATAAATGTAATTCATAAACAAACTAAAAAACAAAGACCATATAATTCTCTCAATTGACACAGAAAAAGCTTTTGATAATATTCAGCATCCCTTCATGATCAGACACTTAAGAAAATTGGTATAGAAGGGGCATTTCTTAAACTAATAGAGGCCATCTACAGCAAACCCACAGCCAGTATCATATTGAATGAAGTTAAATTAAAATCATTTCCACTTAGATCAGGAATGAGGCAAGGTTGCCCATTGTCTCCATTGCTCCTTAACATTGTAATGTAAGTTTTAGCCATTGCAATTAGGAAAGGAAAGGCAATCAAGGGTATCCACATAGGGTCAGAAGAGATCAAACTTTCACTCTTAGCAGATGATATGATCATATATCTGGAAAACACTAGGGATTCTACTACAAAACTTTTAGAAGTGATCAAGGAACACAGCAATGTCTCAGACTACAAAATCAACACCCATAAATCTGTAGCCTTTAAATATACCAACAATAACCAAGCCGAAAAAAGTCAAGGACTCTATTCCTTTCACAGTAGTGCCAGAGAAGATGAAATATTTGGGAATATACCTAACAAAGGTTGTGAAAGATCTTTACAACAAGAACTATGAAACTTTAAGAAAAGAAATAGCTGAAGATGTCAATAAATGGAAAAACATACCATGCGCATTGCTGGGAAGAATCAACATTGTTAAAATGTCTGTTCTACTCAAAGCAATATATAATTTTAATGCAATTCCTATTAAAACTCCATTGTCATATTTTAAAGATCTTGAAAAAATAATACTTCATTTTATATCGAATCAGAAAAAACCTTGAATAGCCAAGACATTACTCAGAAATAAAAACAAAGCAGGAGAAATCATGCTACCAGACCTGAGACTGTACTATAAATCGATAGTGATCAAAACAGCATTGTACTGGCACAAAAGCAGAGAAGTAAATGTCTGGAACAGAATAGAGAACCAAGAGATGAATCCAGCTACTTACCGTTATCTGATCTTTGACAAGCCAATTAAAAACATTCAGTGGGGAAAAGATTCCCTATTTAACAAATGGTGCTGGGTGAACCGGCTGGCGATCTGTAAAAGACTGAAACTGAACCCACACCTTTCACCATTAACTAAGATAGATTCTCACTGGATTAAAGATTTAAACTTAAGACATGAAATTATAAAAATAATTGAAGAAAGTGCAGGGAAAACTCTTGAAGGAATCGGCCTGGGTGAATGTTTTATGAGGAGGACTCCCCAGGTAATTGAAGCAGTATCAAAAATACACTACTGAGACCTGATCAAACTAAAAAGCTTCTGCACAGCCAAGAACATAGTAAGTAAAGCAAGCAGACAGCCCTCAGAATGGGAGAAAATTTTTGCAGGTTATACCTCCGATAAAGGTTTAATAACCAGAAGCCACAGAGAACTCAAACGTGTAAGCAAGAAAAGAACATGTGATGCCATCTCAGGGTGGGCAAGGGACTTGAAAAGAAACTTCTCCAGAGAAGACAGATGCATGATCTACAAACACATGAAAAAAAGCTCATCATCCTTTATCATCAGAGAAGTGCAAATCAAAACTACTTTGAGATATCACCTAACCCCAGTAAGAGTAGCCCACAAAACTAACTCCCAAAACCAGAGATGTTGGCGTGGATGTGGAGAAAAGGGCACATTTCTACACTGCTGGTGGGAATGCACACTAATACCTTCCTTCTGGAAGGATGTTTGGAGAATACTTAGGGACCTAAAAATAGACCTACCATTTGATCCTATAATTCCTTCAGTAGGTTTACACCCAGAAGACCAAAAATCACAATGTAACAAAGACATCTGTACCAGAATGTTTATTGCAGCCCAATTCACAATTGCTAAGTCATAGAAGAAGCCCAAGTGCCCATCGACCCATGAATGGACTAGGAAATTGTGGTACATGTATACCATGGAATATTATGCAGCCTTAAAGAAAGATGGAGACTTTACCTTCATCTTTACATGGATGGAGCTGGAACATATTCTTCTTAGCAAAATATCTCAGGAATGGAAGAAAAAATATCCAACATTCTCAGCCCTACTGTGAAGCTAATTTATAGCTTTCACATGATGGCTATAACCCAACTATAGAACAAGAATATGGAGAAAGGGCCAAGGAAGCGGAAAGGAGGGTGGAGGTTAGGGTGGAGGGAGGGTAATGGGTGGGTCCACACCTACGTTGCATCTTAGAATGGGTATAGGCAAAACTTACTAAATGCAGAATACAAATGTCTACATACAATAACTAAGAAAATGCCATAAAGGCTATGTTGAACAGTTTGAGGAGAATATTTCAGATTGCATATGAAACTAGCACATTGTACCCCTTGATTGCACTAATGTACAGTTATGATTTAACAATAAAAAAAGTGATTTATCATCACATATTATTTTTAATGTCTAAGACCTGACAATTCCATTTAGTCTTTCTTCAATTTTATTGACAGCAAGGAGTTAAAAATCAACCAACTTGCAAAAGGGCTTATTACCCTGTCATTAGAGTCATCCACTTTCTTAAATGCTGAGACATATACCAAAAAATCTCCACCAAAATTCATCAAATGACTATCATTAACATGAACCACCCTAAGTGATATCTTAGGGTAGTTTTGATTTGCATTTCTCTGATGATTAGAGACGATGAGCATTTTTCATGTTTGTTAGCCATTCATCTGTCTTCTTCAGAGAAGGTAGCAATCACATTGTCATGACATGACTATCATTTGTACATTTTACTCTTTCACTTAACAGCAACTTGTTTAACCTGACTTGTTTAACCTTTATATACATATAAATAATTGGGAAAATCAAATTATTGCTTATTTCTTTAGATGTTTTTCAATATAATATTTATTAACTGCTTTACTATTATCACATGTTTTAAATATTTTTTTAAAGGAAAATGTTTGACAATATTTACTGTAATATAATTTGATATAAAGGCATCTAATTTCCTCTGGATAATCAAACCTCTCCGAACCCAAACCTGAGGCAGGCAGAGGTACTGGGGTACAGAGATGCTACTATACACCCACATTTGAGGAGCCCATGGTTCACCCAGGACCCTCTGGCCTTGTGCTCCCAGGAGCCCTTTTGAGTATCTTCCATACTCCAAGTCCTGGGAGAAACATAGACAATACACTGAGAGACGACAGAGGCCCAGATATGCTTGACAGAAAGGCTGGGGGTGGTTTTGAGGCCCAATTAATTTTTTAAAATTATAGCTTTAGCAAAACTGCATTGTTTGGAAAAATAAAAAATTTCAAATACGTAGTGCTGTGTCACATCTGCGTTTGCCATAAAGTGCAACAGCCTAAGGGAATGCTGAGGGCCAGAGCAGGGAGGCTGCTTCCCCTACCACCCACAGCATCCCTGTTCCAAGCTGGCCAGAAAGCCCTGGCCTAACCTCGGACTGGGCAGCCTTAGTCTAGACATGAGGTGGCCTTTCACCTTTCATCTTTCATGGCTGTGGGAAGATTTCCTCTTAGTCCTTTTATCCTACCCAAATGGCCAAACTTGGGCCAAATGTTGCCCAAGAGACCAAAACAGAGGCAGTTTTTAAATATATGTAGATCATGAACAGAAGTCTGAGGCTTAGAGAAAAGGCTAAGAGGCCAGCATCAATTTGGGGTGCCCAGAGTAGACTCTGATCCCAAGGACCTCCATTGGGAGAAGGAAGACTAGGTTGGTTCAAGTTTTATGGTCAAAATAATAAATTAATCAGCTTTTACAAAACACCCACCCAAGCCCTACTGACAATAAAGTGGGGCTGGGAAAACCAAATGCCAAATAGAAACCAACTGACCAGTGGGAAGTCCAAGCTCCTGGACCCAGACATTCCATGACCAAATAGAGACTCAAAGGCTTCTTGATAGCTGTTATGCAGGTTTCTATGAGCCAGTCAGTAGAGCCAGTATTTCAATTGGTTAAGGGCACCAATCATGATCTCTGGTAGGGTCTGTGGCTTATAGCACTCCTCAGTCCAGCTGAAGACTAGGCCAATGGTTTCCACAGCTTCCTGGAAGCTGGCCACAGAGATGGAGGCATTGAAAGACTGGAACAGGCTCGGCTCCTGTGGCTGAAGCAGCTAAGGCGCCAGCCACATACACCTGAGCTGACGGGTTCGAATCCAGCCCGGGCCCGCCAAATAATAATGATGGCTGTAACCAAAAAATAGCCAGGCATTGTGGCGGGTGCCTGTAGTCCTGGCTACTTGGGAGGCTGAGGCAGGAGAATTGCTTAAGCCCAGGAGTTAGAGGTTGTTGTGAGCTGTGATGCCACAGCACTCTACCTTGTGTGACAGCTTGAGGCTCTGTCTCAAAAAAAGAAAAGAAAGAAAAAGAAAGAAAGAAAGACTGTAACAGAGTCCAGGATGCCCTGAAGCAAGATGAACTTGACCTGCTCCTCCCCCCATGGGGGTTGTCCTGGTACCTTCACAATCTGCTTATAGTTCACCTTTGTGATCTTTAGTACCATATCATCCTTGTATTTTGTAGACACCTCTTCCTCCTGCTTTTCTTTTCCTTGTGCTAAAATTGGATGTAGTCAATGGTCTTCTGTAGAACAACAGCTTTGCTGAGCTTTTGAGAACCAATGGGAAAGTCCTGTTACTGGCAGGTGGGGGCAATAATTTGAAAGTCATCCTAGCCTCTGCAGATAGCACCCCTCATCTTCTGCTTAGTCTGAGCGCGTGCTTGCCATCACTGCTGCTCCTTGTGGAACTCCTTGTAGGACTCCTGGTGGTAATCACTCTCCTAATGATCTGTGTTGAGGATGGATGAGGCACTGGTAGAACCAATGCTATTGGTTGGACACGACACTCCCCCTGCAGGTGCTTTCTACAAAAAGCCAGGGGTCCGGGTTGTAGCTGAAGGATCTGGGCACCTTGCCCGAGGACCTCTGGGTCAAGGTAAAATATGCTTTAAATATTTTGAGTACAACTTAGCTCATTCATTAACAGAAAATGCCTGCCATATATACAGTCCTCATCATCAAACCAGTCAGCCAAATCAGGTTTGCTTTCCACCAGAGCATATCTGACTTCATTTATTAAATCCAAATAAATGTGTTAAGATATGTCACGATGACAGCCACCTGCTAGAGATAGACAGATAATACTCCCAGCCTTGCCATCAAATGAGACCTTGCGTTCTTTACTCCTTATCACAAGTCACATGGCTCTCCCTCAGCAGGAAATCTGTCTTGCATATCTAGAATATGCAAAAGACAAGGTTCTTTTAAAAGTACTCTGTTTCTACTTGTCCTTTTGTTGGGTACCATAGCGTTTTTGACTTCCTGGGCAATGCATTGTATATAGTAGGATTTGGGGCAGGTGAGAAAATCCTTATTTTCTTCGGTGAAGTAGGGGAAAGGAGATTATAAAAGGGAATATGGAAGAGAGAAACAGTCCTGTTTTCAGGGCACCACTTCTCAATTTAGGAAGAATATGTACAAAAGTTGAGGAACTGGAAACAGAACCACTTAAATCTAGGCATTCTTATGTACCTCTCAGAAAATCTTCCCTTACCTCCAGATTTGAAGATCAGAGTCCTGTTGCTCTTGAGAGAGGTCTACCTTGGGCTGAAGACTAAATCAAAATCCTCCCTACAATGGATATAGACAGCTGGGACAGTGAAGGACCACCAGGGTTTGCCCTCATCCATCCTGCTCTGGGCCTGCCTCTCTTCTCACCGTGACCAGAATATGAGTAGGGATGGCTATGGGACACTTGCTGCTGGATATTTCTGGTTTGAGGACCATTATTCTGGTCACCAGGAGACTGCTTTATCTTTTGGGAATGTTAGGTAAAATGGAGAGTATGCTTATTTTCAGCTCAATATTAACCCAAGAGACTTTCTAATTTTATGTTCAATGATTTAGTCTGAATGAATCATAGCAGTTTGTTTCAGTCAATGCAAGCTTTGCCCAGAAACTAAGTTGAAGTGGGATATAAAATAGAAATGAGATTTTTCATGTATTTATCTATTGGCTTGTAGTAATGCACTTCTGTTATGCCAAAGACCTTTGCATAATAATGCTTAATCCTTGCACTAATCCTGCAAGAAAGCTCTTATTGCCCCTACCCTATAATTGAGGAAACTGAGGCTCAATGAGGTTCATTGCCTTACCCCACATCTCATGGCTTGCAAGGGAAAGTAGCCTTGGCAGCCTTCACCATGCCCTGCTTCCCCTTTTCCCTTTGTCTGTAGTACCCACAGAACACAGCAAATCTGGACACAACAATAATAAGCAGTTGAGGCATATTTCTTTTCTGTGTTCTATGTTGATTATCCAAGGTTATGAGCTGTGCCTCAATTAACTACAGAAATTGGATAGACAGCATAAAAAAATAAAAATCATATGTAATCTCCAAATCTTAGTATTTGACAGGTTCTATTTTCATCGATCTGATTTTCTTTCCCTACCCTTGGGTAGAGGTACTAGCATATAGTAGAAAAATTTGAACATTAACCAGGAGGAAGGGGGCAAAAAGAGAATCCAAGGGTTTAAATTACATCTGTATACACCTATAAGTAAAATGAGTTTCATGACATTAGTCTTCACTTTGTAACTCTGGGTTAACACCAATTTTAAGTCACATTCTCAGTTCCAATGAGCAATCAAATGCATTGATTATGGCCATGGGTCTAAATCAAACTGCCATGCATTAACTGGGTTCCAGATCATAGTCAGGGAGGGTAGCAGGTAACTCTGGTACCCACCCAGTCCACCTCTGACTTCAGCTGTAGCTGCAGTAGACAGCTCTGAGTAATCTCAGACTCACCTCACTCTGTCATTGTTCACCTCAAGTCAATGCCCCATGGGCCTTTTTTTCTGGGCAGTGATGGGCAGTGTTCTCTGATTCCCTGGGATATTCAGCCCACACATGTGCACAGCCCAGAAGTGGGTGGAAGATGGTGGCATTTGTTAATTCCCTGGGTCAACTTGCAACAAAACAGAAATGGAAGCCGGTGCATACATGTGCCAATCCCCCATACTTCAGAAGGACAATTCTGAGATACATTCGTAAACTTTCTTGGGGTCCTGAAAGAATCAAACTCCTGCTACCCACAGTGTGACCTCTATAACAAGCTCACATTGGTATACTGTATTACCCTCCTTCCTATCTCAATCTCTCTGCTTTCTCATTCCTGCTTTCTGGAACCACCTCTCAAATAAACAATTTGCTGCCAAGACCCTTAGATTCCACTTTTAGAAGAACCAAAACTAAGACCTGGAGTTACCAGATATTATTTACTGCTAGGCCACTTTCCATGGATATCAAAATATGACATGAATTAAATAGTAAAGCAGGTCACTCTAATCAGGCAGTAATTCTTGACCCACAAGTGGGAAAGTCAGAAGATGGGACATGTGCCTCAAGGCAAGCATGTCAAGAGTCTGCAAGTGCCCCTTTATCCTAGTGATTCTGATTTATCTTTATGGAGGACTACATAATTCCTTCTTTCTGAAAGAATCACAGCCTCATCAAGTAGCTGCCCTGTCACCAATACTGATTAAATACGTTGTGTGGGGCAGGAAAAGAAGGTTGCTGCAATGACAACTTTTAGAGGCATAATTTTTTAGATGCAATTTGGTGTTTTATTCAATAGTCTTGGCTATTTTTAATTGTAGTTTAATTTAACTCTGGCCTTCTTGTCTAAATGCTTGGCTTGTGAGAGCCTAGGCTCTTCTTCCTAGCATTTGTGTTGAACTTGAGAAGTCCTTATCACTCCTCCAGACCCCCTCTGCTTTCTAAATGAATCAGAAAATGAACATGTCATAGAATTGCATCTCTACCCTGACAGCATAAAACTCATGACCTGTTTTTCCATTTTGTCCTTTAAAGAACTGTAAAATCCCCCTTCCCAGCAAATTTCTGGTTAGAATTTGCCAAGTAAGTATAACTTAAAATTTGCATATAATTCCTTTAGCAATACTCTGGTAACCTACAAAATTTACAACTGCCTGAGAGAGCTCCACATTAAAAAACTTTTTTTGAGGGGGCGGAGACAAGATGGCTGACTGAAGCCAGCTTTCCACAGAGGCTCCCATCCAGAAGGAGAGTTAAAGGACAGAAATTTAGCAAGTAACCTGGTGAATTAGAGCTGTACCAAGAGAGAAGGTTGAAGAATGCATGTCAACCCCGCTAAGGCGAGCTACAACCTCAAGGATACAAACAAAAAGTATGAAATCCATCACCAAGTGGACAGGAGTCCCCTCCCCTATGAGAACGGCTCAGAGTGCCCCACAAACAAATGAGCAGAGTTCAAAGGTCCTCCCACTACACTTCACGGGAGAGACCCTCTTAACACTGGACCTACTTCCCCTACTAGGGGGGCCACTGCATTCTCCTGTGAGGCATAAAACTGTAAAAAACTGTATATATTCTCAACCTATGATTCTGAGCTCCCAGCACTCCCCTCCACTCTCACTCTGAGGTCTGGAGGCCTGTCCCCCAGGAATCTAGATTCTTGGGTGATTTCTTGAGGGGTGTGGACAGGGCCTGGACTGCAGATGGTCTAGTGCTGATTCTGTGGCACAGGAGTGAGGAGAGGAGGGTTGGCTGAGAGGGAACCACAACGGAGTGGTGGTGCCCCGAGGCAGCAGCTGTTTTTGGCAAAAATAGGGTTCATCCCCGGATATTCTGAAGCCACAACCCCTGTCTCTCTGGGCAAACAGAGGAGGCCGGGCATCATCTCAGGTGGCAACCACCGCGGAACAGATCTGGGATGGAAAAGCAGGCCCTCTGAGTAAAGGGTTTGCCGGAGGTGGTACCAGCCTAGGGGGAGCGTGGGGACTAAAAAACGCACGCGCAGTGCCGGCTGACTCCCAGGGTGGGGCTGACCCAGAGGACTGCTTTACTTAGCCTAAGGCACACCCGGCCCTCAGGGTATCATCAGCCTATAGACAAAGCAAGGTAGGAGGCTAGAACTGACAGCTAACTGAGCTGTGAATACAAACATTTGCAACAGCAAAGACAAGACCTGAGGTGCAGGTTCTGTGAACTCAAAACAGCTTCTCTTCTGCAGGGGAATTTAGCAGGGACAGAAACAAATTCCGCAAAGTTGTTCTGTTTGGTCAGTAACATCAATCAGGGGCAGGGCTGAGTGAACACCCCCCAGTCTCCATCAAGTGCCCGAGGTTGTCAGTCCTCACCTCCCCCTGCTAGATAGAGGCAGAGAGCAGCAGCCTGGCTGAGCAGATACAGATTTCCTTGTGCAAACCCCTGGAGTATCTGCTCATTGGAGGCAACTGGGTCACAGCCCTGCGGGGCTATCAGTGACTGGGTGTGACAGAGGTGCAATGTGGGGAAGGAGGCATCAACCTTCCAAGACTAATCTATTTGCTGGGTGGGTCTTCCTGACTTCACAGAGCACCTGAGCAAGTCATACTTGAGTTGTCAGCAGACACTTACGAACTAGTTGCCAGAGAACTTTTAAACTCTCCCACCTGAGACAGGTGCTGAGTGAGACAATTGATTTGGACCTTTTGAACTGAGCCAATCCCCTGAAGACTATCCAAGTGGTGCCCTGGGTATATGGTTGTAGGAAGGATTGATTTTCCTTTTCCAATTGTTACCTGTGGGGGGGGCGGGGTGACTTAATTGCTGGTATTTCTCCACAGCTGAGACTTCAACCCAGAGTAACTGTTTCACTGGGGGGGGACAGACACCAGCTGAAAACAAGACAGAGCCACTTAGCCCCACCAAACAGGTCCCCAGTTTCTCAGGCTGTAGCACTGTACAGGTCCTCAACAAAGCTCCAGGACAAAAGTCAAATGGTGTAAAATAATCATGGGGTGGAATCAGTGGAAAAACTCTGGTAACATGAATAATCAGAGTAGATTAACCCCCCCAAGGAAGGATATGGCAGATGTAACTGAAGATCCCATTCATAAAGAGCTGGCCGAGATGTCAGAAATCAAATTCAGAATTTGGATGGCAAACAAGATTTATACAATGGACAAAAATATGGAATTAGAAATTTGAGCAGCAATTCAAAAGTCGGAATTAGAAATTTGAGGAGAAATTCAAAAGTTGTCTCAAGAATTTAAGGAATTTAAAGAGAAAACCACCAAAGATTTTGATGCACTGAAGCAAGAATTGGCAGCCCTCAAAGATCTGAAAAATACCGTAGAATCCCTCAGTAACAGAGTGGATCAAGCAGAAGAAAGGATTTCTGGCATTGAAGACAAAGCTTTTGAACGCTCCCAAACTCTCAAAGAGGAAGAGAAATGGAGACCAAAAATGGATCATTCTCTCAGAGAGCTCTGGGATAATTCGAAGAAGGCTAATAACTGCCTCATTGGAATCCCTGAAAGTGATAAAGTGGCCTCACAAGGCAAGGAGGCCCTTCTCCATGAAATTATGAAAGAGAATTTTCCAGACATGCCAAGAGATTCTGAAATTCAGATAGTGGACAGTTTCAAAACCCCAGCACGACTCTATCCGAATAAGACATCCTCCAGGCATATCATAATTAACTTCACTAAAGTTAATATGAAGGAGAAAATTCTAAAAGCAGCCAGATGTAAGAAATCCATTACCTACAAAGGGAAGAATATTAGAACGACTGCAGATCTCTCTGCTGAAACTTTTCAAGCCAGAAGAGGGTGGTTATCAACTTTTAATCTCCTAAAGCAAAATAACTTTCAACCCCGGATCATGTATCCAGCTAAACTGAGTTTCATTTATGATGGAGAAATTAAATACTTTAATGATATTCATATATAGAAGAAATTTGCCATAACCAAACCAGCCCTTCAGGATATTCTCAGACCTATCCTCCATATGACCAGCACAATCCTCTACCACAAAGTAAACTCACTCAGAATCAAACTCCAACTTCCACAGTGGTGAAAAGATTAAAAACGTCCACTGGACTTTCGAAAAACCCGATACCCAAAATTTTACCAGACTTATCAATATTCTCCATTAATGTGAATGGCTTAAACTGTCCTCTAAAGAGGCACAGGTTAGCTGACTGGATACAAAAACTCAGGCCAGATATTTGTTGCATACAAGAATCACATCTTGCCTTAAAAGATAAATATAGACTCAGAGTGAAAGGATGGTCATCCATATTTCAGGCAAATGGTAACCAGAAAAAAGCAGCTGTTGCAATTCTATTTGCAGACACAATAGGCTTTAAACAAACAAAAAAAGGAAGCATAAGAATGGTCACTTCATATTTGTTAAGGGTAATACTCAATATGATGAGATTTCAATTATTAATATTTGTGCATCCAACCAGAATGCACCTCAATTTATAAGAGAAACTCTAACAGACATGAGCAACTTGATTTCCTCCAGCTCCATAATAGTCGGAGATTTCAACACTCCTGTGACAGTGTTGGATAGATCCTCCATTAAGAAGCTGAGCAAAGAAATTTTAGATTTAAACGTAACTATCCAACATTTGGATTTAGCAGACATCTACAGAACATTTCATCCCAACAAAACTGAATACACATACTTCTCATCAGCCTACAGAATATACTCCAAAATTGATCACATCTTAGGTCACAAGTCTAACCTCAGTAAATTTAAAGAAATAGAAATTATTCCTTGCATCTTCTCGGACCACCATGGAATAAAAGTTGAACTCAGTAACAACATGAATGTGCATACTCATACAAAAACATGGAAGTTAAATAACCTTATGCTGAATGATAGCTGGGTCAGAGATGAGATTAAGAAGGAAACTGCCAAATTTTTGGAACAAAACGACAACGAAGACATGAATTATCAGAACCTCTGGGATACCACAAAGGCAGTCCTAAGAGGGAAATTTATAGCACTGCAAGCCTTCCTCAAGAGAATGGAAAGAGAGGAAGTTAACAACTTAATGCGACATCTCCAAGCAACTGGAAAAGAAAGAACATTCCTACCCCAAACCCAGTAGAAGAAAAAAAATAACCAAACTTAGAGCAGAATTAAATGAAATTGAAAACAAAACAATCATACAACAGATCAATAAATCAAAAAGTTGGTTTTTTGAAAAGGTCAATAAAATAGATAAACCTTTGGCTAACCTAATCAGGAAAAAAAAAATCAGTAAAATCTCTAATTTCATCAATCAGCAACGACAAAGACGAAATAACAACAGTCTCCTCAGAAATTCAAAAAATCCTTAATGAATATTACAACAAACTTTATTCTCAGAAACATGAAAATCTGAAGGAAATTGACTAACACTTGGAAGCACATCACCTTCCAAGACCTAGCAAGAAACAAGTTGAAATGTTAAACAGGGCAATATCAAGTTCTGAAATAGCATCAACCACACAAAACCTCCCTAAAAGAAAAGCCCGGGACCAGATGGCTTCACATCAGAATTCTACCAAACCTTTAAAGAGGAACTAGTACCTATATTCCTCAACCTGTTCCAAACTATAGAAAAAGAAGGAAGACTATCCACTACGTTCTATGAAGCAAACATCACCCTGATCCCCAAACCAGGATAAGACCCAACAAGAAAAGAAAACTATAGACCAATATCACTAATGAATATAGATGCAAAAATATTCAACAAGATCCTAACAAACAGAATCCAGCAACACATCAAACAAATTATGCATCATGATTAAGTTGGTTTTATCCCAGAGTCTCAAGGCTGGTTCAATATCCGTAAATCTATAAGTATAATTCAGCACATAAACAAATTAAAAAACAAAGACCATATGATTCTCTCAATTGATGCAGAAAAAGCTTTTGATAATATCCAACATCCCTTCATGATCAGAACACTTAAGAAAATTGGTAGAGAAGGGACATTTCTTAAACTAATAGAGGCTATCTACAGCAAACCCACAACCAATATCGTATTGAATGGAGTTAAACTAAAATCATTTCCACTCAGATCAGGAACCAGACAAGGTTGACCTTTGTCTCCACTGCTCTTTCACATTGTAATGGAAGTTTTAGCCATCACAATTAGGGAAGAAAAGGTGATCAAGGGTATCCATACAGGGTCAGAAGAGATCAAAGTTTTGCTCTTCACAGATGATGTGATTGTATATCTGGAAAACACCAGGGATTTTACTACAAAACTCTTAGAAGTGATTGAGGAATAGAGCAGCATCACAGGTTACAAAATCAACATTCATAAATTGGTAGCCTTTATATATATATACCAACAATAGTCAAGCTGAAAAACCAGTTAAGGACTCTATTCCACTCATAGTAGTGCCAAAGAAGATGGAATATCTGGGAGTTTATGTAACAAAGGACATTAAATATCTCTATAAAGAGAACTATGAAACTCTAAGAAAAGAAAAGAAATAGCTGAAAATGTTAACAAATGGAAAAACATACCATGCTTATGGCTGGGAAGAATCAACATTGTTAAAATGTCCATACTACCCAAAGAAACATACAATTTTAATGCAATCCCTATTAAAGCTCCACTGTCATACTTTAAAGATCTTGAAAAAATAATACTTCGAAGCCTCAAATAGCCAAGATATTACTCAGAAATAAAAACAAAGCAGGAGGAATCACACTACCAGACTTCAGACTATACTATAAATCAATAGTGATCAAAACAGCATGGTACTGGCACAAAAACAGAGAGGTAGATGTCTGGAACAGAATAGACAACCAAGAGGTTAACCCAGCTACTTACAATTATTTTATCTTTGACAAGCCAATTAAAAACATTCAGTGGGGGAAAAGATTCCCTATTTAACAAATGGTGCTGGGTGAACTGGCTGGCGACCTGTAAAAGACTGAAACTGGACCCACATCTTTCACCACTAAGATAGACTCTCACTGGATTAAAGATTTAAACTTAAGACATGAAACTATAAAAATACTAGAGGAGAGTGCAGGGAAAACCCTTGAAGAAACTGGTCTGGGTGAGTATTTTATGATGAGGACTGCCCGGGCTATTGAAGCAGCTTCAAAAATACACTACTGGGACTTGATCAAACTAAAAAGCTTCTGCACGGCCAAGAACACAGTAAGTAAAGCAAGCAGATATTTGCAGGTTATGTCGCCGAAAAAAGTTTAATAACCAGAATCCACAGAGAACTCAAACGTATAAGCAAGAAAAGAACAAGTGATCCCATCGCAGGCTGGGCATTGGACTTGAAGAGAAACTTCTCTGAAGAAGACATGCGCACGGCCTACAGACATATGAAAAATGCTTATCATCCTTAATCATCAGAGAAATGCAAATAAAAACTACTTTGAGATACCATCTAACTCCGGTAAGATTAGCCCATATCACAAAATCCCAAGACCAGAGATGTTGGCTTGGATGTGGAGAAAAGGAAACACTTCTACACTGCTGATGGGAATGCAAATTAATACACTCCTTTTGGAAAGATGTTTGGAGAACACTTAGAGATCTAAAAATAGATCTGCCATTCAATCCTATAATTCCTCTACTAGGCATACACCCAGAAGACCAAAAATCACATTACAACAAAGATATTTGTACCAGAATGTTTATTGCAGCCCAATTCATAATTGCTAAGTCATGGAAAAAGCCCAAGTGCCCACTGATCCACGAATGGATTAATAAATTGTGGTATATGTACGCCATGGAATATTAAGCAGCCTTAAAGAAAGATGGAGACTTTACTTCTTTCATGTTTACATGGATGGAGCTGGAACATATTCTTCTTAGTAAAGTATCTCAAGAATGGAAGAAAAAGTATCCAATGTACTCAGCCCTATTATGAAACTAATTTATGGCTTTCATATGAAAACTATAACCCAGTTATAACCTAAGAATATGGGGAAAGGGGGCGAGGGAGAGGTTTGGGAGATGGACAGAGGGAGGGTGATTGGTGGGATTACACCTACGTTGCATCTTACAAGGGTACATGTGAAACTTAGTAAATGTAGAATATGTCTTAACACAATAACTAAGAAAATGCCAGGAATGCTGCATTAACCAGTGTGATGAAAAGGTGTCAAACGGTCTATAAAACCAGTGTATGGTGCCCCATGATTGCATTAATGTACACAGCTATGATTTCATAAAAAAAAAAAAAAATTTTTCATAGAACACTGTTTCTGCTCGGAATAGAACAATGGAAATAATAAATTGGAATAAAGCCTTTTGGAATGTAGATTTAAACTAGCTTCATAATAGCCATACATTTCTAAGCATTTTAGTTGGTTGCAGGGAAAGCTTTAAGCCAGGAACAGTAAAGCCAGACAGGCCTGGACTGTCCACTTGCAGACATTATTATTAGTTGATCACAGCCCTCTTTCTCACCGAATTTGTATGCAGTCTCTGTATTCAACCGTACTCTGGTTGATTCATGTGTTTAAACTAATGGAAGAAAATGAGGGAATAGAAATATAAACTAGCATTAAAGATATAACCATGAACAAAACAAAGCCCTTGCCCATGTGGAGTTAGTTTCTAATGGGGGAAACACAAAATAGATAAACAAATACATTTTTAATATTTGAAGCAATGTTTGCTAATGGCCTTCTGAATATCTATTCTCTGCTTCTTCTGCAAATTAACAGAATAATGATTTTTATCTGGGCACACAGCCTTCTAGCTAAAAGACCCTATTTCCCAAGCTCTTTCATCACTAGTTGTGGCACAGAACTACATTCTGATCGATGAGGTGAACACAGACTTTGCAGAAGTAGAACTTGTGGAACTTCTTCCAGCATGTTTCCTTTAAAGAGAGGAAGCAGACCCTTCTTCCTTTCTTCCACCCTGCTGCTGGGAAACTGGATGTTATGGTTGGAGAGACCCAGCCGCCCTCTCAGATTAGAGGCGCATCCTGGGATCTGTGCTTTGAAAATCTGGAAGAATGTGTAATCCTCAATAATCATGAGGCCCCCTGCTCGTCCATCTCCACACATTTTCCATTAAGAAAGAAAAGTATTGGGCGGCGCCTGTGGCTCAGCGGGTGGGGCGCCGGCCCCATATGCCGAGGGTGGTGGGTTCAAACCCGGCCCCGGCCAAACTGCAACCAAAAAATAGCCGGGTGTTGTGGCGGGCGCCTGTAGTCCCAGCTACTCGGGAGGCTGAGGCAAGAGAATCGCCTAAGCCCAAGGATTTGGAGGTTGCTGTGAGCTGTGTGACGCCACGGCACTCTACCGAGGGCGATAAGGTGAGACTCTGTCTCTACCAAAAAAAAAAAAAAAAGAAAGAAAAGTATTTCTACCTTATTTAGGCTACTATTTCAAGTTTCTGTTATTCGTAACCTAATCTAACATCATTTTAATTACATTGTACGTAATATGCACCAGACACAGAGAGTAAAAGATGCGTCCAACAGTGAATATCATTGGACTACAGAAGAGAGGCAGGCTTATGTGTTTTGAGTGGAACAAAAAATTGTAGATGTAAAGGTTGACATTTGACACAAGGGAAAGTACATATTTTTGTTTGTGGTTTTATTGTGGATGAGTGTGTGGCTGTAGATTGTATTTATGGGTAGCCTCACTTCTAGAAGTTGAAGTATTTGCACTGAGTAAATTAACAAATGGTTAAACAGCTATATTAAATTGAGGGTTTTTTTATATTTTAAAACAGTTTATAAACCCACAAATTTCCCATTTGCATTGGGTATTCCACGGGAACGTGTTTCATCTGCATTCCAGTCCTCCTTGTCGTCTTTCATCAAAGCACCAGCACCATTGAAACGCCAGGGCTCCAATCCTGTCCTCTTGTTAAAGCACCAAATCTGTCCTGATTTGCATATGTGTTGGTATAAATTTAAATATTAATTTACATAGGCATTGTCTCTAAATCCAGAAAATAAATACAGTGTGCTGCAGTTATACAGATAACCAGTATTTAGGGCTCGTAAGTGACTAAAAGTTTTAAATCTTCTCTTTTTAATCATACCCAAAATATACTTATACAGATACTTACACAAAACCGATTCAGTGGCCAAATTACAGGTTATGAACTTCATAGTGAATTTGTCCCCTCCATTTATTCTTATGTGTCCAGATGTCAGTTTCCAGTTTGGGAGAACAGACAATCCGATTTTAGGAATGTATGGACCAGGACCATTCTTTTAGCTACAAATGATAGAAAACCAACCTAAGACTGCTTTAAGCTAAACTGAATGAATTGGCTCCCTCGATGTGTAATAAGTCCAAGTTACATGATTTGGGGCACACCTAAACTCAGGTTTTCAAATAATTTTTCTCTCTCTCCCTCTTTCGGCCCTGCCTGACTTGTCTGGCCAGAATCCCTCTCCCTGTGGTAGCAAGATACCTTTGCCAGTCCCAAAACTATATTGTTATACCTTATGATTTACAAGAATAAAGGCTCTCTTCCTCTGTATCAATCCCCAGAAAAAAATTTTTTTTTCCTAGCCAGGCTCAATCAGGTGCCCAGCCTTTATGGTTGACAGCCTTGCCAGAATCACATGCAATTAGGAAGAAAGAATCCCCCAAAGGAAACAACGTGAGTAGTCAAAAGAAAAGAAAAAAAGGAATATATACTCACAGAAGGAAGCGTGATCACTCACTGGCTTTTACTCATATGAGCATGAGCTCACCTTTCCACTGAGCTAGAAATGCTGTATCCCTTCTTAGCAAGTCTAGGCTCCTACTGTGGAAAAACCACCAGGGAGACGGCAGCAGGTACTAATGTGTAGAGGACGCTAAGAGCCAGATGACCTCTGGGCAAGATGATTTGCAGCTGGGGGGAGGACTCTCAGGCAATTCGTCCCCAGGTGCTCCATGCAGAGAAAGAGCCCAAGCCCGTGGCGATCCTTAGGCACATAGTCATTGTCTAATACTCCCCTCACCTGTCTTGGCTGTCTCAATAAAAGGCTACTGCTGAGGTTTTTGGGGCTACCCTGCAATCAAAGTTAGCCCGCCTCCTGCAAGCTTGTACTTCTAAATCAGCCTGGTTCCTTCCTGTGCGATCTAGACCAGGGCCATAGGGGCTGTGACACTAATGCTTGTCACACTTTCACATGCAAACACATATCCTTGAATTTTGAAAAATATGTATTCTGATTTGGTAGGTTGGAAGTAGGGCTCAAGATTCTGTAGCTACCACAAGGTTCCAGGTCATGCTGATGGTGCTGGTTGGATGGGCCACACTCTGAGTAGCAAAAGTGGACCTTCCATCACTACTAAATGTATGTTTTGCCCCAGGAGTGCAGCTCCCTGCCTCCCTTTCTTCAGAATCATTTCACCATCTTCACGTTGTCACAGCCTTGGGTCCCCAAGATAAAGCTATCTTTACTGCTGCTATCTAAAGGTTATCGTGGCTAAGGTCCCTTGCTTCTTTTAATCTCCTGGAGCAGTTTTGCTGTCCTCTGTTGTAGGTATAAAAGAGTCCTTGGTGGGTGAGCTCCTCCTCTGTGACTGGCACCTGTCAAAGCTGATGCGCTCTGCCGAGTCATCAGGCCTTGTCACCGTCTGACTGCCTTTCAGTTTGCATTCGCCTAAAATATGGAACGTTTAGAAAAACTGTACCACTGATAGCGCTACTTTCTGGACGTACAAAATTACTTGTTTGCGTAATTTACACCAAATTCATAAGTCTCACTCAGCACCTGGGTGTTCTTGCTCATTTAACATGCAGGTGTATAAAAGATGTATAAGAAGGCCTTCCCTGGGATGCTTTCCAGACATAATATTCATCAGCTGTATCCTGAACAAACAAGAATTTCAGCTGGGCTCTGCACAGGAACAAGAGAGTGTGAACAACAAGTGGAACTAAGTATAATTTGACGGATCACTGCACTTCTGTGCCTCCCTCACTGCTTTTCTCCCAGACATGGCCTGATTCTCCCCATCCTCCATCCCCTACTTAGCCCACAACCAACTTTCTATTCATTATCTCTGTGAAGGATCAAGAGGTGAAGAAAAAACCTAGTAGGACTGAGAAAAATCACATTGTGAACTTCTCACCAACATCTATGATAGGTGAAATCAGGTGAAAATGAACTTCAAGATAGTCTTAATGGGGAAGAGACTTCCTAAATGGTACATGTTGACCCCAAGAGAGGCAATTCTATGCATCTGCCCTGGGAGATCTCGGGAGTTTACAGGCTGATCACGTGTAGAATAGTGTTTTTCAACCTTTCCCATCTCACAGCACACTTGAACTTGTAAACTTCCACAGCACACTTAAATTATGTTGATCAAAAAAGAAGAGCTATATATATATATATATATATATATATAGTTTACTGTGCTTTAGCTTCTTTTGAAAATAATTTAATTAATGGTCTTTAAAATTTTTCGTGGCAGACCTAAGATCCTCTCACAGTACACCAGTTAAAAATCTCTGTTGTAGAAAATAATAGGTAAATTTTGTCTGGAGAAGCCATCTCCTTCCCCTCTCCTTTTCTCCCCTCTCTGAGTCACTAACCAGAGTGCAGCCAGGCTAGAAAAGAAAGCAGGAAAGGGCAGCAAAACAGAGAACACTCAGAGTTTGGGCAATACCAGCTGACTTCCTCGTTACCTTCCATCCCCAGCCCTCCAGTTCAGAGTTGCATCTGCCACCCTCTTGCACGTGTCTTCCCCCGAGTCCTAGCTCAGTACACCTCGCCCACAAAGATGAAAATGTCAGGCTAGTGAAATGTTTGATTACAGGCACTTGCTTGAGGTACAGGACTCGATTTCCTGTACGGAAAATAAGCCATTCTTGGGAATCAAAGATTCATTCCACATTTTGTGTAAATCTGATGGGAAATTTTGTCTGGGGAAATTTCTGCAACTTAAGATATGCAAATCACTATTTGAGTGTAATGCCAATCCGTGATCCAGTGCTACTACCCTGCCTCTTGTAAGATGAGAGGCTATAAACACCAGGATATTAAAAATATATCCACCAAAGTAAAATTAGCACTTTGCAAATGTTTATTTTTCTAGGATTTTATTTCTCAGGTGAATTGGCATAATTCTTAGTGGTACATATTTCCGGCCTATAATAAATATATAAGCCCATCAAAACCTGAGAGAAAAGTGCATCAGAAAATACACAAGGAACTAGGGATTAATTCTATACTAGCCTCTGGGGATGCACCTTGTCACCTAATAGAATGTTTCCAATTCTAATTGCTCTGGTTCTGTGAAATCAATTTTTCTATAAACTATAACGAGTACATGAGTGTTTTGCAAAAACTAATCATATTGGCATAATATGCGTGTCAAGTTACAGTGAAATGGACACTCTGTTGTTCTTTTATTGAAACTAATAGACTAACATTAAAAGGAGTGCAATCCTGAAAATGACAACAGTGGCTTTGATTTTTTTCTAGCCTTTTAAATTTGATGGTATGTAGTACAGCATTTTGGCTCTCAATCTCCTTTTATGGGTATTTGAGTTTGACCCTGTTAAACAAATGTCAGAGAAATGGCTTAGAAGAAGCATTTTCCCACTATCTTACCCTCAGCAGAGCAGTCAAGAAACAGCTGTGCCCTGGCGTCTTCATCTGCAAGGTTCATATGTCAGCGGCGGCTGCTGGTAAGGTTCATGAGGGAGAAGAGTAACGAGGATAAGCCTCCTGCTTTGTAATGTTGACAAATTAGCTGATCTCAGCTCTTTGTCTCAAAAATACTTCTACCCAAGGAGAATCAGATGAAATTGAAGTTGGTCATGCCAACCCAGGATGACCTTGAAAGAAATAGATCTCTCTGTTTACCAGGCATGAAGATTACAGTGGACTCGTCATCAGTCAGGAGGCCAACAGTGTCATAGATTTGCCTTACTAATCGGAACTCTCCAAGCATCGGATGCTAAAGCTTTATCGTTAATTGTTGTTGTTATTTAATGGCTTTCAGAAGCCTCTCCCAACACAGATGGGCTTTTCTCTTTGATATTTACCACAATATGGCTGATAATTGATCTTATGATTCTACTGTCAATGTTTGCCTCCCCCGCTGGGCTGTAAGTGCTGTGAGGACAGGAACCCTATTCATCCTTCCAACCTTAAAGCCCCACTTGCTAGGCTGTTGTCCTGAAATTTTATTTCATTTTTTGTCCTGGAATTTTAATTAAAATGTATAATCATTTATCATCAAGTATGTGTTAGATGCAGGAGTGGATGAGCCAACACTTGGACATGTTTCAGAAATGGTACTGGGCTTAGAGTCAAGAGAAACTAGATTGAGTCTCAACCCTGCTCCATATCACTGTGAACAAGTCACTTAAGCACTCTGAGCTTCTTCACAGTGAAATGGGGAAAAGATCAAATACAATGCTTATCACATTGTAACTTCTCTATAAATATTTCTCTTCTTCTTTACATAAGGCAACAATGTCCCATACAGGCATATCTCATCTTCACTGCACTTCCTTTTATTGTGCTTTGCAGATGTTGCCTTTTATTTTACAGACTGGAGGTTTGTGGCAGCCCTGAGTTGAACAAGTCTGTTGGTGCAGTGTTCCCAATAGCATGTGCTCACTTCACATCTCTGTGCCACATATCAGTAATTCTAGGAATATTTCAAACTTTTTCATTGCTATTATATATGTATAATGATCTGTAGTCAGTGCTCTTGATATTACTGTTGTAATTGTCTTGGGGTCCTACAAACCATACCCATACAAGATAGCAAACTTAATGTGTTCTGACTGCTCCACTGAGTGGCTCTTCTTCTGTTTTTCTCCCTCTTCTCAGGCCTCCCTATTCTTGAGACACAACAATATTGAAGTTGGGCCAATTAATAACCCTAAGATGGCCTCCAGGTATTCAAGTGAAAAGAAGAGTTGCATGTCTCTCACTTCAAATAAAAAATTGAAAGTAATTAAGCTTAGTGAGGAAGGAATGTGAAAAGCCAAGATAGGCCAAAATCTAGGCCTCTTTCACCAAACTGCACTACTCCAGTGAAAGCACAGGGGATTAGAAAGTGAGATAGTGTTATTGCCAATACAGAGAATGTTTGTTCCGGACAGGAGATCAAACCAGCTACAATATTCTCATAAGCCAAAGCCTAATCCAGAGCAAGGCCCTAACTCTCTTCAGTTCTATAAAGGCTGAGAGAGGTAAGGAAGTTGCAAAAGAAAAACCAACCTCTGCTAAGAGGTTGATTCACGGAGTTTAAGGAAAGAGGCCATCTCCATGCCATACAATACAAGGTGGAACACCAGGTGCGAGTGGAGGAGCTGTAGCAAGTTTTCCAGAAGATCTGGCTAAGATAATTGATGAAGGTGGATACACTAAACAACAAATTTTCCATGTAGATGAAGAAGCCTTCTTTTCGAAGAAGATATCATCCAACTAGGGGGAAAAGTCAATGCCTAGCTTCACAACTTCAAAGGACAAGCTGACTCTTGTGAGGAGATAAGGTAGCTGATGACTCAAAGTTGAAGCCTGAGCTCATTTACCATCTGAGAATCCTAGAGCCTTTAAGAGTAATGATAAAGCTACTCTGCCTGCACTCTATCAACACAGCAACAAAGCCTGTTTACAGCATGGTTTGCTGAATATTTTAAGCCACCTGTTGAGACCTACTGCTCAGAAGAAAAAGATTCCTTTCAAAATATCACTGCTCATTGGCAATGTACCTGGTCCCTGGAGGGCTCTGATGGAGATGTACAAGGAGATTCATGTTGTTTTCATGCTTGTTAATACAGCATCCATTCTGTAGTCTATGAATCAAGGAATCATTTTGACTTTCAGGTCTTATTATTTAAGAAATACATTTTGCGAGTCTATACTGCTGTTGTCAGTGATTGCTCTTTTAAGTTTTAATAAAGTAAATTGAAAACCCTCTGGAAAGGATTTGTCATTCTAGATGCCACTAAGGAACTTCATGATTCATAGGAGGAGGTCAACATATCAACATTAATAGGAGTTTGGAAGAAGTGGTTTCCAATGCTCATGGATAATTTTTAGGGGCTCAAGACTTCAGTGAAGGAACTCTCTATGGGATGGAAATAGCAAAAGAACTAGAGTTAACAAGTAGAGCCTGAAGATGTGGAGAATTGCTGTAATCTCATAATAAGACTTTAACAAATGAAGAATTGCTTCTTTCGAATGGAACCTACTCCTGGTGTTGCCACTGTGAACACTGGTGAAATGACAGCATGGATTTAGAATATTACATAAACTTAGTTGATAAAGCAGTGGCATGGTTTGAAAGGATTAACTTCAACTTTGAATGAAGTTCGACAGCAGGTAAAATGCTATCAAATAGGATTGCATGTTACAGAGAAATCTTACGTGAATGAAAGAGGAAATTGATGCAGCAATTATTACTGTTGTCTCATTTTAAGAAATTTCCACAGCCTCCCCAATCTTCAGCAACTACCAACCTGGGCAGTCAGCAGCCACCAACAATGAGGAAAGACCCTCCACCAGAAAAAAAAAAAGACTCACTCAAGGCTCAGATGATCATTAGCAATTTGAGCTATAAGGTATTTTTAAATAAAGAAAAATTAAGATAAAAATATTATTTGTTTATATATTAAATATGCTACTGCTGCACACTTAATAGACTACAGTATAGTATAAACATAACTTTCATATGCACTGAGATAGCAAAATTTTCCATGACTTGTTTATTGAGGTAGTGGGACCAAACCCATAATATCTCCAACGTATGCCTGTACGACTTTCTGCAACAACAAAGATATTTAGCATCTACATTGTCCAATTTGTTAGCCACCAACCACAGGTGGATATTGAGCACTTAACATGGGCCTAGTGCAACTAATGAACTGAATTTTTTATTTTATATAATTTTAGCTAAATTAAATTTAAATACCCGCATGTCACTAGTGGCTGCTATTTTGGACAGCACAGATCTAAGGAGATCCTTAGGTTTTAGATAGATATGTACTGGTTACAAGACCCACACTGGGGAGTTATATGAATCATGAGTTTTAATGGCATTCCCAGTAACTGCTCTAGAATCTTTAGCCTCTAGAATTAATGAGTGTAGTTGCAGCTCCTTTTGAGAATCACATATTCTGGGGCTGACCTGTGTGCATGGTTTTAGTAAATTGTTGCATTTGGATAATTATTAACTTTTTTAGAACCCAGAATAGTTCTCAAAATAGTCTTATGTAAAATGACTTTGCCTTTTCATGCATGACAGACAGACCCCCAAAGAGCCCTCACCATCTAGGAGAACCATAATTTTGTACTACCACTTGGCTCCCATAAAAATTATGAAGCCACCAAATGTTTTTTGCTTGTGACATAAACTACTCATCATTACTTGGACTTTTTCCTAGATTTGGTGAACAATATTTTAAGCAATTTTGAATGTCAGCCTTTTTTAATTCTAGATTTAAATTTATATTTGGGGAGGGAGAGAAAGAGGTTTTTTTCCAATTAAGATTTCCAACTGTTGCATCAGTTTTTGACTGGGGAGGAAAATGCTTCATTGTACCAACTGGTTTCCAGAAAAATTAAATGGAAAAATTATTTTTTGACACCTCAGCTGAAAAGGGGATATCACTTAAAAATTCAGAAGACTTTTCTCCATAGATATCATTGAAACTTGCAGCCATAAGTCACTCATTCAAAACAACAGTAAATTGCACTGTGAGCTGGTTTTTAAGGCATTTTGTATATATATTAATATCAGAACTCGTGATCACCAGAGGAATTAGATATGTACTGGTTACAAAATACTCAGTATTGGAAACTTCAAAAAGCTGAAAGAAAATGAAAACAAGTGTGAGAAAGGACCAATGATACCAAACTGGGCAGGTTTGCAGGCTGCTGCTCAAAGACAGCAAAATTATAAAAGCTGTCATTTTGTCCCTTTTGGCTTGCCTTACAAGTCTTTCTCTTTATGGATGCCCAGAAATAGCCTTTCAGAATGTGCCCAGATGAGAAATTCATTTCAAATCATTATCAGCACAGCTTCAGCTAGAAAATCAGCCCTGTTCCAAATCAGAACAAACTACAAGTGTATATAGACAAATGCAATTTCTTAACCTCAGAAGTCATTGCTGATGGGAAACCAAGCCAGGAATCATTACTGGGTAGCTCAGTGCACACCAACAGTTAATTATTAACTCCAGTGGAGACTGGGTCACGAGATTACTGTATAATGCAGTTACAACATGATTAACGGTCTGCTCATCAATTTCATTTTTTTTTTTTTTATCAGAAGTGTTGCTGCAAATAGGGCATAAATTTCCTGGGCACAGTATTCAGTTCCACCTTATTATGCTGCACAGCTTTCAGAGATATGAGGTGCTATAGCTAATCTTAATTTAATTTTAGAAAAAGAAGTTAACTCTCTGGCTTGCTACTAGCTGTATTGCTCTTCTGATGTTATCCACAATTCTAACAGAGGCAAGCAAGAAATATCTGTGTGAATTGTGATACCAAAGAATAATCCTGAATCTGGAATAAAAGTGCAGAGTCTCAGAAAATTCCTTGGCACAGTCCACTATGTACCTGCAACATAGGCAGCTGATTCCACTGCACGATTTACATGGGGTTATCAGCATTTGTACACTCTCAGAATCTACCAGTAAGAGCATCACTCTGATCTGCTAGCATCTCACAATTGCCAGAACCAAAACACTGGCCTTTCAGAAGAGAATGCAGTGATCAGAGAAGTCCCCCCTATTAGAGGAAATAAGTAAGCTGATGGCTTTTTAATCTGAGCTGATGCATGGAATTTCCTATGGGGGACTGCCACAAGGATGCATACACTTGAATGCTTTTCTGCAAGAAAGAAGGAAGAACCTGGCGTCCTCCTGGATCAAAAGCACTGGCTTTTCATTAAATTGTGATGAATATATATGTATCAAATCCACATCCACTTTAAGAAATGGAAATTACTGTCTTAGTTTATTGGACCGGGCAGGGTCTGTGAGTCTCTCCAGTTCTTAACAGAGCCTCAACAACTTCATAATTAAAGAAATCCTTCCAGGACCATGGATGTTATTTAGCCATTCTATTACCTAGCATCCACCCCAGGAAAATTATGTGCAAACACAAATCAGACATTCTCCTGGGATTTATTTGTTGTGGGTTGCTTGGCAAGAATTTCCACAGCATCAAAATTATGCTTGGAGAAAAAAAAATAGAAGATCCAAAGTGAACCATGCTGTTTTTTGCAGGAACAAAGCAATATAAAAAAGAAAGCCTGCCACGAACTAGTTTCCTCCCCATGGCTACTTTTCCTCTCCATGGCTACAAAGCAGCTTCTTTCAGTTTCTTGGCCAGCCTGGATGTAAAAGAGCTTCTCGGGTGAACGCTGCTACAGTTACTGCATCTGAAGAACTTTAAAATATGTTGAAGCTAACAAACAAGCCTTTATATAAGTAGCAAAAATCTTTATATAGGCGCATATTTTTGAATACTTGCATGAATGTGTGCACACATGAACACGTGGGAGCTATGAATACATCGCACCTCACATAACCCTGTTACATGAAAATAAAATAAGGTTCAAACAACATAAATTGAAGCTGCTAATTTGTTCCTCCATGACTTAGGGAAAACTTGACAAAATCATCCAATTTCTTGCTAGAAAAACAAACATTCATGAAAAGGCAAGAAAAAGATTTAAGAGAATAAAGGAGAATTTGCTACACTAGATTTTACAACTTATTATAAAGGTGCAATAAATAAAACAGTATGGGGTAGCCCAAGACTAACCTAATGGGGCATATTGAAAACAGACCAAAAAACTATAGATGGTTTCTGCAGAGAGAGAGAACACTCATGTGTGCATATGTGTGTGTTGATTATGCATTTTATGGTAATGTTGGCATTATATAAGAAAGTAGAAAGAATATGAGCTTCAAATCAAACTCAAACCTGGTTTGGAATTGCAGTTCTATCACTGCCTCATGGTGTACTCTGAGCAAGTCAACACTCTTACTGAATATAAATCACCTAAAATTGCCTAAAATCTAATGGAGATGAAGGTATGTACCTGTAAGATGCGAGAATTTGAGAATCAAATGATATTCTATAGTACCAATCAAGGTTTTTAGTTACAAGCAGCAGAGTCATATTCTGGCTAATTTGGGCAAAAGAGGAATTTCTTTAAGGCTATTGTGCTGCTTACAAAATTTCAGAGAAGGGTAGAGAACCAGGCCTAGGAAAAGCAAAGAGCAAGAGGGTGTGGGCAGCAGACAGACCAGAAATTCATGTCCCCACAGTGTGGGTAGGGCCAGACCCATCCCTGAATCCTGGGTGTCATGGTTAGCATGACCACATGTGCTCCCGGGCAGCATATGTGGCTGGCACCACCCCCACCACAATGCTCTTGGCTTGATCCACCTTCTTTGGATCAAGAGGTCCAGTTGTAAAGTCCAGAGCACTTCCATCAATTGGTTGCTCCTAACTCAAGTGCAGAGGAAACTAGGGAGATAAGCTCTTGGTATTTTCAAGTTTTATAGTCAAGGCAAACCCTCCTTCCCAGCAAAATTTATAAGATAGAGAATTTACCAAAAGAAGAAAAGAATTTCAGAATCTGAGTCATCTAGAAAATGCTATATCAAATCACATGATATATAACAGGCATTCAGGAAACGGTAATTATGAATATTTTCACAAATCAGTAGGAGTGATTATTCAACAAATTGTTCTTGGAACCATTAGCTCTTTGGGAGGGCCAAAAAACAGAGATTCACCAAAATAAATTCCACTGTGATCAAAGATGAAACTTTTAGCCTGAAATGCTGGCTCATACCTATAATCCCAGCACTTTGAGAGGATGAGGTAGGAGGATCACTTGAGGCTAGGAGTTTGAGACCATCCTAGACAACATAGCAAAATACTATCTCTTCAAAAAAATTAAAAAATAAAAGTTTAGCCAGGCCGTAATAGCAGCTACTCAGGAGACTGAGGCAGGAGGATGGCTTGAGCCCAAGAATTCAAGGCTGCAGTGAGCTATGATTATGTCATTACACTCCAGCCTGGACAATAGAGTGAGACCCTATCTCAAAAAAAAAAAAAAAAAAGGTTGTAATCAAAGATTTAAATCTGTAAAAAAAGATTTCCACTCCGCCCATCAGTTAAGCCTCCTGATCTACCCTAAAAGGATGTTACCAGAAGTTCAGTGGGTTTTTTAATGGTGTCTTCTCTACTTCTGGAAGAGAGGAGAGGCCTACCACCTGATTGCTGAGGATCAGACTCATGTGCCCCACTCTTAATTCTGCATCTGAGTCCCAACTGAAGCCCTCCTTTTTTGTTTACTGAAAATAACTTGTTAAATAGCTTCTCACATAAGCTCTTTCAGAGACTTGACTTATACAAATCTCTGAGGGCCTCTCAACCATCGCTGCAGGTGGTGGTGCCAAGAGCGCTCTGGTGGCTTGGAATCTATGTCTCTGCTGAACTATAGGTTTCCAGTAGGTGAGGGCCTTGGTTTACACATCTCATTTGCTTCGGTTATGCCTGGCACAATGCTTTGAGCATAGGATGCTCCCAATTCAGATTGAGCAAGAAAATTGAATTGCTGGTTAGCATGTCAGAATGTCTGGTAATGGTTTCAGCTTTGAACACTAACTCAGATAAAGTACTAATCTCTGATTTCATCTTTCCGTTAGCAGAATAAGGCATTCACTTTGCCTTTACTCCCTCCAAACTTCACATAACATCGAATATTGACCATTTCAGGCTTGATGAAACAATTCGTAGGTGACAACTCTTCAGTTCATAGACAGACAGCTTTCCAGAAGGTGTACCTCTCTTTCTTCTCTGATCTATAATCCTTGCTGTTCCCAATTTCCATCTGCCCCTCCTATGTCCAGTTCTAAAAGGCTAGTCAAAAAGAAGTGAGGCTGGGGCCCCCCCATTTTTTTTGTTGTTGTTGTTCTTTTTCTTGGTGATTACATTTTTCCTCTTAATTTACTGTCTTTCACTACTGTTAGAATAGATATGTGATCTGGAACATTAATTTCCTCATGACTCAGGGGCTTTTTGCTTTCCTTTTGGCTGAAAGGGCCTTAAGATTATTTACTGAGAGAGCACTTGGAGTCTCTTAGATGCAAATAACTATAAGTGTGTGTATTATTATTGTTTTGATTGCAAAAAATAAGAAAACTCCATGTCTTAGATACGTACAATATTTTTAACTTTAAATGTTTAGAGCAAAAGATACTATTAACCATGATACATCCCTAAATAACATATGAGTGAGAATTCACTGTATCCGAAAAATTCTGCTCATCTCCAGACCTGAAAAAAAGCCATTTGTCTGACCTCTCTGATTTATCTCTGAGAATGAAAAGAACCAAAAGTCAGTTCTCTTTGGTACAAACTCTCTTTCATAATTTATTTGCTAATGCACAGCTAATTTCTAAATTAAGAACATGCTTATAAGAAAGGTTAGGAAGTTATTCACTTCAATCCATTAGTAAGTCTGTTTTTGATTGAACTTTTAAATAACTTTGGATAATTAGTGCATCTTGGCTTTTGGATTTCAAAAAGATGAAAGAATTCATTTTCTTTTTTATTTAAAATTATTCCAGATTTAGCCCCAGTCAAAAGATACCAGAATTTCTCCCAGTGAGACAAACACTTTGGGGAATTATTTAATTCTCCAAATACATGTGGAGAATTAAATCAGCATCACCATTTTTGAAATGATCAAAGCATGGAACTATATTTGCGATTAGGTCAGGGGTCAAAAAACTTTTCCCATAAAGAGCCAGAAAGTAGATATTTTGAGCTCTGCAGCCATACGGTCTCTAACACAGCATCTCAACCCTGCTATCATAGTGAAAAAGCAGCCATAGATAATATAGAGTGATTGAGTGTGGCTGTGCGCCAATAAAACTTTACTTATAAGCACTGAAATTTGAATTTCATATAATTTTCAGGTGACATGAGATACTCTTCTTTTTTTGATTTTTTAAAGATGCAAACACCATAGCTCTTGGGTTATATTGAAATAGATGGCAGGTCAGATTTAGCCAGTGAGTCATAGTTTGCTGACCCTTGCTATAGATCAGGGGTCCTCAAACTATGGCCTGCGGGCCACACACGGCCCACCAAGGACATTTATCCAGCCCACCAGTGTTTTTGCCACAGCTGCCTATCTTGCTTAGCAGCTGACTCATCCCCAGCCACAGTGCGCATGTGTGGAATGTGCGCCAACTCTCTGACTCTGCTCCTTCTCTCTGTCTCTTCCAGCCCCTCCTTCTCTCTGTCCCTCCCTGCCAGTTGTTTTTGCCATCTTGGCCCACAGTGCACATGTGTGGAATGTGCACCAACTCTCCAACTCCACTCCTTCTCTCTGTCTCTCCCCGCCCCTCCTTCTCTCTGTCTCTTGACTCTTCCTCTCAGTCTATGGTGTAATTGAAGGAGTCACCAGGTTGCCTGTGCAGAGCCTGCTGCTGCCTGAAGACCGAGGTAAGAACAAGTTAGGATTTATTGTTTTTTTTTTTTTTTTTTTTTTGAAGTTAGGAGGTCTATTTTTTTTTTATTTTGCAGTTAGTAGGGCCTTTTTTTTTTTTTTTTTTTGCAGTTAAGGGGGCCCTTTTTCTTCTGAAGTTAAGAGGTCTTTTTTTTGCAGATAGGGGGCACCTTTTTTTGAAGTTAAAAGAGCCTTTTTTGAAGATAGGAGAGCCTTTTTTTTAAGTTGGTTAGTTGGTTGGGGGTGGTTTCTAGGGGGGTTGCATTACAGGGATAACGCAAATAGTCAGCACTCAGTGCTAATCCAAATTGTCAGTGCTCAGAGGTAATGCAAATGGTCAAAGCTCAGAGGTAATGCAAATAGTCAGTGCTCAGGGGTAATGACAATTGTAAATGCAAATTGTTAGTGCTCAGTATTAATGCAAATTGTCAGCAGTCAGTGTTAATGAAAATGGTCAGTGGTCAGTGTTATTGCATGGGGGCCCCAAACTGGTAATCTGCCTAGGGCCCCATGGGAACTTAATCTGGCTCTGCAGATAGCCGAGGAGTAGGAAACCCAATTTAATTGCCAGTAAGTGCATTTATATTCTGATTGCTATTCAGTTGTGTATGATGTTGTATGTTGTGTGCTGTGTAAGCCCCAGTTCACACTGTTGCAATCTCTTAGATTCGGAGAAAAAAGGCATACGTGCTTTCTTTTTTCCTGCAGTGGAATCTGATCGCATGGGTCTTCTCACCCACGCGATCAGACTCCTGTGTGAGTTCACAGATTGCAGTGTGGTTCGCACAGGGTCGTGTGAACTGGAAAGGTGGTGGAGGAACTGGCTCTGTAATCATGCCTGTTCCCACACCGCACCAGTGTGAGCCTGAGATAAAAGCGAAGTTCCACCATATGGGCACTGGCGAGGCTGAAATGATGTGGACTGGCAAGGCTGCATTGATGGACACTAATCAGACTGCATTGATGGGCACTGATCAAACTGCATTGATGGGCAGTGCAGTCTATATGTCTCTGTGTGAGCAAAGTTATTGCTGGTAATTGTTTTTGGAGTGCTGTGTATATATATATATATATATATATATATATATATATATATATTGGTATTTTACTAATAGCTATTTGGAATCCCTAGGAAACAATGATATCAAGAAAGAAAAAAATTGACTCAGAGTGTAGGATATTCAAAGAACAGTGGACTTATGATTACTTTTTCGTGCAATACAAGGAAAGAGCTGTGTGTTTGATATGCCAGAATATAGTGTCTGTGTTCAAAGAATACAATTTGCATCGACACTATCAAACTCAACATAAAGATAAATATGATTGGTCAGTTGGAAAAGTGAGAAAAGATAAAATATTAAAACTGAAATATACATTGACAACTCAGCAAGTACTTTCGTGAAGCAGAAACAGCTAACTACTTCATCACTGCAAGCAAGTTTTCAAGTTGCCAAGCTAATAGCGTGCACTGGCAGACCATTTGTGGAGGGAGAATTTGTTAAAGAATGCCTTCTTTCTGTTGCCAAAGAGATGTGTCCAGAGAAGGCCAATTTATTTAGTACACTGAGTCTTTCAGGGCCCTCAATTACATGAAGGATTGAAGAAATGGGAGACAATTTGCATCAGCATTCGCAAAACTCCGCAAAAAAAACTTTCCTATTTTTCCTTGGCACTTGATGAAAGTAATGATGTTCGTGATTCTGCACAACTTCTAATTTTTATTTGTGGTACAAATGACTATTTCAAAGTCACAGAAGAGCTTGCTGCACTGCAGAGCACCAAAGGAACAACTACAGGAGAGGATATTTATGAAAAGATTTGCCAAACTGTGAATAGTTTGGAGCTAGACTAGGCAAAACTAGCCAGTGTGACAACTGATGGTGCTCCTAGCATGGTGGGGTCTAAGAAAGGAGTAATTGCTTGCATTAACCAAGAGATGGACAAACATAACCATTCTCATCCAATAGCCATACACTGCCTTATCCACCAACAAGCGCTGTGTAGTAAATCACTGAAGTGGGACTCTGTTATGAAAACTGTGGTATCTTGTGTTAACTTCATTAGAGGTAATACACTAAACCACAGACAATTTCAGGAATTTCTGTCTGAGCTAAATGTTGCCTGTGAAGATGTTCCGTACCACACAGAAGTCCATTGGCTGAGTCGAGGGAGAATTTTGAAACATTTCTATGATCTACTTCCACAGATTACAGCCTTTCTCCTTTCAAAAAACAAGTACCAGAGCTCAATGATGCAGAATGGAAATGGCACCTTGCTTTTCTGATAGATGTAACAGAGCTACTCAACAGTTTCAATGTGCAACTTCAAGGAAAGGGGAAGCTCATCTGTGATATGCAATCACATATGAAAGCATTTGAAGTAAAATTAGACCTCCTCATCAAACAAGTGAAGGAGGAAAATTTCTGCCATCTCCCCACAACTCAAAATCTGTTAGTGGATAATCCATTGGTTGCATTCCAAAATAAAACATGTGTGGATTCACTGGAAAAGTTGCAAAAGGAGATCCAATTTAGATTTAAAAAGCTTCATCTCTATGAGCAGGATGTACAGCTTTTCCGTAACCCATTTTTTATTGACATTGAACATGTGGATACGATTTACCAAATGGAACTGGCTGAACTGCAGAATTGTGACTCTCTGAAAGACTCATTCAAGTCAAGCAGCCTTCCTAATTTCTATGCATCTCTCCTCTCTGAAACATATTCTAATCTCAGGAACCATGCACTCAAAATGGCAACCATCTTTGACAGCACTTATATCTGTGAACAGACTTTTTCCAGAATGAAACATCTGAAAACTCCAATGAGATCTAGACTAACCGATGCACATTTGCATCACTTGTTACGACTAGCAGTGACAAATATGGAACCAGACATTGACCATCTCATTAGCCAAAAGCAGGCCCATAGTTCCCATTGAAATACTGGTAAGTTTGTTGATTTAACTTTACTTGTTCTTCATTTTAAATATTGTATTTGTTCCCATTTTGTTTTTTTACTTCAAAATAAGATATGTGCAGTGTGCATAGGAACTTGTTCATAGTTGTTGTTTTTTTAACTATAGTCCGGCCCTCCAACGATCTGAGGGACAGTGAACTGGCCCCTGGTTTAAAAAGTTTGAGGACCCCTGCTATAGATGAATTGAGGATAGATTTTTTTTTAAAGCAGTTTCCACTAAATCACATATAGTATTGAATCCCAAGCTTTACCCTATCTTCCATAATTCGAGCCCAATTTTCTTCCATGCATGCTATGCACCCATAAAAAGAAGGAAGCTGTTGTATATGTACTGATTGAATGTTCCCAAGGCCCGCATGTTCAGTAGGTCCTCATTTGTGTTTAAAAAAGGAAAACTAGCCAGGCACAGGGGCTCATGCCTATAATCCCAGCACTTGGGAGGCTTAGCCTGGTGGATTACCTGAGCTCACATGTTTGAGACCAGCCTGAGCCAGAGCAAGACCTCATCTCTAAAAATAGCTGGACATTGTGGCAGGCACCTGTAGTCCCAGCTAATTGGGAGGCTGAAGCAAGAGAATCGCTTAAGCCCAGGAGTTTGAGGGTGCTGTGAGCTATGACACAACAGCACTCTACCAAGAGTGAAGAAGTGAGACTCTGTCTCAAAAAAAAGGGGGGGGGAACTATATATACATGCCTGCCTACATATGCAAAGATCTCGTCATTGCCTCCTTGGAAGGAATTAGAAGGCAAAAGAGGACAAGAATGAGCATGTCTTAATTTGCACTACACACCATTTTGTATCTTTGATTTTTGCACCACTTAAATGAATCCAGTTTTAAAATAATAAATTAATTTTAAAAAATTTTTAAATACTGAAAGGAATGACTAGACACCCCACCCCCACCCCCCACCTCAGATCCTGAAATGGGTACTTAATAGCCTTCAGATAAAAAGACAGGGGCCTGCATTTTTAGCTTAGGACACGTTTTATGAGACAACCTCTAACTGGTAAAAGAAGCTTGTACCAACAACAGAAAAATAGCCTGGCCTGAGAAGGTGAGCATCTTTACAGGTGCAGGAGATAAATGGTATTTCTAAAACAAGAAACTTTTCTAAATGCAGAGGAGATGTTGACCTTTTAACAACTTTAGCCTCAAACGAATTTTTTAAATCTCCTTGCAACTTAAGGATTTTTAGAAAGAAAAATAAAGAAATATTCTTGTGATGCTTTACTAAGAATAATGTCTTCCACTTCCATCCAGGTTAATACAAAGGATGTAAAGTCTTCATTTTTTTTTTTTTTTTTTATTGTTGGGGATTCATTGAGGGTACAATAAGCCAGGTTACACTGATTGCAATTGTTAGGTAAAGTCCCTCTTGCAATCATGTCTTGCCCCCATAAAGTGTGACACACACCAAGGCCCCACCCCCCTCCCTCCGTCCCTCTTTCTGCTTCCCCCCCATAACCTTAATTGTCATTAATTGTCCTCATATCAAAATTGAGTACATAGGATTCATGCTTCTCCATTCTTGTGATGCTTTACTAAGAATAATGTCTTCCACTACCATCCAGGTTAATACGAAGGATGTAAAGTCTCCATTTTTTTTAATGGCTGAATAGTATTCCATGGTATACATATACCACAGCTTGTTAGTAAAACATCACAAGAATGGAGAAGCATGAATCCTATGTACTCAATTTTGATATGAGGACAATTAATGACAATTAAGGTTATGGGGGGAGAAGCAGAAAGAGGGACGGAGGGAGGGGGGTGGGGCCTTGGTGTGTGTCACACTTTCTGGGGGCAAGACATGATTGCAAGAGGGACTTTACCTAACAATTGCGATCAGTGTAACCTGGCTTATGGTACCCTCAATGAATCCCCAACAATAAAAAAAATAATAATAAAATAAAATAAAGAAATAGACTCACAAAAGCTGGTCTAGTGACACTTCCTACATCTTGTCTTTAATTAGCATTTCTATACCTGAGAACTAGCAGAGTCAGCAGGACATAGCATTACCCCCTCCAGAGTCACCCTAAACATTCCTGGGCCCCAGCAAGAGTACAAAGGCAGACCTTGGCTTATGATGGCCACTCATTTTTCTTCCCACTCCCTGCAGCACCGTGGAACTGGGACGCCTGCCTGCATGTGGAGCCAAGCTCCAAGTACCCCAACCCCACCCTGTATGTAGGGCTGCCCCTAGGCCACCTCTTGAGGCCAGATTGTACACGCTATGAGAACTTTGGGACAAAGTGTTCTGGATGCTGACAAGATGGCTGACCAGGTGCCAGATCACCTCAGAAAGAAAACGTTCTAGATGAAAAAGAAAAAAACAATCAGAGATATGGTGGAATTCTGAGGTACAAGTGCCAGATCCTACAAGAGATTCCATGGGAGGAAGTTGCAGAGCAAAATAAGGAACAAGACATCATTGGAGGACACCCCCTAAAACGTTTGGAGGCCAGCAAAGAAGGGTGCCTTCCTCTACATCTCTGACAGGGGAAGGGATCCCGAGTTGCTGGAGAGACTTTCTGCTCATGGGAGCAGACTCGCGGAACTGCTTGTGGTCAGGGCACAAGACTCCCAGTACCTCTGGGGCACCTTCCACAGACCCAAGCTGGGATGGCAGATGCCATATTGCTTCTCCACTCACCAGGCACATTTACTCTCCCCAGGCAGCTTCAACCCCTCAGATTTTGACTTGTTTGCTTCCACACATACATTTCACAACTCCAGCCCAGACTATGGGATCCACAAGGATCCAGCATATCCTGGGTGATCTGCATGACTCCAGAGCCTGGACATTCAAAGCAGATGCCCTCCCAACCAGATTGTTTCTGCCCCTACCCTATCCCACCTACAGCTACTGAGAGAGAGAACTGAGCCACCACATCAAGTTTTCCAGAGAGTGCGGTACTCAGGATTTTCCTCCTTGGGTCCTGCAGCACACCAAGGGGTGTCCAGACTGTGAGCTCCCTGCTCACCAGCCCACTCTGGTGTTGCTGCCCAGTGGCTCCATCAGAACTGTGCAGGACCAAGGCAGAGGGATATCAATCCTGCTTGGGCACCCTGGGGGTGACTCAGGCCAAGCCTGCTTCTCCTTGGCATGGTCAAAGATCCACCTACTTGGTCTAGAAAGGTGAGGAAGCCTACATAGAAAGGTCAGTGTGGAGAGTACGATGTGGGTCATGGCTATGATGTGTGCATAGGGAACACTTCCCCCATGGGAGGGCTACACTCTCAGCTCAGCCTGGGCTCCTGGGCAGAGAACATCCTTGCCTACAGCACAGTCACCAGGGAGCTCGCCTAGGCTGGGATCCAGCCTACCAGCAGATGGGGGGATACTGTGGAGCAGAGGGCGGGAGAAGGGCAAGGCCCACTGTGGGCTACCAGTTTGTGAGTCTCAGCCAGATCTGTGAAGGAGCTAAGGAAATTTCACCCCAAAATACGACTAATTAACATAAAGAATATTTTGAATTAAAGGCCATTCATAATCCAAAAGCATTGAAAGGGGCTTTCCCTCTGCCTACATAAAACCAGACTGACCAGATCAGGGGAGACCAGGGGGACTTCCTTTCCTCCTCTCAGTGTTGGAAAACCTGGCCCAAGTCATTTAAAACATAATATCTGTCTCTCAGGTTAATTTATAAGTCAATCTATTTCCCCCATCTATTCATTCTCCCTAGCAACCACTTGCTGCACCTGTACTCCACATTCTCCCCCTCCCTTCAAAAAGGCATCTATGAAAGTAAGTGACCATCATTGAGACAGGGGGTAATCATTCTTGTGGTTCCCCCATGTACATGGTATTTGTAAATAAATATTTCTCTTATTAATCTGCCTTAACTGTGAATGATCTTTCAGTGAACTTTTAGGGAAGAAAGAGCGAGTTTCCTTATGATCCCTACACCTGCCTCCACAAACAGACTTTCTGTCTGGGTGAAGCCACTTCAGCCTCTGATGGGGCTCTGCCCAGAAGCTGGGAGTAGACCTTTGACCTTTTTCAAAATAACTAACTCGCCAGCTTCTGGGCAACCTGAGGGAAAGCTCACCCAACCTTGTCCTGCCCAGCTGCACTCCCCTACCCACCTCAGCTGCAGCAGAGATTAAGATTAAGGAATCATCCCACCACATGGGGCAATGGAGTGCTCCTCCCAGGGGACTAGAGCCAGCCGCAAGACCCAACACAACATCTAAGCTTGTTCCTTCCAGCAAGTGCCACCTACTGCCCGGGAGGTCAATATTCACACCCTTTACGCCATTTACTGACTCAACTTTATGGGGTATGTGAGGGTTCCAAGGAGTGGCCATTTGGGAGAAAGCCTACCCCTTCCCACAGAAAAGCTGCACTACTAGATAACAGCAGAAAGAACCCAGCCCAGTGCCTTAGCATGCAAATGTTTAGTCCCCAGTTCTGCCATTCTGGAGAGTTTGTCCTAACCTTTCTACCACTGGCTTCCCCTAATGGCTGGAAAAGCAACACCTAACCCTGCTGAAGCTTTGCAAAGCTTCTCAGGCTCAGGCAACCTAGCCATCAATTTCCTCGCTCCTCCCCCACTTTGGTGATAGTGAAGATCAAGAAACCCCCCTAGAGATAAAGGATCCCTCCTAAAACTTGGGGACTCAAGTACTATACTTCAGGGACCAGAGTCTACCATAAACACAAAAGAACATCTCACTAGCTGGCTCACTCCCACAAATATCAACCAATGACAGGGTGAACAATGATATAGCCCAAAGCATCTTCCAACTCAAGTAAACAGGGTGTGGCTGATTTATGGTCACAAGTACCATCTGCCATCACCAACAATAAGCTGGAGGACCTAACTCATTACACCCCATGGGGAAGGGTGAAGATAGTAGGTCAGAGGTAACCCGAGAAGTTCATTAAACCTGCTAGAGCAATCCAAAGGCAACTCAGGACCAGCACTCTTCTCTCTGACATAGTCAGGGACCAATCTCAGGGTCTCTCTGTCTCAGACATGCCCATAAGTCAGCATTAACACTCTTGACTCTTGATTGAGAGGCCCCCAAAATAGAAATCAGTGAAAAACTACAGAAATAGGAAAAATCAAATTGAAAGGTCACTGCTTGAAGAAAACAATAACTTCCTACCAATGAACATCAACATAAATGAAAAGGTTAAAATGACAGATGAAGAATTTCAAACATGGATTATAAGAAAGTTCATGGAAATACAAGAGAAATAGAAACCCAACGCAAAGAAGCCACAAAGCCAACACAGGAAATGTATGAAAAATTCTCTAACAAAACTGAAATATTTTAAAAACAAAATAGAACTTCTGGAAATGAAAAATTCTTTCATGGATTTACAAAGCACAGCAGAAAGCCTTAAGAATAGGCATGATCAGACAGAAAAAATAATCTTAGAAATTGATGATAATAACTTTGTTCTAAACATACAGTAGAAGAGAATGAACAGAAAAATAAGAGACATGAACAAAGCCTACGAGAATGTGGGATTATACAAAGAGGCCAAATATAAGAATCATAGGCATTCCTGAGGGCAAAGAAGAAAATTCACAAGGGTTGGATGATTTACTTAAGGGAATTATTAGGGATAATTTCCCTGATTGCTAAAAATCTAGGTATCCATCTACAAAAAACATATAGAATTTCCAGGAGAATCATTGTAAACAGGTAGTCACCACAATGCATAATCATTAGGCCAGCCTAAGTAAACATGAAAGAGGTACTCCTATAAGCAGTAAGGCAAAAACAGCAAGAAAATTGATCAGACTAATTGCACACTTCTCAATTAAAACCTTATAAGCAAGAAGGGATTGGAGACTGCACCTTCAGCCTTTTCAAACAGAATAATGGCCAGGAGTCTTGTATCCTGCAAAACCAAGTTTCTCATATTAGTGAGAAATAAAATTTTTCTCAGATAAGCAATCACCGAGAGAATTTTTAAATACTAGACCTAACCTACAGGAAGTACTCAGACCTTCATCATACCTTTATCAATATGATAGACACCCACCAGTATAAAACCAGCCAAAAGTTAAAGTTCAGAGTCCAGATACCACAATGGCTCAACAGGTAAAAAAAGTAATAAGGGCCTACCCAACAGGGTGTACAGAAATCTACCGCATGTATTCAACATTTTCAACAAATGTGAATGCCTTAAACTCTCCACTGAAGAGACATAGGCTGGCTGAACAGATTTAAAAAATACAAACCATTATCTTTTGTCTCCAGGAAAAAGATCTAAAACACAAGGAATCCTTTAGATTCAAGGTGAAAGGATGGAAAACAATATTACATGCAAATGGAAACCAAAAAAAAAAAAAAAGAAAGAAAGAAAGAAAAGGTGGTGTAGCCATTCTCATATCAGATAACATAGACTTCATATCAACAAAAGTAAAGAAGGAAAAAGATTGTCACTATATAATGGTGAAGGGAACAATTCAACAAGAAGACTTAATAATCCTAAATATTTATGCACCTAGATTTATAAAGCAAAGATTAATGAAGCAAAAACCTGGTTCTTTGAGAAGATAAACAAAATTAATAAGCCTCTTGCTAGATTAACCAGAAACATAAAAATTAAAAAGAAAAAATCACAGAAAAACAAAATATCATCTTAGACTACTATAAAAATCTGTATGCTCATAAACTTGAAAGTGTGGAGGAAATGGGCAAATTCTTGGAAACACACAACCTCCCTAGCCTCAATCACAAAGAAATAGAACTCCAAAACTGACCAATGTTAAGTACTGAAATTGAAGCAGCAATAACAATATCTTCCAAGAAAAAAGTCCCAGACCAGATGGCATCACAATCTGAATTTTACCAAACCTACAAAGAAGAACTGGCACCTATACTACAGAAATTATTCCATAACACTGGGAGGGAAGGAATTCTCCCCAGCTCATTCTATAAAGCCAATATCACCTTGGTAACAAAGCCAGGAAAGGAAACAACTAAGAAGGAACACAATGGACCAATATTCCTTATGAATATGGATGCAAAAATTCTCAATAAAATCTTAGCAAACTGAATACAACTGCACTTTAAAAAAATAATTCCACAACCAAGTGGGCTTCATCTCAGTGATGCAAGGATGGTTCAGCATACATAAGTCTATAATGTAATTCACCACATAAATAGGTGTAAAAACAGGTACCATGTAATCCATTCAATAGATACAGAAAAAGCATTCGACAAAATTCAGCACCCTTTTATGATAAGAACATTTAGCAAAATAGATGGGACTTCACTGCTGGTGGGAATGCAAATTAATACATTCCTTTTGGAAAGATGTTTGGAGAACACTTAGAGATCTAAAAATAGATCTGCCATTCAATCCTATAATTCCTCTACTAGGTATATACCCAGAAGACCAAAAATCACATTATAACAAAGATATTTGTACCAGAATGTTTATTGCAGCCCAATTCATAATTGCTAAGTCATGGAAAAAGCCCAAGTGCCCATTGATCCATGAATGGATTAATAAATTTTGGTATATGTACACCATGGAATATTATCCTTAAAGAAAGATGGATACTTTACCTCTTTCATGTTTACATGGATGGAGCTGGAACATATTCTTCTTAGTAAAGTATCTCAAGAATGGAAGAAAAAGTATCCAATATACTCAGCCCTACTATGAAAATAATTTATGGCTTTCATATGAAAGCTATAACCCAGTTATAACCTAAGAATATGGGGAAGGGGGAGAGGGATTGGAGGAAGGAGGAGGGAGGATGGGTGGAGGAAGGGTGATTGGTGGGATTACACCTACAGTGCATCTTACAAGGGTACATGTGAAACTTAGTAAACACAGAATATAAATGTCTTAACACAATAACTAAGAAAATGCCAGGAAGGCTATGCTAACCAGTGTGATGAAAATATGTCAAATGATCTATAAAACCAGTGTATGGTGCCCCATGATCACATTAATGTACACAGCTATGATTTAATAATAAAATAAAATTTTAAAAAAATTATAAAGGCTGTATGCTACAAACTCATAGCCAATATCATATTGACTGGGGGATGGGGGAGATTGAAAGCATTCCCTCTTAGAACTTGAACCAGATAAGATTGCCCACTTTCAACACTTCTATTCAACATAGTGCTGAAGTCCTAGCCAGATCAATCAGGCAAGAGAAGGAAATCAAGGATATCCAAATAGGGGAAGAATAGGTCTTAGTACTGTTCTTTACTGACAATATGATCTTTTATCTAGAAAACCCAAAAGATTCAACCAAGAGACTCCTGGAATTGATAAATTCGGCAAAGTCCCAGGTTACAAATCAATGTACACAAATCAGTAGCTTTAATATACTCCAACAATAGTCAAGCTGAGAGTCAAATCAAAGACAATCTTTTACACAGTAGCAACAAAGAAAATAAAATACCTAAGAATATATTTAACTAAAGAGATGAAAGACCTCTACAGGGAGAACTATAAAACACTGAGGAAGGAAATCACAGAGGATATATACCAATGGAAAAATATATCATGCTCATGGATCAGCAGAATCAATATGGTTAAAATGGCTATATTACCCAAAGTGACTTATAGATTTAGCACAACCCCATTGAAATACCAAGGCCATTTTTCGTTCTTCACTTTGTATGGAACCAGAAAGACCCCAAATAGCCAATGCAACCTTATGTAATAAGAAAAAATCAGGAGGCAACACTTTATCAGACTTCAAGCTATACTACAAGCCTATAGTAACTGAAATAGCATGGTACTGGCACAAAAACAGAGACATGGACCTATGGATCAGAATAGAGAACCCAGACATGAAACTATCCTCATATTCCCATCTGATCTTTGACAAAGCAGATGATAACATACATTGGGGGAAAGAATGCCTATTCAATATATGGTGCTGGGAAAACTAGACAGCCACATGTGAAAGGCTGAAATAGAATCCACATCTCTCACCATTCACAAAAATTAATTCACCAAGGATAAAATATTTAAACCTATGGCATGAAACGATAAGAATTCTAGGGAAAAAATGAGAGAACTCTTAAAGATACCTGTGTAAGCAAAGGGTTTATGAAGAAAACCCCAAAGCAACTGCAGCAACAACAAAAATAAACAAATGGGATCTGATCGAATTTAAAAGTTTTTGCACAGCCAAGGACACACTCAATAAAGTAAACAGATAACCTACAGAATGAGAGAAAATATTTGTATGCTATAAAGGGCTGATAACCAGAATCTGTAAAGAACTCAAGAAAATCAGCATGGAAAAAAAATCAAACAAGCCCACTAAAAAACAGGCAAAAGACATGAACAGAAATTTTTCAAAGGTAGCCTAATGGCCAACTGCCACATGAAAATGTCCTCCAGGGCTCCAATGATGATCAGGGAAATGTGAATATAATGATCAGGGAAATGTGAATATAAATCACAATGAGATATTACCTAACTCTAGTGAAAATGGCTTTTATTTAAAAAAAATCCCAAAATATCAAATGTTGGCATGGATGCAGAAACACTTATACATTGTTGGTGGGACTGCAAACTAGTACAACCTCTATGGAAAGTATGTAGATTTACCTCAAAGACCTAAAAGTTGACCTACCATTTGATCCAGCATCCTACCAGTAGGTGTTTACCGAAATAAAAGACATTTCATAAAAAAGACACTTGCACTAAATGTTTATAGCAGCACAATTCACATTTGCAAAGATGTGTAAACAACCCTAGAGCCCATCAATACATGAGTGGATTAACAAAATGTTGTATACCATGGAGTATTGCTCAGCCATCAAAATAATGGTGATCTGGTATCTTGTGTAAAAACCTGGATGGAACTGGAGATGATTCTTCTAAGCGAAGTATCACAGAATAGGAAAACAAACACCACATGTACTCAATAGTGAGTTGGAACTTGTGGATCAACCTTTAGGTGCATATATGGAAGTAAAATGCAATGGAAATCAAGTAGGTGGTGGTGGGAGGTGGGGTGGGTTGATTTTACACCTAACTGGTACAATGCACACATTCTGGGTGCAGGGCCTACTTATAATTTTGACTTAAAATGTACAAAAGCAAATTATGTAAACAAAACATGTGTGGCCCTATAGTATTCTGAAATGTTTTTTAAGAGCATTCTAGATGCTCAAAGCCCAAGAATCTGGAGCTTGGTCTAGATGACATTGGACTCCAGTTTGGGCAGTTATCTTCAGTGGAACAGTTTTCTCTAAAGAAGAGGGCCCTGTGGATAATGCCACCTGCTATAGTGGGACTACCGAAACCAACACAAGAAGCCAAAAAAGACTACATAAGAGTATAGTACCTATGTTTTCGCTACAAAAAAAATTAAGCAAATGAGAGAAAGACAGAAAGGAAGGGAAGGAGGGAGGTAGAGAAAGAGAGAGGGAGGGAGGGAAGGAAGGAAATGGTAGAAAAAGAAGAAAATATTTCTCTAACTTTTCTAACAAAGTTCCCTAGTAGGAACAAAGGGTTGAAAAGGTAGCAACAGAGGCCTGGGGATAGGTCCAAAACTAAAAATTTAAAATGTATTTAAAATCTGATTTTATCTTAAAATAACATGTGATTTCCTCCTCCCATGCTTTCAATAATACATTTTCATATTTTATAACATGAAATTAGCTTATCAGTCATATTAATTAAATTTTTGCCCAAAAGCTCTCATTACAAGTGATAATCCAGGAATACACACTATTTTACCCTGTACTGTCAAGTGTCCAGTTTAAAATTATAACATGAGAAGTTCTATAACCCAAACTGAAATTCAACAGAGCTCTGACTCTGCCTTCGATTTCCAGGGCCAGTCTCACCTGTAAAAATAGGATACAGGTAATATTAAAGCATAACCACGAGTACTTTGGTGGGGGGAGGATTAACTTGCACCTGCAGTAATTTCACTTAAGCTCCTTGTGGTCGTTTCCTTGATGGGAAAACAATCTTCACACAATAAAATAAAGCAGTGCATCTTTTCAAAGTGCCTAGAAGACAAGGCCCTCAAATACACAGAATCCTGATTTGAATCCAAAATCTGGATAAAAACCTTTATCAATGAATATGTTCTTGATGTTTTAGAGCAGGAGTTTACCAATTATAATTCATGGGCCAAATCCAAACCAAGTCCTGGGAAGAAAGAAAGAGAGGGAGAGAAAAAGGGAGAGGGAGAAGGAAAAGGAGACAAGGGGATGAGGGAGGGAGAAAGGAAGAGAAAAGGGGAGAGAAAGTGTAATGGAGACTCTATGTAGCCCACAAAGACCAGAGCATTTACTGTCAGAGCCTTTGCAGACAGTTTGCCAACCCCTTGTTTTGGAAGAGCTGTGAGGGTGAATAATACCTTAGAGATCCAGTCCCTGGAAGAAATCAGGTAGCAGACTGAGAGGTGTCAATTCCCACAACAATGCTGAGTAACAAACTATCCCAGTTCTGTGTCATCAGTGTCATGCTCCACACATCTGTGGGTCTGGGCTGCTGGGCTCAGTGGGAGCAGCTCCGCTGATCTTGGCTGCCTTGCTCACGCATCTGTGGCTGGCATGAGTCAGCACAGGCCGGGCTGGGGAAGGCTGCTCTACACTGTGAGTCTGTGATCTGATCTCTTCTATGCCTCCTACCCTCCTTGGAACAGTGGCCTACAAGCCAAGACGTGCTCTTCTCACGGCCAGAACAGAGTGGACATGTGTCAGCTCTTAGGAGCCTAGACTGGGACTAACACATCGCCACTTACTTACCCTGCATGCCATTGACCAAAGCAAGTGCTGTGGCAGCGCCCAGCATGAAGCAGTAGGGAGGGGCTCTCTTCCAGTACAGGAACTGCCTGGTCATATAGCAAAGATTTGAGTAAGGGGAGTGGAGAACTTGGGCCAGTGATGAAAATTAAGACTCAACTCAATACTTACTAAGCACCCACATGTGCCAGGCCTCCTAGACGCTGGGGGCTTATCATCAAATAAGACTGTCATCCCCACCATGGGAGCTTAGTTCTTATGGGATGTACAAGGTGCTTAGTAGTTAATCTACCCATTCTTACCCATTCTGCTTTGTTTCACTGGGAGATGAGCTGTTGGCATACTGTCCCTGGCAGGCAGGCATCATCTGCCCGTGACCAGCTTTACATCCCCCAGAGCTCAGCGCTAGGCCATGGGCAAGGTGAGTGCTCAGTAACAAATGAATGAGTGAGGGAGTCAGGCATTTTCTCTTTCTCCTTTCTAGGAATCCCTGAATCTCTGTCAATTCATATACAGATGGAAAGGAGGAAAATGACAGAAATTCAGATCTCCAGATTAGCAGGCAATGCAAAGCTGAGACACAGAGCAAATGACAAGTGACAGTGAAACTGATTTAAGAGAGTTTGAATCACTTGGGTGAAAAAGCCCACAGATGGTACACACTGCTTGGTATAGAAAAATGGGTCATTGCTCCCAGACCAATTACCAGATAGCCTAAAAGACCTGAGAGAGGCGCAGAGCATTTGTGCTGCAGGCTGGCCAGAGGAGAGTCTGGGTGGATTCGAAGAGACTCTAGTACCGTTAGGGCAGCACATAGATGGCCCATGCCCACGCAGGATGGTAAGTGAAGCTCAAGAGAGGGTGCTATGTCCCCCAAGGTTCCTGACTTTGGCCCTCCTGGGTAAAATGAAGGCAGCCCCACCGCACAGCAGAGAGGATTTGGTGAGGCTGCACGGGAACACAGCACTCCTGCCCTCATGTTACCTGACACCTAGAGCCTTCAGAGAACCCATATCCACCGATGCCCGGTGTTTGGGGGAGGAATGAAGTACCCAGGGTGAAGAAAGCCTCAGAATCAGGAAGGAGATTGTTTTGAAAGTTGAAGGTAAGTCATCCTTCATGTTACAAAAAAAAAAAAATAACTGTGATGAATGATTTTTCAAAGCTTGAAGAGTGAAAGTTTCAGAGGCCCAACTCCTCTCAGGAGGGTAATAAATATAGAAAATAAGTTCCTCTTGAAGGTAATTGAAGCAGAGTGTGAGTGAGTCCAAAATACACCTCATCCTTTTGACTGAAAGGGAACAGAGAAATTAAGAAAACGAGGAGTGGGGGGAAGAGGCAGCAAAATCAATGTTAGAAGGGAAAATATGTTCTTTTCCTCAGATGACTGTGACCTATACAAGAGGATAGCCCTGACAAGGGTGTCCCCACCCCAACCTGACAGCAGACTTGCTGCCCTGTGATTGCCTCTCAGCTCATCAGAAGTAGTCACTACTTTTATTTCAAGCCTACCTCTTCCTCTCCCTGACCTGTGAGAGGCACAGGATGAGCGTCATAGGATGTGGAAACAGCCACGGTGCTGAAGGCAACAACAACAACAACAAAATTTATGTAATCCATGAAAGCACAGAATTGGGTCATAAAATTGGATAAATCATTTCTCTTTACAAAGCAAATTCTTGACAACTGCCCCCATATCATAACATACGAGGAGCACCGCTTTTCACCTGGACACACCTGTCCCCCCCAACAAATGAAGTTCCCAGTACCTCTGAGAATATGCAAACAAGGGCACATACCTCTGTGTGATACATCAGGTATCAGAAGGTGTTTCCAGGCATGAGTTACAAGGCCTTTAAAAGCAATGACTTCTTTATAGGGTTTTAGATTAGGGTGATTTTCTGTAAATCTTGCCCAAGTCACACAACAGGCCAAGAGCGATTAACATTAATTAAATGATCCCCATAGAGAGGCCGCCTTGCTGACACATCACTAACCTCTGAATGCACTTAGCTTGCTGTGTTCTCCGGGGGTTCCTTCAGCAGCACCAGGGGTGCCAGGCAGGCTCCTGCTGCCCCCAGCTGCTGTACACACATGCACAGGACACACTTAGCCCCAACACACTCCTCTAGACGCTCCCCCCCCCCAACCCCTGCTGAAATATGTGCACAAGAATGACCTGGAGCGCTTATTAAAACAGGATTCTGTCTCAGTAGGTCGGGTGGGACCTGAGAGTCTACCAAGGCTGCCCTTCCCCAGAGCAACATTGCACAAAAGCCATTCAACAGGCCTGGCAGGTGGGTGGCCGGAGGAAGGTCAAGGGGAGTAACCCAACACATCCAGTGCAGTCCTGATGTGTGGGCCTTGTGACCCTGCTTTTCCGATGCCCAGAGGAGCACCAGTGATGGGCAATAAGCAAGCAGTGTCTTATGCAGGGGCCCATGTTAACCTCGCAGTCATCCCAGAAGCCCAATCTTCTGTTCAAAGGAGCAGAGATAAGAACCAGCTTCTGAGAAGGATGAGCCCAGGAATAGCCCCACTCTCAGGTTCTTTATTTTGCGCCTGCTTTTTAGAAAAATTTCCTGGGGAAAGTCATGCTACCTCAGGCCCCACGATTATAAGGGACTGTGAGGTGGAGTTTTCTCTGACGTGGAAAGGTTGGGGACCAGGAGATGAACCTCTTTAATGCAGCTGAGAACCTTCTTCCTAGGCAGAGACTTATGTCAGTCTTGACACCGTGTGCAGGAGGGCGGAACTGGATTTAAAGGCTGGCACATGGCCAGTGGTGAGGTCCAGAACAGGAAGTCAGTGTGGGTGCAGAGAAGCGGCAGGAAGGATGTGAATGGCAGTGAATGCCAGGTTTGACCCTGAGCAAGGGTCAAACATGGGAGAAACATCCCAACAAGTTTGGCAGGGACTTACTGTCTGTGGAGTGGTGACAGCAGTGTGGAGGTGACCCGAGGGTAGCGGCTGGCAGAAAGAGCACTCGGGCAGGGCTGGGACACGGAATTACAGAAAACAGTACAAAGAAAAAGTAGTTAGGAAACTATCAGGGCCCATGTTGGGAGCAGATGTGAGGTTTGTAGCAGCCCTATAAAATTGTAGGCCAATCAGTCGTAAAATTATATTATGATATTGCAATGATGCGGCTGCAGAAAGCATCAGTAGCCATGTGTTGCCCATGGAATGTTTCCCTTTTAATTCAGTAACCGTGTGATTGAAATTAGAATAGGACCATGACTCCACAAAACAGGGCCTGGGTCCTTTCCTTAAAATACCTCATAGCAACTTCCTGATCCAAAAAAATTCAAGCAAGAAAACACTGGGGAAAAAAACACTTTACACTTTTTCTCACAATTCACTTTTTCTCACCCCAATTCAGTGGGTGAGAAAAAGTCACAAGAGAAGTTGGGGAGAGGGTCCAGGGATTTTACACAGTTGGGAAGAGGGCCTCAAACACTGGAGTTATCTGACCAAAAACTTTGCCCTGGAGCCTGTGGCTTTTCCTTTTTCTTCTCTCTGACATCCTTCCTCTGTAGCATTTTCAGCACAACACAGGCCAAGTCAGCTATTTATAGAGGGAGGACAATTTTGCCACAGGGTGTGGTGGTTAATTTAAAGAGACGTCAAAGAGCGAGGGGCAGATGGCTGAGCAGGCAGTGCCTCAAAGTGACCTTGGTGGGGCGTCCAAACCCAGTGACTCATCCTGAGTCTTACAGATCCAGGCGTGTGCTCTGACAAAACAACCTGAGTTGATCAAGTCTTATGGAAGAAAGGATAAATGGATGGGCAGGAGCCTGCTTTTAAATTTTTAGTGGATCTATAGGTAGCTTGTGAAATGAGACCACTTGTCTGTTCAAGTGATCTTTTCTGGAAAGTTGTTCAATTTAATGGACTCAATTATATATGAGAAGCTCACTTGATTGTGGAAGATTCCAAATCTTAAAGCTTAAGAAGAAAGAAAGAGAGAAAGAAAAGAAGGGAGAGAGGGAGGGAAGAAGGGGGGAAGAGGAAAGAAGAGAGGGAGAAGAAAAGGGGGGAGGAGGATGAGGAAGGAAGGATGGGAGGGAGGGACGGAGGGAGGGAGGGACAATTGAAAGCAATTCTAAAAACACTCCTTCCTCAAACCATGCTGAAGAACAACCTTATCCCGCTGTACCTTCCCATAAATTTAATCCAGACCCCTCAAGGTACCACAAATTGAATGGCTTAAAAACGGAAATTTATTGTCTCACTGTTTTAAAAGCTGAAAGTCAGAAATAAATGTCAGCAGGCCCAGGCTGCCTCTGAGACCTGTAGGGGAGCCCTTCCTCGCCACTTGCTAACTTCTTTTTTTTTTTTTTTTTTTGTAGAGACAGAGTCTCACTGTACCGCCCTCGGGTAGAGTGCCGTGGCGTCACACGGCTCACAGCAACCTCCAGCTCTTGGGCTTACGTGATTCTCTTGCCTCAGCCTCCCAAGCAGCTGGGACTACAGGCGCCCGCCACAACACCCACCTATTTTTTTGTTGCAGTTTGGCCGGGGCTGGGTTTGAACCTGCCACCCTTGGCATATGGGGCCGGCGCCCTACTCACTGAGCCACAGGCGCCGCCCAACCACTTGCTAACTTCTGATGGTTCTCTGGCAACCTTCAACATGCCTTGGCTTGCAGCGGCAAACTCCCATCTCTGCCTTAATTGTCACACGGCATCCTCCCTGTGTCTCTCTTGAGTTTCTTCTCCTGCTGTAGGGACACCTGTCACAATGGATTAGGAGTCTATCCTATCCCATATGACTTATCCTAAATAACTACGCCTACAATAACCCAATTTGCAGATGGGGTACTAGGAGTTAGGATTTCAACTTTGGGCAGGGTGGACACAATTGAACTCATAATAGTTATCCCACGGTGTGGATCAATTAAGCATTGAGCATCAATTTGGCATCATACAGTCAGACGCTGAGTTAACCTTGGGGAAGGGCAGTCCTGGGCTTCCCCCTTGGCTTTAGGCAAAGGTTTAATATGTATCGATGCCCAGGCTCTATGCCAGATCAATGAAACCAAAACCCCTGGGATAGGGCCCAGAAAAATCAGTATATTTTAATAGTTCCCCAGGTGTGATGATTAATTTTATATGTCAACTTGACTGGGCCACACAGTACTCAGATACTGAGTCAAGTATTACTCTAAGTGTACCTGTGGGGGGATGTTGGGTGCGCTTAACATTGAAGTGGGTAGACTGAGCAACACAGGTGGCCCTCCCCAGTGTGAGGGGCCTCATCAAATTCTCTGAAGGCCCAAATGGAACCCAAATGTTGATCCTCCTGTGAATAAAGAGAATTCCTCCTGCCTGGCTTGCCTTCAAGCCTGGTCTTTTTCCTGTCTTCAGACTTGAAATAGAACACTGGTGTTTCCTAGGTCTTCAGCCTGCTGGTTTTTGGATGGAAACTATACCATCAGCCGTCCTGGATCTCCAGCTTGCCCATTGAGGATCCTAGGACTTGTCAGCCTCCATAATCACATGAGTCAATTCCATATATATAAAAACTTCCTACATATCTCCTATTGGGTCTGTTTCTCTGGAAGACCCTGACTAATACTGCAGGTGACTCCAATATGCAATCTATGTTAAGAACCACTAACTTATAAATCACAGATAAGAGATTGATTAATTCTGTCTGGGGAGATGACTTCACAAAAGCCATCACATTAGAGGTGGTCCAGAAAAAATGAGCAGTAGCATTTGCCTTACCAAGCAGATGAGGATAAAAGAAAGAATATTAGCAAGGAAAAGAAAGAAGAGAAGATGGGAAGAAGAAATAAGCAATTATAGATGAAGATGAAACAGATGGGTTGGACCTGATTCCGCCCTGCTGCTAGAGCCATGGTTCAGTAATAAGGGAACTATTGAAAAATTTTACCTGAGGGAGTGATGGGCATTTCTTCATTTTAGAAAAGCAAATTTGAAAGCCATATGGAGGGGGTAAGGGAAAACTGAAAATGAGAGGGCCAAAAGGAGGGACAGAGTATAAAAGCCTGTTTCTATCTTCCCAAAATTCACATGTTGAAGCCCTAACCCCCAATGTGATGGGATTAGGAGTCAGAGTCTTGGGAAGCTAACTAGATTTAGATAAGGGCAACAGAGTTGCTGGGCTGGGTTGAATAGTGAAAAAAAGAGGGGAGAAAAAAGGGGAGTGGATGGGGCCCTTCTGGTAGGATTACAGGCAGTCCCCGAGTTGCATACAATTTACATACAACTTGCACTTCTGCACATAGGCTATTACAGGTAATAGGTAAGTGTACTTGTTCCAACTTACATACAAATTCAACTTAAGAAAACAAACAGAGCCTATCTCATTCATAACCTGGGGACTGCCTTAATGTCCTTAAAAGAAAAGGACCAGCTAGCAGAGCATCCTGGCCCCTCGTGAGGACACAGCAAGACAACAGGCCCTCACCAAAAACTCAGTCTGCCCACATCTAGATCTTGGACTTTGCAGCCTCCAAAACTGTGAGAAATAAATGTCTGTTGTGTAACCACCCATTCTGCAGTGTTTTGTTCCAGCAACACCAGCTAAGCAAAGCCCAGGCAAGAGACGGTGTGGTTCTAGATCAGAGAAAAACAGAAAAGGCTTTGTGGTATATTTCAGAACAAGGTTTAACAGATGTTGGTGACTAGGCTTGAGAAACAAGGAGGAGACCTCCACTGTAAGTAATTATGAAGTTTCTAACTTGACTGCCTAAGAGGATAGTGGTATTAAAACTGGGAGCACAGGAGAAGGAGAAGATTTTGTGGTGAACATAATGAGTGTAGTTTTTGACATTCAAATTTGAGGTGCCACAGGGCATTTGCTCAGAGGTGTCCAGTGAGCTGATAAAAATAGATTTCTGGCCTTCAATAAACAGATGGTGCTGTTTATAGGTAAAGATTTAGGACTAATCAGAACATAAGTAATAACAGAACTCTACAGGAAAAATAGGAAAAAAGCTAAAACAGGAGCATAGGATATATGTCTGTCTAAGCACACGTGAGGTGAGCGAGCTGTCAAAGAGATTAAGAAGGAGCCATCAGTGAAATAAAAGAACAAGCAAGAACGGCATCATGGAAGTCTGAATCCAAGTAGCAGATAAAAATAGTATGTTCAAAACAGGAGCAATTTGATAGAAAGAATTGTTAAGCAGTGGTAGGAAAGCAACTGTAAAGACAGAGAGCTTTTTAAAGTTTATCCTAAAAGAGAGTATCGAGGAGGGAGAGGAATTCAAACATCACCGAAAACTGCAAAAAAGAAAATAGAGTCACATGTAACTTAACAACAGGCTTGTATTCTGCGAAATGTGTCATTTGGCAATTTTGACATCAGGCGAACATCCTAGAATGCACTTACACAAACCTAGATGGCACAGTTGCCTACACACCTAGGTATGGCCTATTGCTCCCAGGCTGCACACCTGTACAGCATGTGACTATGAGGAGTACTGCAGGCAACTAGGTAAAGATTTGTGTATCTAAACATAGAAAAGGTACAGTAAAAATACAATATAAAACACAAAAAAATGGAACACCTGGCCAGGCGTGGTGGCTCACGCCTGTAATCCTAGCACTCTGAGAGGCCAATATCAGGAGGCGATATCAGGAGGATTACTTGAGTTCAAGAGTTCTAGACCAGCCTGAGAAAGACCTCAGTCTCTACTAAAAATAGGAAAAATTAGCTGGGCATCATGGCAGGCATCTGTAGTCCCAGCTACTGTGGAGACTGAGGCAGGAGGATTGCTTGAACCCAGGAATTTGAGGTTGCTGTGAGCTAGGCTGATGCCATTGCACTCTAACGTAAGTGACAAAGAGAGACTCTGTCTCAAAAAAAAAAAAAGAAAAGAAAAGAAAGAAAGAAAAGAAAACGGATCACCTGTATAGGGCATGTGAATGAAGCTTACAGGAATGAAAGTTGCTCTGAGTGAGTCAGTGAGTAAGAGGTGAGTGAAGGTGAAGCCATGGCATGTTACTATATGCTACTGTAGACTTCATAAACACTGGACACTTAAGCTACACTAAATTAAAAAAACAGGGTTTTTTCTTCAATAATTAAATACCCTTAGCTTACTGTAACTTTTTAACTTTATTTTTTAACTTGTTGACTTTTTATAATAATGCTTGGTTTAAAACACAACATATTGTAAAAAGAAACAATAAAATAAAACCCACATGGTACAGTAGCATAAAGTATTTTCTTTCTTTATATCCCATTCTATAAGCATTTTTCTACATTTGAAATTTTTTATTTACTTTTTTACTTTATAAACATTTTGTGAAAACCTAAGACGCAAACACACACATTAGCCTAGGGCTCCCCAGGGTCAGGACCACCCACATCACTGTTTTCCACCTCTACCCCTTTTCCCACCCTAAGATCTTGAAGGGGCAGTAACCAGCTATCACCTTCTGTGATAACAATGCCTTTTTTTGGATACCTCCTAAAGGACCAGCCTGAGGCTGTTTTACACTTCACTCTTTTTTAATAAGTAGCAGCTCTGCACTCTAAAATAATTATAAGAAGTATAGTCAGGGGCGGCACCTGTGGCTCAAGGCGTAGGGCTCTGGTCCCATATGCCATAAGTGGCAGGTTCAAACCTAGGCCCAGCCAAAAACCACACACACAAAAAAAAAAGTATAGTCAGTATGTAAACCACTAACATAGTCATTTATCACCATTATCACATTATGCACGGTACATAATCATATGTGCTATACTTTTATGTGACTGACTGGCAGTGCACTAAGTTTTCTTACAGCAGCATCACCACAGACACATGAGTGATTTGTTAAGGTAAATCACAATGGCTACAATGGCCACAGGCATAGGAGTGTCTCAGCTCCATGATAATCTTATGGGACCACCACCGTGTACATGATCCATCACTGACTGAAACTTCATTGTGCAGGGCATGGCCATATACTCTTCCCATGGGGGTCAAAGGGGAGAGATTTAATATTTTGCCAAAGAATAACAATATAAAATAATTAGGAATTATCGAAATTGACAAACATTTCAAAGATGTCCAGTAATGAAAGGGAGAGAACAAGAATGGGGAGATGTGGGGAGGAGAGAAGACTTTTGTCTATCCCTGGGGTAAGAGATGAAGAATATAAAACATTTTATTTTGTCCTAAAATAACTATGAATGTATATTGAACAAAAGAAAAGAGTTGTGTGATTTTTTTTAATTTTTTTATTAAGTCATTTGTACATAGATCATAAATACATTTAGGCCATTATGGGATTCAATGTGTTGATTACTTGTACAAATTGGAGTGCTTACATCCTACTAATCAACATAGCTTTCACCTCATTTACCCAATTATGATTTTTAAAGATAAAAAGAGAGTTCAAGGAAAATTCTTTTCAGCTACATTTATAACTACAGGGACCACCTGCACGTATTCTTCTCCTCTGCCAGTAGAGGTGTTGTGTGGGAAAGTCTGAGCCTGCCGCCATCTGCTGAGGAAGCCCTGGGACACCAGAGCTGAACAAACTACCTGCAAGCCTAAATACCAACCTAGGAATTTAGATCAGTCACAGTATTCCAGTAACCTATTTTTTTTTTTTTGAGAAAAGGTAAAATTTGAGAGGATATTTGGCATTGGGCAAGATTCATGAATCTTACTGCTTCCTATGATTTTTTTTTTATTTCTTTACAGAGAAATTATTTGGTTGTATGACACACTTTTTCCTACTATAAGCCTATAAAGCAAAAGAAAAATCCTCCCACTGGCTGCCTGAGAATTCAAATAAGTGGCATGCTGGTCCTTTTGTCAATTCATGCCAGTGACTCTTTGATCAGTGGTGACCTAGTACTCTTTGTCTAAAAATACAGCATATCCCCATTCTCTGAGGCCTGAATATGGAAAATTGGCCTCTACTTTTCCAAGACCTTTTTCTCTACAAAATAAGTATGCTTCTTTAACTTGTCGCTTCTTTAAGAGAAAGTTCAGAGCATTCATACAGCCCCTGTGGACAGTAATTATCAGAACCTCAGTTTCCTCACTGGTTGGGCTAGATGATCTCTAAGTTTCCCTCTATCTCCAAGGGTCTCAGAGTCTCTAAAATTGCTGTATCCTCTGCCTCACCTACTGTGACAGCTCATTATACTGGTGGCCCAGTGAACCATCCTTCCCGGTACACACACCTCCTGGTAGCCATGGCCCCACGTACTCCTCTCTTGGTGAGGCCTGTGACTAGCTTTAACCAAGAGAATGTAGTGGAAGCAATTCTGCACCTGTTTCAGGACTCAGCCTTAATGAAGTCTGGCAGCTTCTATGTCTGTATCCTTAGGAGCCCTGAGGTGCTATGAAAGATGTCCAGATTCCCTCTTAGAGACATCATTTGCAGAAGGCAAGGCCCTGCGTCTTCCAGGAGAAAGAGAGAAACAGAGACTGAGGCCCAGCCATGCCAGTATTCCAGCTGAGCCCCGGCCACAGCTGTCCAGCTAAGTAAATGCAGTGGTATGAGTGACTGCTGACAGGACCAGCAAAGGAACCACCCAGTTGAGCTTAGCTCTAATTGCAGAATCATGAGCAAGTAAAGCGGTTGTTGTTTTAGGTCACTGAGTTTTGGGATGGTTTGTTACACAGAAATAGATGGCCAAGTAAGAAATATGATCTTGCGTCAATAAAAATAGTTTGAAAAGGTCTGACCCTTTTCCTTGTAAGGGTGATAAAAAGTGGTTTTTCTAATTTGCCCCAACCTGTAACTGTATTAGTCATGTCTTTTTATTCTGTATCTGATGATTTGAAATCTTGGAACCTGGCTGACCCGGGAAGATTTCCCCTCCCAGGGCCAGCCAGCCCTAGAGATAGAAAACATAGGAGTTTACTTTTCAAATGGAAACTACCCAATCCAGAGTCCATATCCCCAAACAACTCCCTTATTGGGTTCTCATATCCTGGACCACTCTCCACTTGACCTGATCACTCCAGGTACTAAACAACCAGAAACAGTCCGTATGTCCCACTGAAGTTATTCAAACTAGTTACTCTTAAACCTACTTACTACTCCCTCCCCCACTTCACAGAAACACGGTAAAGGCTCTGCCCACCCGCTCCCCCGGCTCCCAAGTAGCCCCAGCACTCCCCCAGGCTCTCCCCACAGTGCGGCCTGCGACTCCTCTTGGGATCTGTATTACTAGCTTTTTCTTTTTTTTTTCAAATTTTTAAAAAATTTATTCTGATGTGAAGTTGTCAGAAACAAATTGCCTAAAACAGTTTGTAATTTCATGCATTTTATTTTAATAAAAACACCTTCATCTTGTTTAATGTAATTATCTTTACAATTTTGAGATCTACACAAAGGACTCTATTCTTTTTTCTTTTTTTTCTTTTTTTTCGAGACCTAATCTCTCTCTGTCACTCCTGCTAGAGTGCCATGGCATCTTGGTAGCTAACCACACCCTCAAACCCTCCTGGGTTTAAGCGATCCGCTTGCCTCAGCTTCCAGAGGGCCTTGGACTCTGGGTGCCCGGCACAACTCCTGGCTAACTTTTTCCATTTTTGGTAGAGAGGGTTTTCACTCTTGCTTAGGCTAGTCTCAAACTCCTGAATCAGGCAATCCACGGCCTTGGCCTCCCACTATGCTTGGCCTAAAAGGACTTTATTCTATTTGTCCTGACAAAATAGTACTCAAACAATCTGTATTAATACTTACAAGAGTTTAGGAAAATGGTAAATTTTGTTTTAAAAATTCCCCCAAATTTCTTAGGTCAGTCGAAACACCTATAACCTTGACAATGAAGTGGTATGGTCTTTCTTTTTTTTTTTTTTTTATTAAATCATAACTGTATACAATGATATGATTATGGGGCATCATACACTCACTTCATAAACCATTTGACACATTTTTATCACAGTGGTTAACATAGCCTTTCCGGCGTTATCTCAGTTACTGTGCCAAAACATTTACATTCTACATTTACCAAGTTTCGCAAATACCCCTGTAATATGCACCACAGGTGTGATCCCACCGATTCCCATTCCTCTACCCACCCACCCCCTTTCCCACTTCCCCCTATTGTTAAGTTGTAGCTGGGTTATAGCTTTCATGTGAGAGTCCCAAATTAGTTTCATAGTAGGGCTGTGTACATTGGGTATTTTTTCTTCCATTCTTGGGATACTTTACTAAGAAGAATATGTTCCAGCTCCATCCATGTAAACATGAAAGAGGTAAAGTCTCCATCTTTCTTTAAGGCTGCATAGTATTCCATGGTATACATATACCACAATTTATTAATCCATTCGTGGATCGATGGGCACTTGGGCTTTTTCCATGACTTAGCTATTATGAATTGGGCTGCAATAAACATTCTGGTACAAATATCTTTGTTATGTTGTGATTTTTGGTCTTCTGGGTATATGCCCAGCAGAGGAATTACAGGATTGAATGGCAGATCTATTTTTAGATCTCTGAGTGTTCTCCATATATCTTTCCAAAAGGAATGTATTAATTTGCATTCCCACCAGCAGTGCAGAAGTGTTCCCTTTTCTCCGCATCCACGCCAACATCTCTGGTCTTGAGATTTTGTGATATAGGCTAGTCTCATTGGAGTTAGATGATATCTCAAAGTAGTTTTGATTTGCATTTCTCTGATGATTAAAGATGATGAGCATTTTTTCATATGTCTGAAGGCCATATCTTCAGATAACGCCTGTCTTCTTCAGAGAAGTTTCTCTTCAAATCCCTTGCCCAGCCTGCGATGGGATCCCTTGTTTTTTTCTTGCTGATGCGTTTGAGTTCTCTGTGGATTCTGGTTATTAAACCTTTGTCAGAGATATACCCTGCAAATATCTTCTCCCATTCTGAGGGCTGTCTGCTTGCTCTGCTTACTGTGTTCTTAGCTGTGCAGAAGCTTTTTAGTTTGATCAAGTCCCAGTAGTGTATTTTTGAAGCTGCTTCAATTGCCCGGGGGGTTCTCCTCATGAAATACTCACCCAGACCAATTTCTTCAAAGGTTTTCCCTGCATTCTCCTCTAGTATTTTTATAGTTTCATGTCTTAAGTTTAAATCTTTAATCCAATGAGAGTCTATCTTAGTTAATGGTGAAAGGTGTTGGTCCAATTTCAGTCTTCTGCAGGTTGCCAGCCAGTTCACCCAGCACCATTTGTTAAATAGGGAATCTTTTCCCCACTGAATGTTTTTAATTGGCTTGTCAAAAATCAAATAGCGGTAAGTAGCTGGATTCATCTCTTGGTTCTCTATTCTGTTCCAGATATCTACTTCTCTGTTTTTGTGCCAATACCATGCTGTTTTGATCACTATCGATTTGTAGTAAAGTCTGAGGTCTGGTAGTGTGATTCCTCCTGTTTTGTTTTTATTTCTGAGTAATGTCTTGGCTATTCGAGGTTTTTTCTGATTCCATATAAAACGAAGTAATGTTTTTTCAAGATCTTTAAAATATGACAGTGGAGCTTTAATAGGGAGTGCGTTGAAATTATATATTGCTTTGGGTAGTATGGACATTTTGATAATGCTGATTCTTCCTAGCCATGAGCATGGTATGTTTTTCCATTTGTTAACATTTTCAGCTATTTCTTTTCTTAGAGTTTCATAGTTCTCTTTATAGAGATCTTTCACGTCTTTTTTTAGGTAAATTCCCAAATATTTCATCTTCTTTGGCACTACTGTGAATGGGATAGAGTCCTTAACTGCTTTTTCAATTTGACTGTTGTTGGTGTATATAAAGACTACCGATTTATGAATGTTGATTTTGTAACCTGAGACGCTGCTGTATTCCTTGATCACTTCTAGGAGTTTTGTAGTAGAGTCCCTAGTGTTTTCCAGATACACAATCATATCATCTGCGAAGAGCGAGAGTTTGATCTCTTTGACCCTATATGGATACCCTTGATCGCCTTTTCTTCCCTAATTGCGGTGGCTAAAACTTCCATTACAATGTTGAAAAGCAATGGAGACAATGGGCAGCCTTGTCTGGTTCCTGATCTGAGTGGAAATGATTCCAATTTAATTCCATTCAATATGATATTGGCTGTGGGTTTGCTGTAGATAGCCTCTATCAGTTTAAGAAAAGTCCCTTCTAGACCAATTTTCTTGAGTGTTCTGATCATGAAGGGATGCTGGATATTATCAAAAGCTTTTTCTGCATCAATTGAGAGAATCATATGGTCTTTGTTTTTTAATTTGTTTATGTGCTGAATTACATTTATAGATTTACGTATATTGAACCAGCCTTGAGACCCTGGGATAAAACCAACTTGGTCATGATGTATAATTTGTTTGATGTGTTGCTGGATTCTGTTTGTTAGGATCTTGTTGAATATTTTTGCATCTATATTCATTAGTGATATTGGTCTATAATTTTCTTTTCTTGTTGGGTCTTTTCCTGGTTTGGGGATCAGGGTGATGTTTGCTTCATAGAACGTGTTGGGTAGTCTTCCTTCTTTTTCTACATTTTGGAACAGGTTGAGTAATATAGGTACTAATTCCTCTTTAAAGGTTTGGTAGAATTCTGACGTGAAACCATCTGGTCCCGGGCTTTTCTTTTTAGGGAGGTTTTGTATAGTTGATGCTATTTCTGAACTTGATATGGGTCTGTTCAACATTTCCACTTGATTCTGGTTAAGTCTTGGAAGGTGGCGTGCTTCCAAGTATCGGTCTATTTCCTTCAGATTTTCATATTTCTGAGAATAAAGTTTCTTGTAATATTCATTAAGGATTTTTTGGATTTCTGATGAGTCTGTGGTTATTTCGTCTTTGTTGTTTCTGATTGATGATATTAGAGATTTTACTCTTTTTTTCCTGATTAGGTTGGCCAGAGGTTTATCTATTTTATTGACCTTTTCAAAAAACCAGCTTTTTGATTTATTGATCTGTTGTATTATTCTTTTGTTTTCAATTTCATTTAATTCTGCTCTAATTTTGGTTATTTCTTTTCTTCTACTGGGTTTGGGGTTGGAATGTTCTTCCTTTTCCAGTTACGTGAGATGTCCCATTAAGTTGTTAACTTCCTCTCTTTCCGTTCTCTTGAGGAAGGCTTGCAGTGCTATAAATTTCCCTCTTAGAACTGCCTTTGCAGTGTCCCAGAGGTTCTGATAGTTTGTGTCTTCATTGTCGTTTTGTTCCAAAAAATTGGTAATTTCTTTCTTAATCTCTTCTCTGACCCAGCTATCATTCAGCATAAGGTTATTTAACTTCCATGTTTTTGTATGGGTATGCAGATTCCTGTTGTTACTCAATTCAAGTTTTATTCCATGATGGTCCGAGAAGATGCATGGAATAATTTCTATTCCTTTAAATTTACTGAGGTTAGACTTGTGACCTAAAATGTGATCAATTTTGGAGTAAGTTCCGTGGGCTGATGAGAAGTATGTGTATTCAGTTTTGTTGGGATGAAATGTTCTGTAGATGTCTGCTAAATCTAAATATTGGATGGTTAGGTTTAAATCTAAGATTTCTTTGCTCAGCTTCTTTCTGGAGGATTGATCCAACACTGCCAAGGGAGTGTTGAAATCTCCAACGATTATGGAGCTGGAGGAAATCAAGTTACTCATGTCTGTTAGAGTTTCTCTTATAAATTGAGGTGCATTCTGGTTGGGTGTATAGATATTAATAATTGAGATCTCGTCATATTGAGTATTACCCTTAACAAATATGAAGTGACCATTCTTGTCCTTCCTTACTTTTGATGGTTTAAAGCCTACTGTATCTGCAAATAAAATTGCAACACCTGCTTTTTTCTGATTACCATTTGCCTGAAATATGGATGACCATCCTTTCACCCTGAGTCTGTATTTGTCTTTTAAGTTGAGATGTGACTCTTGTATGCAACAAATATCTGGCTTGAGTTTTTGTATCCAGTCAGCTAACCTATGCCTCTTTAGAGGACAGTTTAAGCCATTCACATTGATGGAGAGTATTGATAAGTCTGGTGGAATTTTGGGTATCGAGTTTTTCAAAGGTCCAGTGGACATTTTTAATCCTTTCGCCAGTGTGGAAGTTGGAGTTTGATCCGAAGTTTCTGAGTGAGTTTACTTTTGTGGTATAGGATTGGGTTGGTCATTGTGGAGGATAGGTCTGAGAACATCCTGAAGAGCTGGTTTACTTATGGCAAATTTTTTCAACATATGAATGTCATTGAAGTATTTAATTTCTCCATCATAGATGAAACTCAGTTTAGCTGGATACAAGACCCTGGGTTGAAAGTTTTTTTGCTTTAGGAGATTAAAAGTTGATGACCAGCCTCTTCTGGCTTGAAAAGTTTCAGCAGAGAGATCTGCAGTTATTCTAATATTCTTACCTTTGTACGTTATAGTTTTCTTTCGCCGGGCTGCTTTGAGAATCTTCTCTTTCATGTTAACTTTAGTGAAGCTAATTATGATATGTCTGGGAGATGGCTTATTGGGGTTGAATCGTGCTGGGGTTCTGAAGCTGTCTGCTATCTGAATTTCAGATTCTCTAGGCATGTCTGGAAAATTTTCTTTCATAATTTCATGTAGAAGGGCCTCTGTGCCCTTGGCAGCCACTTCATCGTTCTCCGAAATTCCTATAACCCTTCTGTTGTTTTTTTTCAAATTATCTGAGAGTTCTCTGAGTGAGTGATCCGTTTTTGCTCTCCATTTCTCTTCCTCTTTGAGAGATTGGGAGCGTTCGAAGACTTTATCTTCAATGTCAGAAATCCTTTCTTCTGCTTGCTCCATTCTGTTACTGAGGGATTCTACTGTATTTTTCATATCTTTGAGGGCTGTAAGTTCTTGTTTCAGTGTGTCTAAGTCTTTGGTGGTTTTGTCTTTAAATTCGTTAAATTCTTGAGACAATTTTTGAATTTCTCCTCGAATTCCTAATTCCATTTTATTAATCTTGTCTGCAAACCAAATTCTGAATTCGACTTCTGACATCTCAGCCAGTTGTTTATGAATGGGATCTTCAATCACATCTGCCGTATCTTTTCTTGGGGGGGTTGATCTATTCTCGTTATTCATGTTACCAGATTTTTTCCGCTGATTCCGCCCCATGGTTTACTCCCTTTGGTTTTTCCCCTGGGGTTTTATCGAGGGCCCGTACAGTGTTGTGGCCTGAGAAACTGGGGCCCTGTCTGGTGTGGTGGAGCAAAGTGGTTCTGTCTTGTTTTCAGCTGGTTTCTGTTCGATCCTATTGCAACTTCTACTCTGGCTTGAAGTCTCAGCTGTGTGGAAAAATCAGCAATTAAGTCACCCCGCCTGCCCACCTCTGGCCCCAGTTGGAAAAGGAGAATCAAACCTTCCTACAATCGCACACCCAGGGCACCGCCTGAAAAGTCCTCAGTCTATTAGCCCAGTTCAAAAGGTCCGAATCAACTGTCTCAATAGGCACTTGTCTCGGGTGGAAGGGTTCAAGAGGTCTCTGGGAACTGGATCACAGGGGCCTGGTGACTCCTCTGACACAGCTCACCCCAGTGCAGCGTGGAGTCAGGAGGAGCCACCCAGCAAACAGAGCACTCTGGGAAGGTTGACGTCTCCTTCCCCACTTTGCCCCTCCGTCGGACCCAGTCACTGGTATCTCTGCAGATGGCTAACCCAGTTGCCTGCAGTGAACAGACACTCCAGGGGTTTGCACCTGCCTGAATCGCAAGGAAGTCTGCCAGGCCCCCGCAGACTGCCGCTATCTAGCAGGAGGAGATGGGGCCTGACATCTTTGAGTGTTTGATGCAGGTGATGGGAAGGAGGTGTTCACTCAGGCTTAGCCCCATCCCTGATGGATGCTGCTAACAGAACAGAACAGAACAGACAACTTTGTGAGGTTCTGTCTCTGTTCCTGTCGTCGCCTACAGAAGACGGGCTGTTTTGAGTTCAAACGTCTTTGCTGTTGGAGAATTGCGTCTGAACACCTCTCTGGGTCGGCCCCGCCCTGGAAGCTTCCCGGGTTTGTGAGCCGTGTCGCCGGTGGCCTCCTCTGGTTGCCCAGGGAGACAGGGGGTGTGGCCTCAGAATATCCAGAAGTGAGCGTTCTGCCATTAAAGAAAAAACGGCTGTTGATCTACCTCCAGGGAACTGCTGCTCTGGTGTGGGCACTCAGGCGACCCTTTTCTCCTCTGTCCCGCGCCCCAGAGTCAGCACTGAGCAGCCGCAGATTGTGCTGGGTCCACACCCCTTAAGAGATCCCCCAAGAATCAGAACTCTTGGGGGATGGGCCCCCAGACCCCGATTGGGAGTGGGGCGGGGGGAAGCTAGAGTTTCATTCAGTTTCACGCAATACTACGGTCCGTGGAGGGCTCCTGCACTGCACCTCAGGGAAGTGCCGCCAAGGCTTGATTTCCCCTCAGCAGAGTGCCCTCTCCTCACTCACGTATCCCAGAGTCAGCGCTGACCTGACGCAGCTCAGGCACTGTGCACTCCCCTCGAGAAATCACCCAAGGAGCCGAACTCCTGGGGGATAGGCCCTCAGACCCCGAGTAAGAGTAGGGGTTCTCAGCTCTCAGCGGGGAGGCCAGAGTCTTATTTAGTCTTGGGCCCCGTATGCCCAGGGAGGGTTGGTGCACTGCACCGCAGGGAAGTGCTGCGAGGCGTGACTCCCCCTCAGCCCGGTGCCCTCTCCTCACTTGCGCGCCTCAGAGTCAATGCTGACCAGTCGCAACTCGGGGACTGTCCACTCCCCTTGAGAAATCACCCAAGGATCCGAAGTCCTGGGGGACAGGCCTCCAGACCTCAGTGGGCGGGAGGGGAGCGCCGGGGATTCAGGGTTGCCGGCAAAGGATTCCCAAAGTTTTATTCAGCCCTATGTCCGGCAGGAGAACACCACGGCACCCCAGTAGGGGAGGTAGGTCCAGTTTTTAGAAGGTCTCTCCCGTGGAGTGTAGTGGGAGGGCCTTTAATTTCTGCCCGTTTGTTCAATTGTGGAGCTCTAGAGCCGGTCTCATGGGGGAGGGGGACTCCCGTCCGCTTGGTGGTGGATTTTGTACCTTTTGTTTGCGTCCTTGTGATCACAACTTGCCTCAGCGGTGTTGATGTGCGTTCTTCAGCCTTCTCTCTTGGTGAGGCTCAAGTCCACCAGGATACTTACTAAATTCCTGTCCCTTAACTCTCCTTCTGGACGGGAGCCTTTGTTGAAAGCTGGCTTCAGTCCGCCATCTTGTCTCCCCTCATTACTAGCTTTTTCATTGACAGTTGAGCCCTTATCTGTTAGCCTTGCCATATTTAAATAATGATAAAATCTATACTACAAAACAATAACTTACAAGTATAAATGAGTGAGCAAATCCTCCAGCCGTGTGACTCTTACAGGTGATCAACATAAATGAGGCAGAGGTGGCTGGGAAGACCCACCTGGTAACACAGCACACTAAAAACATAGTGCCACTAGTTTTGAATGTTCCCCATTAACCCTCAAGATAACTCCAGGGAGTAGATTTTTATCATCCGCATCATTCTGACGCGAACATTAAGGCTTAGATTAAATAATATGCCACTAGCAAGTGCCAGCAACTTGGGTTGGAATCCCAGAAATCTCCTCTGTTTTGAATTTTGAACAAATGAGTTTCAGTTTTTAATCACCTTTTTCTGATTTAAAAGTAGCAATTCCCATTGACAAAGTGAAATACAAAGAATAAATTTAAAATTGCTCATATAAACATTCAGAGATGACCTCTCAGCATTTTGATGTCCTTCTAATCTCTTTTCCATAAATATATTGTATATATTTTATAAAACTTAGACTAATCTCACTATCTCTTATAACCTATCTTTTTAAACCATCAATATATTGTGAGCATTTTACAATGATAAAAATATTAATGGCTGATTTTAATGGCTAGTTTCTTAATACTATAGCCACTTACTAATTCTCCATTGTTATCACTTGAATTATTCCTGATATTTTGCTATTAAAAGTTCTCTGATAAACATTATTACATGTCCTTTCTATAACCCTCTGTGAGCATCTCGGATTAATACTTGAGGATAAATTCCTAGATATATATAGGTTATTAAGTATGAAATGTCAGATTCCTTAAGTACTAAGTTTTTTTGACATTTCTTATTTTATTTTTATTGTGAATATACATCCTCATTCTTTCAAATGAAACTTTTAGCCTATGATTATCTTTCAAATTTTTTTACAGCAGTTTTTGTGATACCATGGATAAGTCAAAAATTCATGATATTTTAAAATATGAGCTTGCTCTCAGCACCAATCCAGTTCAGGTGGCTCAAAATACCAACAAAGTGTTTGGGGACGATGTGGCTAATGAATACACAGTACATGGATGGCTTGAGATGTTCTATTCTGGTGATTTTAATCTTAAAGATGAGCCATATAATCTTTAGGGTGACCTGAGACCAAAGTGGATGATGAAGAGCTGAAAGCTATTGTGGAAGTGAATCCAGTTCAATCAACACATGATTAGCAGCAAGGTTAATGTTGTTAACCTTATTATTATTCCTATAATATCGGACCATTTGAAATGAATCAGCAAGGGTAAGAAGCTGGATAGGTAGGTTCCACATGAATTAAACAACCATCAGAAGAGAAATCATCTTGAAACTAGCCTTTCTTTGCTGTCGTGACATAAAGGCAAACCATTCCTACACCGTATTGTTAAATGTGATGAAAAATGGATTTTTTTGTTTGTTTGTTTGTTTGTTTGTTTGCAGTTTTTGGCTGGGGCCGGGTTTGAACCCGCCACCTCCGGCATATGGGGCTGGTGCCCTACTCCTTTGAGCCACAGATGCTGCCCCCAAATGGATTTGTTTTGACGATTGCAAGCTCTTGGAATAATGGTTGGATAAAGATGAAATGTCGAAACACAGCCCAAAACCAAATATTCATCAATAAAAGCTAATGGTATATGTTTTGTGGTCCAGCATTGGTATTATCCTCTGTGGCTTCGTGGAACCTACTTGATCGATTGTCTACTGCAATTAGTTGGATGGCATGATGAGGATGCTTGTGGTTAAGCAGCCAAGATTGGTCACTAGAGACAGGCCATCCTTTTGAGAGACAACACTTAACCATATGTCCACAAACAATGCTGCTCCAACCACAGAAGCTGGGCTAAGAAACTCCCTGTCATCTACCATATTCACCATGCCCTACACTGTCTGCCTCTTCTTCTAGGCTTTGGACCACTTCCTGCAAGGAAAAATATTTAGTTCTTAACAAGCTGTGGAAAACACCTTTCATGAGTTTATCACCACTTATCCTCCAGGCTTCCTCCCTGCTGGCACACACAAGCTAATGTTAAGATGCTAAAACTGAATCAATAGTTTAGACACATACTTTCATTACTGTTCTGCTTCTTGTTTGAGATATAATAGACTAAGCTTTTGATTCAAAATTGGAAGTTTGAAGACCTAGAATAGAATTTCTGAGTCAAAGGACATGCACATTTTAAAGACTTTTGACACTTACCTGTCAAGTTTCCCTCCAATTATGTTTTACCTATTTCCACTTAGCCCAGAGTCCTTTGGTTTTAACATAAAATGACTTCCTACCAGAGATTGCTCTGAGTGTAGATGTGCATGTGTGTGTGTGTATGACTAAAACACACACAGGGGCTTTTCCATAGTCTTTGGTTAGTATCCGGAGTTTGTAAGTAGACAGACTCCTTATTTAAAATCTTTATTCCAAAAGAGCAACTGTGTATCGCAAAAGAGCTTGCTGGCCCCAGAGTGGAGCAATTATTGTTTTTCAGTCATGTAGAACTATGACACATGACTACATATACTGTTCAAATGACAGTTGTATGTGCATTCCTCAAAGTATATTCAGAAAGTGAGGAACCTGTCTATACTAGTCCAGAGAGAAGTCCAGCAAGTGGTGCAGCCCACTTCGATAAAGAAAGGGTGTCTGGAAGAGGTGGCATGCTATTTGATTCTAAAGAACTAAAGAAAGCAAGAGTCCCAGAATGCAAATAAAAAGCTGTGTCACTCTCCTGCAGGTATAGACAAGGAAATATGCTATTTACCTGCTGTGATCTAAAGTGTCCCCCACACAGACTCATGCTCCTTTGTGTGAAAAGTCCAGTCCCTGTAAAGATGCAAATAAATGAGCCGGTTAACACCTGACACCTTCAGCGGCATCAATGACTTACCTTCAGTGAGCTCATCAAATAACCAGTGTCACCCACAGAGGCCCCAAAGAAATGAGAGCAGACTATGTGATATTACTCACAGGAAAAAGTCAGGGAAGAGTGGCAAAGAAGTGTCCTGGATGACTGAAGACAGAAGGACAGCTCCAACAACAAAAGAGACAACATAGAGTGTTTCCGAGGACCCTGAGGTGACAGGCTTCGAAGGAAGTGTTCAGTGAGGTTTAGGCAATTAATTGGATTTATTAGACTGAAACCTTGAGTTCCACTCCTGCTGATCACTTAACCATACTGGTTTGTAGCTGTTATTTCCTTCCAACAACAGAATTTCCAGCAAATTACACCCAGTGACCATACCTCTTACTCATCCTCCATGGGTGCATATAGGTAAGTATCTGAAGCAGGCCCTGCGCAGACCAGGTCACAGCCATGAACAAGGCACTGGCTGTATCCACAGCCACCCTGAAAGAGTGCTCCATACTGAAGTCAGGCACTAAATATAATAGCCTCTTCACTGGCACATTGTTACCAGCGCTATTATGGCTTTTTCTTCATGCCTGTCACTGGATTATGGTAATTTTTTAGTCATGGATTTTAATCGGAGTTGAAGTCTTAGAGTTGCTGACAGCTGAGGAGAGCTGCAAATGCTCTGAGGTTGACTTCCCACTGTCACTGTCACAGAGTCGTAACACAAGCCTAGAGCTGGAGGTTCTCTCAAGCTTCCTCCAGCCAATTAAAAACAAAGAAGTAACTTTCTAAATGGTGGACTCCTTTTCCAGGCTTCCCACCAAAGGCGAGGGAGCCAAAGGGCACCTACTTCTGCCCTCATCCTTCTCCCGAGATTCAAAGCAGGAAACAATGATCTTGGCAAAGGCTGTACAAGAATCAAGTTTGCAATTTAGCTAATGGTATCTACAGGAAGCTAGAAATCATCCTTTGACACACTGTGTTATTGAAACAGCATCAGGCCTTGCAGAGTTCCCCCGACCTTGCAGTGGCTCCTCACAGAATAACCACAATAGACCCAGGAAAATGAGTCATATTAACTCTCCTCTGTGGAGGTTGTGAGACAGAGGCAGTGGGTCCTGGCCATGCCATTTCATCATTACATGCAATGCAAGTTCCCCCCAGACCAAATGGGACCCCAACTGTGCGGCATCTAGGATTATGGAGACAGAGATCACTGAATCTCTTTTCTGTCACCACAGAGAAGGCGTAGGAGAACACAGTACCAAACTGGAAAAACCCTGGATATTTCTTCCTTTTGCCTTTAGGGTCTTTCTCCTTCCTAGGACCATGATCGCTAGGAACCCTCTGACCAGACCTTTATGGGATTGAATTTAGGTTAGTACTTTACAGACATCCAAACCCTTATTTACCTAAGGCCCTGTTCTCAAGTCACTATCACAGAAAGGGATGACCTGAATCTATCAGTCAGGATGGACTAGGTTATGCTACAGTAACAAACAACCCTAAAATCTCAGTAGACAAAACAAGGTTTTCTCATTTATGCTGTATGCCCATCACAGAGTACAGAGGGGCTCTGCTCCTTGGATTTAGTCAGTGACCTAGGCCACCATATTAGAAGTCACAATCATCATCAAGGGAAAACAAGCACCAGAATCTTGCTCTGGCAACTAAATGCACTGGCTCAGAAATTAAATTACGTCTGCTCTCAAGTCATTGGTCAGAGCTAGCCACGTGGCCTCATTCAACCAAAAGGGAGCCAGGAAGTACAATCATCTTTTGTGCATCAGAAGGCACAGGGCCAGAAATATTCAGTGAATTATGTAAATAACTAACACGATAATTATTATTTTGCACTAAGGAAAAAAAAAATGAAGATTTGAGAGTAAAGAAAGTGTTACCCCTGCCAGTGGCGTTTGCGAATACAATGTACCTGACTTCCTATGCTCAGTTTTCCAGCACTATCAGGGATGGCCAGATAATGGAAAAGAGGAGGACCTCTTCTTGATTCAGATCCTATATTGGCTTTATTGTTCCCACTTCTCAATGTAGTTTGCCAGAATCCAAAACTGTATAGATATAAGCTGAAGATAGAAAGAATGGAAGTGAGAATATGTCCAAAGACTATACCAAACAACTTAAATCTGGTGGGGAGAGGGAGGTACAATGGAAGGAGAAAGAATAGAAAAAAAATTGGAAGCTCAGACAGGATTCTGAAAGGGACGATTGAGATGATGAAAACAAAGTTAAACAAGGATAGTTTTTGCTGCTGACAGCTCACACTCTGGAAGCATGGAAGCATGGAAAAAAGACAGTATAATGATTGCAACTAAACACAACAGTTAAGACTTGGAACAGAGTTTGAAGGAAAGAGACATTTGAAATTATGGTGAAGAAATACCGAATGCTAAGAGGTGATGGTGTGTGAAAGAGCGGAGACTTTGCTGTTCTTGAATCCGGGGGAACTGCCGAGCTTTCAGGGGAATGCCTTGCCGTGGCAGCAATAAGTTGAGTTTCAGAAAATGGAATTGGCAGCAGAATCTTATTCTTGTGCCCTGTAAAATGCTGTAGATGGGCCCAGGGCAAAAACCAGCAGAGGAAGATGCAAACCCTAAACATGATCAATGGTGTGGTGTTGAGCACCATCATCAGAGCCAAGGCGGGAAGGAGGAGGAACCTCAAAGTTCTCTGTGCACCTTGCGGCTCTCCCAGGGAAATGGGGCTGTGAGGAGAGCCACAAGCCGTCTGTCAGCACATTTTGTTGGCTGTCCTTTCAACATAAAAACAAAAGTAGAATCCATCTTAACACCTCCACCTGCCACCTTCCTCCAAGCCACTCTGATCTCTTGCCTGGTTTTTGCACTAGCCTCCCAATTGCTCTTCTTTAAACTCTTGCCTTCTAATTTTCTATTTTCTATGGAGCAGACAGAATGGTCCTCTTAGGATGTAATCATTTCTTAACTTGAAACTCTTCACTGACTTCCCATTCCTTCAGAGGATCTCAGGGCCTGCCCTGGACCTGGGAAGCCCTAGAGGATCTAGCTCTCAAATCCTCTTGGACCTAGTGCCTCATCCCTCCCCATCTCACTCAGTCACCCTGCGACTCCTCTGCCAAGCCCACTCTCTCAGGCCCTTCACACAGGCTGTCCACTGTGCCAGGAGGCTCTTCCCCTAAGATCTGCACAAGGACTGTCCCCATGCCTCCTCCAGCTCTCCACTCAAATAGCATTTTATCAGTGAAGTCTTTCTGATCCATTCTTCTTAAAAGAACAACTTTCACGCCCATCTCTGAAGGCCCTATGTCCCCTAAACTATCTTTCCTAGACCAGTTTGGTGTGAAATGAGTTGTCACATGTAAAGTATTTTATATTCTACTTGTTCAGTTATAGCATAAGCTCCAAAAGGGCAGGAAGGATTTTTGTTTGATTTTTTTTTACTGCTGTAACCCCAGCATCTAGAATAGGCCCTGCCAACAGTATGGACTCAATACTTATGTGTTGACTTAATAGATTAAAATTTACCCCAATCTCTCCACTATATGGACCTAGTATCAAAGAGATATTCAAGGAATGAGACATTCCTTTTTCTTGAAATACCTTTGAGAACTCAGAGCCTCCTTCTCCTGTCTGATGCCAGCTGCCATGGATACAGGCTTCTTACAGGGGTCAAGGATGTGGCAGATGCTTTATATTAGCTTTTATGTTCTCCATAAAATTAACAACAAGCAAACCTTGAGTAACAAAGCTATAATTCTGTCTTTCAGTTCTGATCTGATACATACTGTAAGACTCTTAAGGCTAAAAGCTGTTTCCAGAACCCTCAATGGAATTATACCTCTGTAATTCATTTACTGTTATTCATTTTATGTATGTTTATAGATAGAGCCAAAAAAAAAAAATCACACAGCCAGCAGAACCAAAGTAAGGAAGAAAAGATAACCTGGTGGTTTTCATTTTTAAATTACAAGCATTATGTAAGAGACAATATTTTGCCACACTACAGCACTTCTAGGCTAAATAAGAAATACGCTTAACAGCAAGGCAAACATAATATGATAGCTCTTTAAAAAATGAATATTACCTTGATCTGTCTTCAGGGGTGTTATTTTCTATAGCGATATCAATTCACAAAGAAAAACGAATGGATGTTTAGCCAGAAAGACTGATAGATAAAAATAAGATCAGAAAAAGTCTTGGATAATACCCTTGAAAAGCCTTGCTGCTATCCACCTTTACTGTTCTCAACTACTCACCAAAAAGCAATCCAATAAGCTTTTGTCAGTTATGCCCAAGATTCTTATGAAAGAAACCTTTCAAAGAATAAATAAGAATGTAGATGCGCTTGAAGAGAGCACAAATACGCCTTTTATATTTATTTACTTTTTATTTCATTTTAAAGTAATTTAGGGTATTCAAAAGTAATTTGTCATAAAGAATCATTGATGGGGAGATAACATAGTTCTTGGATCATACATAACCTAGATAATGATAACACACCTCTGCTTTCCTCATCCAGCAACCTACAACTTCACTTGAGAAGGAACATCAAGGACCAAGAAGATTTTTTCATGTGGATTTCTGTCCACAGGACCTTTGGCTGTAACATATAGCCTTTTTTGTACACAGGCAGCTGAACAACTTCCAGATAGTGTGTGTAAGATTTTACAAATGTTTTTCTTGTTCCAATCAGGCATGACCTTTGAAATATATAAAACGTGAGGGGGCGGAGGCAAGATGGCTGACTGACCCAGCTTTTCACAGAGACTCCTGTCCAGAAGGAGAGTTAAAGGACAGAAATATAGCAAGTAATCTGGTGGATTAGAGCTGCGCCAAGAGAGAAGGCTGAAGAATGCACATCAACCCAGCTGAGGCAAGCTGCAACCCCAAAGATACAAACAAAAGGTACAAAATCCATCACCAAGTGGATGGGAGTCCCCTCCCCCATGAGAACAGCTTGCAGTACTCCATATAAACAAGTGAGCAGAGTTCAAAAGACCTCTCACTATATCCCACAGGAGAGACTCACTAAAAACTGGACCTACTTCTCCTACTAGGGTGCCATGGAGCTCTCCTGCCAGGCATAAAACTGTATAAAACTAGATATATTCTCCACCTCCAATTCTGAGCTCCCAGCACTTCCCTCCACTTTCACTCTGAGGTCTGGAAGTCTGTCCCCCAGGAGTCCATATTCTTGGTTATTTTCTCAAGAGGTGTAGACAGGGCATGGACTGATGCTGGTCAGTGCTGATTCTGTGGCATGAGAATAAGGAGAGGACAGTCAGCTGAGAGGGAACCATACAGGAGTGGCAGTGCCCTGAGGCACAGAGCAGCAGCCATTTTTGGCAAGAATAGGGCTCACCCCTGGATATTCCAGAGTCACACCCCCTGTCTCTCTGGGCAACCAAAGGAGGCCGGGCATCTTCTCTGGTGGCAGCCACTGGCAGAACATATCTGGGATAAAAACACAGACCCCATGAGGAAAGGGTTTGCCTGAGGCAGTACCGGCCTGGGCAGAGCACGGGGACTAGAATACTGCATGCGCAGAGCCAGCAGATTCCCAGGACAGGACTGACCCAGAGGACTGCTTTACTGAGTCTAAGACCACCTAGCCCTCAGGGGATCATTAGCCGAGACAAAAGAGGGCAGGCAGAGGCTGGAACTAACACCTAACCATACTGCTGGAATACAAACGGCAGCCGAGACCTGGCAGCAGCACTGATAGGGACTGAGGAGCAGGTTCTGTGAACTCTAACAGCATCTTTTCTACAGGGGAATTTAGCCAGGACAGAAACAAATTCTATGAAGTTGTTCTGTTCAGTTAGAAACATTAATCAGGGGTGGGGCTGGAAATGACTGAACAGCCCCAGCCTCCATTAAGCACCCAAGGTTGTCAGGGCTCACCTCCCCCTGCCCGACAGTGGCAGAGAGCAGCGACCTGGCTGAGGAGACAAAGATCTCCCTCTGATTCAGGCAGGCACAAACCCATGGAGTATCTGCTCATTGGAGGCAACTGGGTCACAGCCCTTTGGGGTTATCAGTGACTGGGTGTGACAGAGGTGCAAAGTGGGGAAGGAGGCATCAACATTCCCAAATCTATTTGCTAGGTGGGTCCTCCTGACCTCACGGAGCACCACAGCAAGTCATATTTGAGTTGTCAGAAGACCCCTGTGATCTAGTTGCCAGAGACCTTTTAAACTCTCCCACCTGAGACCCATACTGACTGGGACAATTGATTTGGACCTCTTGAACTGTGCCAATTGCCCAAGGACTATCCAAGTGGTACCCTGGGTGGGTGGTTGTGGGAAGGTTTGATTTTCCTTTTCCAATTATTGCCTGTGGTGGGGGGTAGGGGAATTTAATTGCTGGTATTTCTACACAGCTGAACTTTAACCCAAAGTAACGAATTTACTAGTGTAAGACAGTGATCAGCTGAAAACAGACAGAGCCACTTAGCCCCACCACACCAAGCAGGTCCCCAATTTCTCAGACCATAGCACTGTATGGGGCCTTGGCAAAGCTCCAGGGGAAAAGGTACAGACACCAGTTCCAGATTTTGGGAAAAGGGCTGGTTAATCACTACTCCTGGAGCCACCAACCCAACGTTTCTTTAACCGCTTATGTAGTATAACGGTGTAAAATAATCATGGGGCGGAATCAGCGGAAAAACTTTGGTAACATGAACAACCAAAGTAGATTAACACCCTCAAGGAAAGATAAGGCAGATGCAACTGAAGATCCCATTCATAAATAGATGGCTGAGATGTCAGAAATCAAATTCAGAATTTGCATTGCAAACAAGATTAATAGAATGGAGGACAAGTTGGAATTAGAAATTCAAAGAGAAATTCAAAAGTTGTCTCAAGAATTCAACAAATTTAAAGACAAAATCACCAAAGATTTTGACACAACAAGGCAAGAATTTCCAGCTCTCAAAGATCTGAAAAATACAGTAGAATCCCTCAGTAACAGAGTGGAGCAAGCAGAACAAAGGATTTCTGACATTGAAGACAAAACTTTGAATGCTTCCAAACTCTCAAAGAGGAAGAAAAATGGAGACCAAAAACGGATCATTCTCTCAGAGAGCTCTGGGATAATTTGAAGAAACCTAATATCCACCTCATAGGAATCCCTGAGGGCAATGAAGTGGCTTTGCAAGGCACAGATGCTCTTGTCCATGAAATTATGAAAGAGAATTTTCCAGACATGCCTAGAGATTCGGAAATTCAGATAGCAGACAGTTTCAGAAACCCAGCATTACTCAACCTGAATAACACATCCCCCAGGCACATTATAATTAACTTCACTAAAGTTAATATGAAGGAGAAAATTCTAAAAGCAGCCAGACATAAAAAAACCATAACCTACAAAAGGAAGAATATTAGAATGACTGCAGATCTCTCTGCTGAAACCGTTCAAGACAGAAGAGCATGGTCATTGAAATTTAATGTCCTAAAAAAAAATAAGTTTCAACCCAGGATCCTGTATCCAGCTAAACTGAGTTTCATTTATGATGGAGAAAATAAATACTTTAATGAAATCCACATGCTGAGGAAATTTGCCATAATTAACAAGCTATTCAGGATATTGTCAGACCTATTCTCCATAATGACCAGCACAATCCTCTACAACAAAAGTAAACTCACTCAGAAACTTTTCTTGTTTTTTTTGATTGTTGGGGATTCATTGAGGGTAAAATAAGCCAGGTTACACTAATTACACTTGTTATGTAAAGTCCCTCTTGCAATCATGTCTTGCCCCCATAAAGTGTGACATACACCAAGGCCCCACCACCTTCCCTCCATCCCGCTTTCTGCTTTCCCCTCCCATAACCTTAATTGTCATTAATTGTCCTCATATTAAAATTGAGTACATAGGATTCATGCTTCTCCATTCTTGTGATGCTTTACTAAGAATAATGTCTTCCACTTCCATCCAGGTTAATACAAAGGATGTAAAGTCTCCATTTTTTTTAATAGCTGAATAGTATTCCATGGTGTACATATACCACAGCTTGTTAATCCATTCCTGGGTTGGTGGGCACTTAGGCTGTTTCCACATTTTGACGATTGTAAATTGAGCTGCAATAAACAGTCTACTACAAGTGTCCTTATGATAAAAGGATTTCTTTCCTTCTGGGTAGATGCCCAGTAATGGGATTGCAGGATCAAATGGGAGGTTTAGCTTGAGTGCTTTGAGGTTTCTCCATACTTCCTTCCAGAAAGATTGTACTAGTTTGCAATCCCACCAGCAGTGTAAAAGTGTTCCCTTCTCTCCACATCCACGTGTTCCCTTCTCTCCACATCCACGCCAGCATCTGCAGTTTTCAGATTTTGTGATGTGGGCCATTCTCACTGGGGTTAGATGATATCTCAGGGTTGTTTTGATTTGCATTTCTCTAATATATAGAGATGATGAACATTTTTTCATGTGTTTGTTAGCCATTCGTCTGTCATCTTTAGAGAAAGTTCTATTCATGTCTCTTGCCCATTGATATATGGGATTGTTGGCCTTTTTCATGTGGATTAATTTGAGTTCTCTATAGATCCTAGTTATCAAGCTTTTGTCTGATTGAAAATATGCAAATATCCTTTCCCATTGTGTAGGTTGTCTCTTTGCTTTGGTTATTGTCTCCTTAGCTGTACAGAAGCTTTTCAGTTTAATGAAGTCCCATTTGTTTATTTTTGTTGTTGTTGCAATTGCCATGGCAGTCTTCTTCATGAAGTCGTTCCCCAAGCCAATATCTTCCAGTGTTTTTCCTATGCTTTCTTGGAGGATTTTTATTGTTTCATGCCTTAAGTTTAAGTCCTTTATCCATCTTGAATCAATTTTTGTGAGTGGGGAAAGGTGTGGGTCCAGTTTCAGTCTTTTACATGTAGACATCCAGTTCTCCCAACACCATTTATTGAACAGGGAGTCTTTCCCCCAAGGTATGTTCTTGTTTGGTTTATCAAATATTAGGTGGTTGTAAGATGTTAGTTTCATTTCTTGGTTTTCAATTCGATTCCAAGTGTCTATGTCTCTGTTTTTGTGCCACTACCATGCTGTCTTGACCACTATGACTTTGTAGTACAGACTAAAATCTGGTATGCTGATGCCCCCAGCTTTATTTTTATTACTAAGAACTTCCTTAGCTATACGGGGTTTTTTCCCGTTCCATACAAAATGCAGAATCATTTTTTCCAAATCTTGAAAGTACAATGTTGGTATTTTGATAGGAATGGCATTGAATAGGTAGATTGCTTTGGGAAGTATAGACATTTTAACAATGTTGATTCTTCCGTCCACGAGCATGGTATGATCTTCCGTTTGTTAATATCCTCTGCTATTTCCTTTCTGAGGATTTCATAGTTTTCTTTATAGAGGTTCTTCACCTCCTTCGTTAGGTATATTCCTAGGTATTTCATTTTCTTTGAAACTATGGTGAAGGGAGTTGTGTCCTTAATTAGCTTCCCATCTTGACTGTTATTGGTGTACACAAAGGCTACTGACTTGTGGACATTGATTTTATATCCTGAAACATTACTGTATTTTTTGATGACATCTAGGAGTCTTGTGGTTGAGTCTTTTGGGGTTCTCTAAGTATAAGATCAGATATCCAGAACACCTGCGCTGTGACCCACAACAGGGACCTGCCTGGACCTCTGGAAGAGCTGTGCCACCACCCACGAACAGCATCCTTGGGCCTTCACACGCCCTGTCCAGGAACTCCAGGAGCTGTGCAACCCCACGTCCTCCCTGCCTCCACACAGGACAACTTGTCTGGCCAGGAACTCTGGTAGCCACGTACCCTCCAGAGCACCCCATGCCCCTGCGCAGAGCCCTTCTGCTGTCCAGAGACTGCTGTAGCCTTGGGCTTTCTGTGCCAAAGTCACTGGGCACCAGGCAATCCCAGAACCGTGTGCACCACCCCCTGCCTGGTTGCTGGATCTGGTTTGTCACACTCTGGAGCTGCTCCCACAACCAGAACTACGGGGCTGAGGCGCCCCAGAGTAACTACACAAGGTCACTCCCTACAAAGCTCCAGCAACAAAAGAGTGATCCCGCTGAGGTCTAATCTAGGAGAGACACCTCCCCAACTCTGAGGATGGACAGAGGCAATGGTGAAAAACAATCATGAGTCAAAATCAATAGAAATACTCTAGCAATATGAATAATCAGAGTAGATCAACTCCCCCAAGAATCAATGTGGCAGACACAGAACAAGATACAATGCACAAACAATAGGTGAGATGTCAGAAATTGAATTCAGAATCTGGATAGCAAATAAGATGGAATATTTCAAGCAGTAACCGAAAAGATGTCCCAATAATTCAACGAATTCAAAGACCAAATGACCAAAGATTTTGACACATTGAGACAAGAAGTTGCAGCCCTCAAAGATCTGAGAAACACAGTAGAATCCCTCAGTAACAGAATGGAGCAAGCAGAAGAAAGGATTTCTGATATTGAAGACAAATCTTCGAATGCTCCCAAACTTTCAAAGACAAAGAGAAATGGAGGGCAAAAACAGATCACTCTCTCAGAGAGCTCTGGGATAATTTGAAGAAAAATAATATTTGTCTTACAGGAATCCCTGAAAGTGAAGAAGTGGCTTCAAAAGGCATAGAGTCTCTTCTCCATGAGATTATGAAAGAGAACTTTCCAGACATGCCAAGAGATTCTGAAATTCAGATAGCAGACAGTTTCAGAACTCCAGCACGAAACAACCCAACTAAGACATCCCCCAGACACATCATAATCAATTTCACTAAAGTTAATATGAAGGAGAAAATTCTAAAAGCAGCCAGACGAAAGAAAACCATTACCTACAAGGGGAAGAATATTAGAATAACTGCAGCTCTCTCTGCTGAAATCTTTCAAGCTAGAAGAGGATGGTCATTGACTTTTAATCACCTAAAACAAAATAACTGATCCTTCAACCCAGGATCCTGTACACAGCTAAACTGAGTTTCATTTATGATGGAGAAATTAAATACTTGAACGACATTCACATGTTGAAGAAATTTGCCATAACTAAACCAACTCTTCAGGATATTCTCAGACCTATCCTCCATAAAGACCAGCGTAATCATCCACCACAAAAGTAAACCCACTCAGGAAATTTTGATCAAATTCCAACTTCCACAGTCGCAAAAGGATTAAAAATGTCCACTGGACTCTCGAAAGGCTTATCAATATTCTCAATTAATATGAATGGTTTAAATTGTCCTCCAAAGAGGCATAGGTTGGCTGACTGAATACAAAAACTCAAGCCAGATATCTGCTGCATACAAGAATCTCATCTTACATTAAAAGACAAATATAGACTCAAGGTGAAGGGATGGTCATCTATACTCCAGGCAAATGGAAAGCAGAAAAAAGCAGGTGTTGCAATCCTATTCGCAGATGCAATAGAGTTTAAACCAACCAAAATTAGGAAGGATAAGGATGGACACTTCATATTTGTTGAAGGTAATACTCAATATGATGAGATTTCAATTATTAATATTTATGCACCCAACCAGAATGCACCTCAAATTAGAAGAGAAACTCTAACAGACATGAGCAACTTGATTTCCTCCAGTTCCATAGTAGTTGGAGAATTTAACCCCCCTTTAGCAGTGCTGGATAGATCCTCCAAAAAGAAGCTAAGCAAAGAAATTTTAGATTTGAACTCAACCATTCAACATCCGGACTTAACAGACATCTACAGAACATTTCATCTCAACAAAACTGAATACACATTCTTCTCATTAGCCCGTGGAACACACTCCAAAACTGACCACATCCTAGGCCACAAATCTAACCTCAACAAATTTTTAAAAATAGAAATTATTCCTTGCATCTTCTCAGACCACTATGTAATAAAAGTTGAACTCAATAACAACAGGAATCTGCACACCCATACAAAAAACATGGAAGCTAAATAACCTTATGCTGAAGGATAGATGGTTTATAGACAAGATTAAGAAGGAAATCACCAAATTGTTGGAACAAAACAACAATGAAGACATGAACTGTCAGAACCTCTGGGATACTGCAAAGGCAGTCCTAAGAGGGAAAATTATAGCACTGCAAGCCTTCCTCAAGAAAACGAAGAGAGAGGAAGTTAATAACTTAATGGGACATCTCAAGCAACTGGAAAAGGAAGAACATTCCAATCCCAAATCCAGCAGAAGAACAGAAATAACCCAAATCAGAGCAGAATTAAATGAAATTGAAAACAAAAGAATTATACAACAGATCAATAAATCAAAAAGTTGGTTTTTTGAAAAGATCAATAAAATAGATAAACTTTTGCCAACCTAACCATGAAAAAAAAAGAGTAATATCCCTAATTTCATCAATCAGAAATGGTAACGATAAAATAACAACAGACCCTTCAGAAATTCAAAAAATCCTTAAAGAATACTACAAGAAACTCTACTCTCAGAAATATGAAAATCTGAAAGAAATCCACCAATACCTGGAAATATGCCACCTACCACAACTTAGCCAGAACGAAGTGGAAATGTTGAACAGGCCTATATCAAGTTCTGACATACCATCAACTATACAAAATCTCCCTAAAAAGAAAAGCCCAGGACCAGATGGCTTTACATCAGAATTCTACCAAACCTTTAAAGAAGAACTAGTACCTATACTGCTAAACCTCTTCCAAAATATAGAAAAAGAAGGAATATTACCCAACACATTCTGCGAAGCAAACATCACCTTGATCCCCAAACCAGGGAAAGACCCAACAAGAAAAGAAAATTATAGACCAATATCACTAACGAATATTGATCCTAAAATACTCAATAAGATCCTAATGAACAGAGTCCAACAACACAATCCAATCCAGGTCTCAAGGCTGGTTCGATATATGTAAATCTATAAATGTAATTTAGCACATAAACAAACTAAAAAATCAAGACCATATGATTCTCTAAATTCATGCAGAAAAAGCTTTTGACAATATCCAGCTTCCCTTCATGATCAGAACACTTAAGAAAATTGGTAGAGAAGGGACATTTCTTTTTTTTAAAATTTTTTTTAATATTATTTTTTTTTATTGTTGGGGATTCATTGAGGGTACAATAAGCCAGGTTACACTGATTGCAATTGTTAGGTAAAGTCCCTCTCCCAATCATGTCTTGCCCCCATAACGTGTGACACACACCAAGGCCCCACCCACCTCCCTCCTTCCCTCTTTCTGTTCCCCCCCCCATAACCATAATTGTCATTAATTGTCCTCATATCAAAATTGAGTACATAGGATTCATGCTTCTCCATTCTTGTGATGCTTTACTAAGAATAATGTCTTCCACGTCCATCCAGGTTAATACGAAGGATGTAAAGTCTCCATTTTTTTTAATGGCTGAATAGTACTCCATAGTATACATATACCACAGCTTGTTAATCCATTCCTGGGTTGGTGGGCATTTAGGCTGTTTCCACATTTTGGCGATTGTCAATTGAGCTGCAATAAACAGTCTAGTACAAGTGTGCTTATGATAAAAGGATTTCTTTCCTTCTGGGTAGATGCCCAGTAATGGGATTGCAGGATCAAATGGGAGGTCTAGCTTGAGTGCTTTGAGGTTTCTCCATACTTCCTTCCAGAAAGGTTGTACTAGTTTGCAGTCCCACCAGCAGTGTAAAAGTGTTCCCTTCTCTCCACATCCACGCCAGCATCTGCAGTTTTCAGATTTTGTGATGTGGGCCATTCTCACTGGGGTTAGATGATATCTCAGGGTTGTTTTGATTTGCATTTCTCTAATATATAGAGATGATGAACATTTTTTCATGTGTTTGTTAGCCTTTCGTCTGTCATCTTTAGAGAAAGTTCTATTCATGTCTCTTGCCCATTGATATAAGGGATTGTTGGCTTTTTTCATGTGGATTAATTTGAGTTCTCTATAGATCCTAGTTATCAAGCTTTTGTCTGATTAAAAATACGCAAATATCCTTTCCCATTGTGTAGGTTGTCTCTTTGCTTTGGTTATTGTCTCCTTAGCTGTACAGAAGCTTTTCAGTTTAATGAAGTCCCATTTGTTTATTTTTGTTGTTGTTGCAATTGCCATGGCAGTCTTCTTCATGAAGTCTTTCCCCAGGCCAATATCTTCCAGTGTTTTTCCTATGCTTTCTTGGAGGATTTTTATTGTTTCATGCCTTAAGTTTAAGTCCTTTATCCATCTTGAATCAATTTTTGTGAGTGGGGAAAGGTGTGGGTCCAGTTTCAGTCTTGTACATGTAGACATCCAGTTCTCCCAACATTTCTTAAACTGATAGAGGCCATCTACAGCAAATCCACAGCCAATATCCTATTGAATTGAAATCATTTCCACTTAGATCAGGAACCAGGCAAGGTTGCCCATTGTCTCCATTGCTCTTTAATATTGTAATGGAAGTTTTAGCCATTGCAATTAGGAAAGAAAAGGCAGTCAAGGGTATCCACATAGGGTCAGAAGAGATCAAACTTTCACTCTTCACAGATGATATTGTATATCTGGAAAACACTAGGGATTCTACTACAAAACTTTTAGAAGTGATCAAGGAATACAGCAATGTCTCAGGCTACAAAATCAACACCCATAAATCTGCACCCTTTATATATACCAACAATAACTAAGCCGGAAAAAAATAGTCAAAGAAGTCTATTCCTTTCACAGTAGTGCCAAAGAAAATGAAATATTTGGGAGTATACCTAACAAAGGACGTGAAAGATCTCTACAAAGGGAACTATGAAACTTTAAGAAAAGAAATAGCTGAAGATGTTAATAAATGGAAAAACATACCATGCTCATGGATGGGAAGAATCAACATTGTTAAAATGTCTGTACTACCCAAAGCAATATATAATTTTAATGCAATTCCTATTAAAACTCCACTGTCACACTTTAAACATCTTGAAAAAGTAATACTTCGTTTTATATGGAATCAGAAAAAAACCTCGAATACCCAAAACATTACTCAGAAATAAAAACAAAGCAGGAGGAATCATGCTACCAGACCTGAGACTGTACTATAAATTGATAGTGATCAAAACATCATGGTACTGACACAAAAACAGACAGGTAGATGTATGGAACAAAATAGAGAACCAAGAAATAAATCCAGCTACTAACTGTTATTTGATCTTTGACAAGCCAATTAAAAACATTCAGTGGGGAAAAGATTCCCTATTTAACAAATGGTGCTGGGTGAACTGGCTGGCAATCTGTAAAAGACTGAAACTGGACCCACACCTTTCACCATTAACTAAGATAGACTCTCACTGGGTAAAAGATTTAAACTTAAGACATGAAACTATAAAAATACTTGAAGAAAGTGCAGGGAAAACTCTTGAAGGAATCGGCCTAGGTGAACATTTTATGAGGAGGACTCCTCAGGCAATTGAAGCAGTATCAAAAATACATTACTGGGACCTGATCAAACTGAAAAGCTTCTGCACAGCCAAGAACATAGTAAGTAAAGCAAGCAGACAGCCCTCAGAATGGGAGAAAATATTTGTAGGTTATACCTCCCATAAAGGTTTATTATGATATAGAACTATTAAGCTTGAACATATATACTGACTTTCAGATCTTTTCAAAACCTGTCATAAAGGCTTAACTTTTTTAGATACTCTACTACTTTCCTGCTCCTTCTAAAAATCCATTTAGAAAGAAATAGGACATTAAAATCGAGGTAAATTTTCCAAGTATTATATGGTGATTTAGTTGTGCTCCCCCATTAAGTCTAAATCTGTCTTCCAACCAGTATGAAGTATTCATGATTTTTTTAAGCCTGATTGTAAAGGTCTATTAAAACAAAAACTTGAAAATAGTTTGCATAGCTAACATGTCACTCATCAGAGATGATGGCAGTAATTCCACAGAAGGCTGTGAGTCCATCTGTGACTCAAGGAGATGAGCAATAAGGGGGACTAAAGATGTTTAAGTCTCTTATGCACAGAGAATCCCACTCCCAGAAGATCTCAAAGAACTGGGGAAGACTTGTGAAAAAAGCCAGCTGGCAAGGGGCGTCTCACATCCTGTGCCTCATGCAAGCCATGAACTGTCAATGCAGACCAGCCCTGTATTTAAAAAAGAAAATGCAAGAACATAGTAAGTAAAGCAAGCAGACAGCCCTCAGAATGAAAGAAAATATTTGCAGGTTACACCTCCTTTATAGGTTTAATAACCAGAATCCACAGAGAACTCAAACGTATTAGCAAGAAAAGAACAAGTGATCCCATCTCAGGGTGGGCAAAGGACTTGAAGAGAAACTTCTCTAAAGAAGACAGACACACAATCTACAAACACATGAAAAAAAGCTCATCATCCTTAATCATCAGAGAAATGCAAATCAAAATTACTTTGAGATATCACCTAACCCCAGTAAGAGTAGCCCATATAACAAAATCCCAAAACAAGAGATGTTGGCGTGGATGTGGAGAAAAGGGCACACTTCTACACTGCTGGTGGGAATGCACACTAATACGCTCCTTTTGGAAGGATGTTTGGAGAATATTTAGAGATCTAAAAATAGATCTGCCATTCGATCCTATAATTCCTTTACTAGGTATATACCCAGAAGACCAAAAATCACAATATAACAAAGACATCTGTACCAGAATGTTTATTGCATCCCAATTCATAATTTCTAAGTCATGGAAGAAGCCCAAGTGCCAATCGACCCACAAATGGACTAGCAAATTGTGGTATATGTATACCATGGAATATTATGCAGCCTTAAAGAAAGGTGGAGACTTTACCTCTTTCATGTTTACATGGATGGAGCTGGAACATATTCTTCTTAACAAAGTATCTCAAGAATGGAAGAAAGGGTGGTGCCTGTGGCTCAGTGAGTAGGGCGCCGGCCCCATATAATGAGGGTGGTGGGTTCAAACCCAGCCCCAGCCAAACTGCAACAAAAAAATAGCCGGGCGTTGAGGTGGGTGCCTGTAGTCCCAGCTACTCGGGAGGCTGAGGCAAGAGAATCGTGTAAGCCCAAGAGCTGGAGGTTGCTGTGAGCTGTGTGACGCCATGGCACTCTACCGAGGGCAGTAAAGTGAGATTACAAAAAAAAAGAAAAAAAAAAGAATGGAAGAAAAAGTATCAAATGTACTCAGCCCTACTATGAAGCTAATTTATAGCTTTCATATGAAGGCTATAACCCAACTATAGCACAAGAATATGGGGAAAGGGCCAAGGGAGGAGAAGGGAGGGGGGGAGGTTAGGGCAGAGGGAAAACAATGGGTGGGGCCACACCTATGGTGCATCTTAGAATGGGTATAGGCACAACCTACTAAATGCAGAATACAAATGTCTACATACAATAACTAAGAAAATTCCATGAAGGCTACGTTGAACAGTTTGATGAGACTATTTCAGATTGTATATGAAACCAGCACATTGTATCCCTTGATTGCACTAATGTACACAGCTATGATTTAATAATAATAAATAAATAAATAAATCATAGTAATGCAAAAAAAAAAAACAAAAACAAAAATACTGATGAATCTTTAGCTAGGCTAAAAAAAAAAGCAAAGAGGACTAAAACAAAATATGTAAAATCTATAAATATAATTCAGCACATAAATTAAAAACAGAGACCATATGATTCTCTCAATTGATGCAGAAAAAACTTTTAATAATATCCAGCATCCCTTAATGATCAGAACACTTAAGAAAATTGGTATAGAAGGGACATTCCTTAAAATGATAGAGGCCATCTACAGCAAACCCACAGCCAATATCATATTGAATGGAGTTAAATTGAAATCATTTCCACTTAGATCAGGAACCAGGCAAGGTTGCCCATTGTCTCCACTGCCCTTTAACATTGTAATGGAAGTTTAAGCCTCGCAATTAGGGAAGAAAAGGCAATCAAGGGTATTCATATAGGGTCAGAAGAGATCAACCTTTCACTCTTGGCAGATGATATGAGTGTATATCTGGAAAACACCAGGGATTCTACTACAAAACTCTTAGAAGTGATCAAGGAATACAGCAGCATCTCAGGTTACAAAATCAACATTCATAAATTGGTAGCTTTACATATACCAACAATAGTCAAGCTGAAAAAAATGGTCAAGGACTCTATTCTGTTCACAGTAGTGCCTGGGCAAATATTTTATGAGGAGGATCCCCCAGGCAATTGAAGCAGTTTCAAAAATACACTACTGGGATCTGATCAAACTAAAAAGCTTCTGCACAGCCAAGAACACAGTAAGTAAAGCAAGCAGACAGCCCTCAGAATGGGAGAAGATATTTGCAGGTTATGTCTCTGTCAAAGGTTTAATAACCAGAATCCACAGAGAGCTCAAACATATTAGCAAGAAAAGAACAAGTGATCCCTTCTCAGGGTGGGCAAGGGACTTGAAGAAAAACTTCTCTGAAGAAGATAGGCGCATGTTCTACAGACATATGAAAAAATGCTCATCATCCTTAATCATCAGAGAAATGCAAATCAGAACTACTTTGAGATATCATCTAACTCTGGCAATATTAGCCCATATCACAAATTCCCAGGACCAGAGATGTTAGTGTGGATGTGGAGAAAAGGGAATACTTCTACACTGCTGGTGGGAATGCAAACTAATACGTTCCTTTTGGAAAGATGTTTGGAGAACACTTAGAGATCTAAAAATAGACCTGCCATTCGATCGTACAATTCCTCTACTAGGTATATACCCAGAAGACCAAAAATCATATCATAACAAAGATATTTGTACCAGAATGTTTATCGCAGCCCAATTCATAATTGCTAAGTCATGTAAAAAGCCCAAGTGCCCATCGATCCATGAATGAATAAAGAAACTGTGGTATATGTACACCATGGAATATTATGCAGTCTTAAATAAAGATGGAGTCTTTACCTCTTTCATGTTTACATGGATGGAGCTGGAACATATTCTTCTTAGTAAAGTATCTCAAGAATGGAAGAAAAAGTATCCAATGTACTCAGCCCTACTATGAAACTAATTTATGGCTTTCATATGAAAGGTATAACCCAACTATAACCTAAGAATATGGGGAAAGGGGAGAGGGAGAGGAGGGGGGAGGATGGCTGGAGTGAGGGTGATTGGTGGGATTACACCTATGGTGCATCTTACAAGGGTACATGTGAAACTTACTGGATGTAGAGTGTAAATGTCTAAACACAATAACTAAGAAAATGCCAGGAAGGCTATGTTAACCAGTATGATAAAAATATATTAAATGGTATATAAAACCAGTGCATGGTGCCCCATGATTGCATTAATGTACACAGCTATGATTTAATAATAAATAAATAAAAGAAAAAAAGAAATGTATAAAACATAAGAAAACTACCCACAAGACATCAGGAAAAAAAAAAGCAAATTCAATTGAGAAATATTTTTTGAGCCCCTAGTAAGTATAAAGAACCATTCTAGGTACTGAGGATACAATTGTGAACAAAATAGAGTAAATATCCTTGGCATGGACAATAAGCAAAATAAATAAATTACATATTTTTCAGGTGACAATGACTATGTGCTATAGAGAAAAAAATAAAGTGGAGAAATGCTGGGGAAGGTGGGGGCAGAGGTGTAGGTCTCTTCTAAAGAGAATCGGGGTAAATCTCTCTGGGAAAATGTTTAAGCCAAGACTTAATGGGTGCCAGCAGCTAGGAGAAGAACTTTCCAAGCTGCCAGAACTGCAAGTGCAAAGGTCGAGAGATGGAAGCACACCTGGCATGCGGCTAGGTGCAGAGCGAGTGAGGGGGAGCGGTGAATGAGGCCGGGGAGGTGATGGAGTCACTCCCTACAATGGCTCTTGGCATTGCTCCCAGTGAGGAGGGCCACAGAGAGGACACAGGTGACATGACACAGGCAATCTATTCAAAGCCTCACTGGCTGCTTTATCTGGAAGATCTGGGCTGAGGTGGGAGGCAAAAGCAGAAGCAGGGAGTCTAGTTAGAGGGCTCTAGTGCCAGTGCAGGCAGGGGAGGATGGCTGCACCCTTGGACTAAAGTGGAAGTCAGCTGTGTGGATGGTACAATGTGCATGTTAGATTCTGGCTATATTTTGTGGATATAGAAAATAGGATGAGGGTAACAGAAATAGGGCACTCCCAAAGATTCTTCTGGCCACTGTAGATATATATGTATGGTCCACTCCCAGCCAGAGCCAGGGAAGGGTTGTTTACAAAGTTGTTCACCTACCAAAACTTCACTGGCATCAATGGAAATTGTGAAGGAGGGGTGGATTCTTTGGGGGAAGACTAAGAACCCACGTTAGACTAACAAGGTTCCTGAGTTAACAGAAAGTGAAATGTGTCTTGCTCTCTCTCTGCCCTCTGCTGGGGAGGGTGCCACCCCCTCTCTCCTCTTCTGTCCCTTTCTCTTGCTGACCTACCAGGAGGCTAAAGCTGTGAGCAGGAGAGCCCTGGAGCACTATTTCTGTGCTCAACAATTCCAAGTCTGGTTGGGGAGGACTGTAAAACTGCCTCCTCCATTCTTCTTCTGATCTCCCACTTCTCCATTTTTCTCCTTGTCTACCAGGTCTCTCTGGAGCCCTTGAGGCACCAAGAACAAAGAGATGCTGACTCATGCTCCTGAGGATAGTGACTTCCATGAAGACTGTGCTTGTGCCTTTGTCCCCCGCATCTTCCTGTCTGCTGTCTGGTGCCCATTTAAATTCTGTGTCCCCCTCAGGAGAGCTGTGGCCCTGCACCAGGCTTTCCCATGTTCTTTCCATTGGCCCCTAGTCAAGGTAAACCCCCAAACCAAACAGTACCTACAAACTTCAAAATCAACCCAAGACTATTGACAGTGCAACCTTCTGTGACGCCTTTAACACAGATGCTCAAAACCAGTGGTTCTCAGCCTTCCTAATGCCACGACCCTTCAATACAGTTCCTCATGTTGCGGTGACCCCCAACCATAAAATTATTTTCTTTGTTACTTCATAACTGTAATTTTGCTACTGTTATGAATCGTAACGTGAATATCTGATATGCAGGATGTGTTTTCCAAGGTCACGACCCACAGGTTGAGGACTGCTGCAAAACACTGCCTCCTCTCTCCTTCCAGGGAGGGAGAAGTAAAGCATGCCTTTCTGAGCAGCTGTCTTCCATATTCCAGGGTGCTTGGACCATTTAATGAAGGAACTCTCCCATCGCCAGAGTCTTGCAGAAGGTCGTTATTGTTTTGGTTCTTGATGCTTTGAAACACAGCAGAGATTTTATACCGAAGATGCCATTGGCTGAGGAAACCTGAGTTTTACTGTCTACTTATTTTATAAACCATGTCTTAGAAGCATATGCTGTGGCAGATGGTAGGTGATACCGTGGTGTGTTCAGTTAGGTGGGATCCTTGCTAACGCTCACTCGCCCAATATGCACTTTCTAGAGGCCAGAACATAATGGCGTCTGAGCTAAGAAATCTATCAAAACCAAGAAGATATTTTAAATGGTAAATAACAGCAATGGGTCTGTGCTGGGTGTATGCTAATAAAAATGCAAGAGCTTCTCCACTCAGAGTGGAAAAAACCCAAGCTAAACCGAGTATCAGTGATTCTTCCAGAAAGGCTGTCACTGCGATCTGTGACGCACTATCAAGATCAAATTGGAACCAAGTGTACTTCATTCAGGACATCTTCCAGATAAAAAAATATAATGCTCCTTTTCTATCTTTGTGACATTGTTCGCAAAGATGTGATTTGCTGTTAAAACCACTTGCACTATATCTCAAGGCTAAGGCTGACAATTCAAATAAAAGCCTCTCTTGCTCTCTTTGGTTTGTTATCTGAACCGCAGCTAGCTGTCATGGCCATCTACACATCAGGGCGGTGGGAAGGGAGTGAGGCATCTGACCCTCCTGCTCTCTTTGGCTGTCTGACTCTGTGTATCTGATCGCCACTCCATTTTCCAGACTTCTGGGCAGTTTTTGTTTTATATTGTTGTGACCTCAAAACCAGGTGCAAAGTTAAAAGAAAATCAATAATGTTTCATTTTTAATAATTTTATTTTATTTTAATCACCTTGTAGTAAATGTATAATAGAATACATATTGGTACCAAAAAGAAAATAGGACCCCACCATTTTAGATAAGCCCTGGAAATCTTTTAATATATTTCTTTCTAATCTTTTTTTTTTTTTTTTTGTATATGTCGTTTGTTTAAGGGGGTGAGGTAGTTTGAACAATTTTGTGAATTCCTCATTAACAATTTATGATGAACACTTTTCAACAACAGCGCCCTACTCCTTTGAGCAACAGGCGCTGCCCTTTCAACAACATTTAATTCTCAACAGATATGGGCACACTACATTTTGCCATCCTCATTAATCTGCAAAGAACACCATTCCAGATGAGTGTCTCTGAATTGTCATAAATCACTTTAGAATCTTCATTAAAAGAAACACTGTGGAATGTCTCTTCCTACAGAGATGCAATGTCACAAATGCAGAATCTTGTCTAAAATACTCAAACTCACTGCCTCTTCCAAGCACTATATTCTTGTTTGCTCCCCTGGAGCTTCCTCAGAATCTCGAGTCTGCCTTGTACACACATGTGGGGCCATCATGGCTTGCAGAGGGTTCCCTCAAGATTTCCTGCTTCTTACCCTTTCTGCCCCAAGAGTGTCTCCAGCCTTCTGCAAAATAAGTAATTCCTACAACTAAATATGAAAGAACAGTGTCCCTATTTTTTTTTTAAAGGGCTACTTCCAGATAAATATATTTGTGTATTTTGCTTGGAGACAGCAGGTTTTTGAATTGGTACTGAAATGTGTTGAAAGTTTATTAAAGGATTATGGCACTAAGAGGGTAGAGAAAGAAGAACAGCTTAAATCTGAGCAAAGAAACATTTTAAAGTCTCTTTGAAGGATCTGGGGTTGGGAACAACTATTCGGCCAGCCCTAATAGTTGCTATTCATAGAATTGTGACATTATCTTTCAATGATGGCATCCTCCATGAAGGCACACTCAGGAAAAACTGTAGTAGTCTGAAAAGGAAGATGGCATGAGTGCACTCCTAGGTCCTTCAACCTCCATGCTGTCTGACATCAGGTTCAGGCCATTTGGAGCAATGGGCTGAGACTTCCACCTGGAAGGTAGAGTTGTTAGGAACAGCCAGGGGGCTACAATAGAGCTTCAGGTACCCAGGACCAAGTATCATATTGAAATTTCAGGCAGAGAGATACTTGCTTCTTTTCTTTTTTCAACTGCATACTCGGTCTGACAATTAAGTTTGTGAACTTGCCCAGGATTGGCAGCAGTATACAAATAACTCAGTAAGGTTTCATAACCTTGATATGTCATTGTCTCGCACTTGTGTTTGTGTCAATATGTGGGGTGTCTTGCTGAGTGGTGTTCATTATTGTTGTTTTGTGTTTTTGTGTGCTATGGTGAGAATGTTCCGGAGCTTGAATTAGAGCGACAAACAAACATTCATAAATTTCTTGTTAAACTTGGCAAGATGGAAGTGAAATGAGGGATGTGTTGGTCCAAGTTTATGGGGATCATACCATGATGAAAATGGCAATGTGAAAATGGATTAAACATTTTTCTGAAGGGAGAGAAAGCTTCATTGATCAAGAGAAGTCAGGGTGGCCAGTAACAAGCAGAACTGATAAAAACATTGCCAAAATTCAATGAATTTTTGTGTCAAAATTGTCAGCTGACTGTAAGAAGCATAGCAGACCAAGTAAACATCAATAGGCAAACAGGAAAATCTTCACTGAAAATCTTGATATGAGAAAGATGTGGCTCTTGCATTACGACAATGCACCAGCTCACACAGCACAGTTGGTGAGAAAGTTTTTAGCCAGTAAACACATAACTGTATTGGAACACACTCCCTATTCCCCTGTTCTGGCCCCCAAGGACTTTTTTCTTTACCCCCAAATAAAGGAAATGCTGAAGAAAGACATGTTGGTAACATCCAGGACATCAAGGTTAATATGACAACAGCTTTGATGGGCACTTCAGAAAAAGAATTCCAAAATTGCTTTGAAGGGTGGACTAGTCACTGACATGGATTGGAATATAGCATCCCAAGGGGAGTACTTCAAAGGTGACCATAGTGATATTTATCAGTGAGGTATGTAGCACTTTTTCCAGGATGAGTTTGCGAAACTAATTGTCAGACCCTATGGACATCTGTTTTCAGTTGCATACAATTTTTTTTAATGTTTTCAGAGGCAAAGGTACAGAAAAGAAGTTATTCACATCATTAGGAGATGAAGAAACCTCTTGTATTATTTCCTTCCCCTTTCCTGGGTTGTGAAAGGGGAGGGAGAAAAGGGGTGCACAAAACACACTGGGACATTTGGAAAAGTTCTGGCTATGGTGTGGCTCAATGATTGCTGATAGAAGAAGCTGCACGTGTGTTAAAATCTGTACTAGTTTTCTCATTTAAAGGCAATAGTGACCTTGCTATGATTGTTCCACCTTTACCCCAATCGTTTCCTCCATTCCTTTCATCATTTTCAACTGTTTATAATAACTACTGCCATCCAAATAGGCTTCTAAGCAATAAGAGTTAAAATGCTACATTAGGACAAGATCCTGAAGTAAACTCATTGATGGATTTGAAGCCACGAGCGCTAGTGGCAATCTCTTAGCCAATTGATTACCACTTTGTTATTATAGTTTTCATGCTAAAAATACTGGACAATCCAAATAAAATATGCCAATATGAGTCATTGCAAAAATAAAAAAAAACAATAAAACTAGAAAACATAGTTCTCACATATAAAATTATTAGGCTCAAGACCCAGCACAAAAATGAGAGAAAATACGACAAAATGTTATCTTTGTAGAACAGGTCAGGATCAAGGGCACTTGCATTAAAAATAAGATTCTGTAAGCATAGAAATCAGCCAGTTAGTTGTTCTCAGAAAATATTGTAAGAGCTGGGAAGAAACTAACAGGTGTTGACACCTTCACTGGGTAACAAATTATTCTGATCACCAGGGAAGTACATCAACAAATGCCTAACCTAGAAAAGAAAAAAGGAAGTCTAGAAGAGACTTGTCTCCAGGGAGAAACCTGAACAGTTCTTGGAAACTGAGAACGAGGGGAATTGTTGGATCATGCCCATTTGATGGAGTGAGAATGGGAGACTATACCAAATGGTCAGCTCCTGAGACAGAAATCTCCTCCAAGGCAGGTCATCAAGGGTGTGTAAAGGACATTTCATTGAAGAGAATTGCCTGAGACAGTAATGCAAGTGTCTCCCCATCACCTTGAGCAGAAGACAGATGCTAAACTATGGATTAGAACAGTCATTCATGTTTCATAAAGCCTGTATCTCTGGAAAATTGAGTTCCATAAATTGAAATTTTCCTGTAGTTTTAAGGGGGTAATTTATTTGAACCATTTGGAAGCCTGGAATAAGCTTGCAAGATAAAAATAGTGGATGTTTTAAAGAAGTTTTAAAGTGGATGGAATAAGTCAATTTGATAAGTAGTTAAACACTCAAGCAACACTAGTTTCTTTTTTCCAGGAAAAATAAATTGCTTATCAGTTAATAAATTTGAGATTAAATGCAGTCAATTTTCAATTATCAATCCTAGTGGAGAAAAGGCAGAAATGAGAAACAAGATCCACAGAGAACTGAGAACCTCATTTCCATTTCAATCTTTTCCTCTTCTTATATTTCGATGTTTTTATTAAACTAATTGGCTTTTTAAAGTCTTTGGGTTTCCTTTTTAGTCAATGAATGAGCATTTCTCAAGGGCCTACTGTGTGCCAGGCCCTTAACAAGGCATCTGGGAGAAAGAGAGCAAGGCCAGCAGCTGCCTAGGACCCTAACAGTAACAAAGTTGGCTTCGGTTGTTTCCTTTTATCACCTCGGCAAGACACGTAGCATAAATTAGAATTAATCAAAAGGAAAAAAACGGCCTTAGTAAATAAGGGCATCTTTATCTCAATTCTTTTCTAAAATCGAGTTTTTCACTAGCTCTCATTGTTAATCCTGATCTATGTATGAAGAAGAAAATAGCAGCTGGGGAAAAATGGAGAAAGAACAGAGATTAGGCAAAAAGCTAAGGAAAGGTATAGAGAACATTTTTTATAAATAGAAAAGTAGAGTTTAGTTCATTTATGAGCAGCATTAAAGTTAGCCCCAATTTTCCCAGGAGAGAAAAAGCTGTAAAAGGGATTTATACATGTGAATGTTATGATTGACAAGCCAGAGGGTAATGTGGGGAGGATGGAGGAATGAGATGGAAATGATGTCCATTCCCGCAGACAGGAAGAAAAGGCCTCTGGAGAGATCAGTAAGCAGGAAAATCTGACCCACACTTAATACAGAAATGACTGGGCAAGAAAGTCGGAGAACATGCACAAGAGAAAAATACAATTAAATCTATGAAAAGGGAGCAGGGGGGAAAGGGAAGGACAGAGAGGGCTCAGTAAACTCTCACCCAATGGACACAATGTGTATGGCACTCCTCCTGGGTGAAGGGTTCAACTACAACTTGGACTTTATCCAACAAAGGCAAACAATGTAACCTAATCGTATGTCCCCTTATATCAATCTGAAATAAATAAAAAGGAAGTCAGGGCAATTAATGATGAGCTTCTTCTATGATCACTTTCTTCTTCACTCACTCTACAAACATTTGAGGTGCATTTAGTAAGAGCCAGCTGTTCACAGAGTCTATCCAATTCATCAGGGTACAATACAGGCAGTCCCCGATTTACAAACATCTGACTTAGATACAATTCACACTTATGAACAGAGGCTATTACAGTCAGTCCCTGAATTACAAACATCCAACAGACATATGACTCACACTTACAAATGGGGGTTATTACAGGTAATAGGTAAATATATCTGTTGCAACTTAACATACAAATTCAACTTAAGAAGAAACCTACAGAGCCTATCTCGGTCATAACCCAAGGACTGCCTGTAAACATTTTTCGAACCAGGAAATAAAAGAAGAAAATAATGAACAAGTCACGGCTGTAGAAAGTGCACCTTCTTTATTGTCTGGAGTCCCCTGCCAGGTACTTTTCCTTGGCTCCTGTTGGACTCTTTCTCACCTGCCCATTAATAATGAATCTTAAATCTCAGTTGCCATGACTTAAAACTGTCATGGGCCACACTAACCAAGTGAACCCAAGTGAATTGGATCTACTCCAATTGGATTGCACTTTGAGCAATCTGAATGAAAGCAGGCAGCAGAATTTCAAGAAAAAACACTAATGATCTTATTCTTAATTTTATCATTCATTGGCAAAATAAAAATAGACGCATTCAGTGACCAGATCCCATGGAGCTAACAGACATCTTCATTATTTACTGCTAGTGTCTTATAAAGAGAAGTGCCCTACCTTGAGCACCCTACTTTTCTGCTGTAGTGAGAAGGCATTATCTGTGATGTGATCATGGGTGAAGCATTACTGCTGGCTCAGGCGTCATGACACTGGGTGAGATGACATTGCCAATCACGCAGTAATAACACAGCTGTCCCCAGCTGTCAGATAGTGCAGCACAGGCTCAGGCTGAAGTCACATGGGTGATGCCAAGGGCTGAGAAGAAAGAACGGGGAGGACCATACGCTAAGGAATGCCTCTCAAACACAGGCCAATGCCAGCATCGGAAACAGAATTAGCATAGACTCAGCCTGACTACAGAAATCCAAAAGAAATTTTTCTAGAATTCTGTGCCTGATCAATGCTGTTCCAGAAACCGGGACTGAAGTAACCATAAACTTTTATATATTGACATGTACATATACTCTTAAAACTTGCTAGGTGATTCTAATGTGTAGGTAAGGTTGGGAACCACTGACTGCCGAAACACAGGGGAGAAAAAGTAATACCGTTTCCTCACCCATGGCAAAGGTCATGGCTGTCAACCCTATAACTCAGGACAGATTAATGAAAGAAAAGCATAACAAATTTATTAACCAAAGTTTTACATGACACAGGAGACTTCAGAAATGAAGGCCCTTAAACCCAAGGAAAACTGTTTTTAGGCTAAGTCTTGTTCATCCACAAGATATCCCTCTGCAGGTAGAGAAGTGGAGGTTTTCATACAAACTCTGAATAGATGCCAGTAGCTGTCAGGGATGTCACAGGTCATTGTAAACTTCCATGATTCTGTGAAAGAAGTGGAGCATTGTCAAGAAACATGATGGGATAAAGAGGGGGTATGACCTAATGGTAGTAAATCGGGGGACTTAGCAAGATCTATTTGTTCAGATTCTTTTCTGTGTCTCTGTTGGACATGGTTTCACCTTGGCTATGGGACAGGACCAGTGAGCAGAAGGGAGAAGGATAGAGACCTTCCTAGGTTTCACAGCTTTCTTTGGAGATAAAAACTCTTGTTTCTATGACCTGCTTAGAGGAAGGAAGAGGAGTAGGAAACTGGAGGATGGGAGAAGGTCCAAGAGACCTTTTTGCTTCTGAGGCCCTCCTGTCCTGTTCAGCTCAAAAATACTCAGGATGCCAAGGCACCATTTTTGGAATATTGTGTTTTGTGTCCCAAGAACAGCATCATAAGAGATTCTATTTCTCCCTCCTTTCTCTTCCAGGTTCCACCATGAAAATGATGGGTATTTAGAACATAAGATAGTCACTAGATAAAGATTACAAGGTGTCACAAGGTTTACCCAAGACTTCTTATAAGTCTTAGAAGATGCTTGTCGATCTGAAATAAATGAGGGAAATGACAGAGTAAAATTAAGTGGTTGACTGATCAAGGCAGTGTGGAATGTGGTTGATACCTTAATAAAGAGAACAAGGTGGTCTTTGGGGATTTCGAAAGTGTTTGATGGGTTGGAAAACCCTCTGGAAACACCCACCCAGTTGCTCTTGTTGTCTCATCACCCCGTTGATTTTCTCTGTGGCCCTTGTCACTGAGTAATTTGTAATTCCTTAGTACATTAGAAATGATATTTTGAAAATTACTTAATCAGCTTTTCCTATTTGTTTTTGTACTAGCAGGCCCAAAGTGTCCATCTGTCTAAGGGGAGATTAGAATTTATTGTAAAAGTAATAAAGAAAAAGGGCAAGGGGGGTATTCACTTCTGACATGGAAATAGGATTATGCAGCACAACAGCTTTACAAAGCAGCCATTCACGTGGGTAGGATTTTTCTCTGACATCCACTTATTGGGGCCAATAATGGAGCTCTTCTGTTGTTGTAAGAAGTTATTCCTTTCCTCCTAAGACAGTGTGATTGCTCACTAAGGAGAGGATGTAATGCAGGGGAAGTTAAAAACAAAACCAAAAACAAAAGCCTGGGAGAGTGGGGAGGAAGAAGAAAAAAGGACAGAGAGTGAGTAGACCAGTGTTGGACCAGAGAAGGGTCATTGCTGTAAATAAATGAGGATGGTGAGAGCAAATCCAGAGGCAAATGTGGGCACTTGCACCCATACTCTGCATAGGACTCTCTCTAAGACCACCCAATTCAGGGCTTGGCTCCTTCAAATCTACCTTGCCGTGCCACCAGGCAGAGCAGGCTCTGAGCTTTAGCTTTTCTGAGCCACTCTCAATTCCCATCTAATATGAATTCTAAGTGCAGTGCAAAGAAACTTGACCTTTTGATTAGCTGAGCAGCCTTTCTCTGGATATTCATACTGTTTCTGTCAGGTTTATTGAAATACTGGAACTAGTTTTACAAAGTGAAACTACGGTGTTTGTATCCATTGCAGTCAACACTCCGAAAGATAATGAATTCTAGACACCCCAGCAGGAGTCTGGGGGCCCTGTTCTACCTACCAAGTGCCCACATCTCTCCAACCTGGCTATTATGAATATGTATGGTTTGCTTACTCATTATTATCAGTCATTATTTATTGAGCACAATGATGTACCAGGTGCTGGGATATATATAGTTGATATAGAACTGTCCTCAGAGAGCTCACAAAGCAGTGGAAATGTAAAAATGTAAAAATTATAATACTGCTGTGGGTTGATTGGTATCCCCAAATGATACCTGTGAAAGTGACCTTATTAGGAAACTGAGTCTTTGCAGATATAATCAAGTTAAAGTGAGGTTCATACTGGATTAGGGTGGGGCCCTGTTAACACTCAACTGGGTTCTTTTGCTTCCTGCACAGAAAGAAGCCAATACATTGAGATAGGAGAGGTTTCTGGGGAGAAAGAATTTAATTATTGCAGGGCAGCCAAGTGAGGAGACAGGAGAAATTCCTCAACTCTTTCTCCCAGAGAATTTGAAGACTGATGTGTTTTAAGGATGGTTTGGTGGGCAGGGGGCTAGCTGCCAATTGGTTGGGTTGGGGACTGAAATTATAATGGTATAGAAATTGTCTTCACTGTGGTATAGAAACCGAGTCAGTTCCTGGGTGAGGGTAACAAGACCAGTTGAGTTGGCTGCTCAGTATGGGCCATGGTCTGGGTGAGCAAGTTGGTCACTGGAATGCAGGGTCTGGCAAATAGCTCAAAGACAAGGCTTAGGTTTCACAAGGGTGAGATTAGCTATGGAAGCAATGAAGAAAGCTATGAATCTTACCACCATCAGTTATGTGACCCCTGAGTAGTAAGCAATTATGGCAAAGCAAGCTAAGGAACAATGGCTGGTAATTTTTTTTTGAAAAAAGTATACCTATACCTTTGCAGAGCCCAGGCCCTACCACAGTTTCCACCTTGCAGCTCAGCATTGATTTTTTAAAGCCTTAATCCAATAGGACCAGTGTCTTATAAGAAGAGGATCAGAGACACAGACACAAACAGGGAAGGATGTCATGTGAAGAAGCAGACAGGGATGGGAGCCAAGGAATGCCAAGGATTGCCAGACAAGGGAGCAGATTCTCCCTCAAAACCTCAGTAGGAACCAACCCTGCCAACACCTTCCAGCCTCCAGAACTGTACAAGAATAAATTTCTGTTGTTAGAGGCCACCCACTATGTGGCAATTTTCCATGGTAGCCCTAGGAAACTAATACAAATACTGTGTGAAGAATACTTCAAAAGGGCATTCACACAGTACAAGAAAGCAACGGGCGGGGGGACAAAGGCCCTCACACAGAAAGTGGGATGCTCTCCATCTCTTCAGAGGGCTGCAGAAATGTGCTGCAGGAGGGAACCTGCATATGGTGGACCAAGAAGGAACTCAACCATAAGTTGCAGGGCAAGTTTTCCAATGGTACAGATGAAGGAGATGAGGGATTGAGGAAAACGCTTGAAAACAGGAGGTGGAACAATGGTTCCCCAAGTATATGTGAGTTGCTTTTTGGGCTTTAAGTACAGAAGACCAAGGAAATGAGGCATCAGGGAGCAATGTAAATTCATAATCAGGATGAAGTACAGCCAGCCTCTGGTGCTGTGCAGGAAAAAAAAAAGATGAAATGTTGCTCAATCTGCTTTCCAAAGAGATATTATCATCTTTATTATTATTATTTCCACTGAGTTGACACTTTATCTACCAAGCTGATATTTCAAGAAATCCTTTCTTGGTTGAAATGGATTCCTATCTTTTTCTACCAAGTTCCTAAAATAAATGCATACCCCAGAGAATGTGTATTTAGAATTCCAAGGGATTTTCTATGTAAAATCTACTCTGCCATCTTTTAAAACAAATGAGTTCAGTTGCACAAAAGACATGCATGGCAAACCATTTCAAAAAGAAATACACTTCAAGCTCCAGAGATCATATCTGAGGATTTTTCCCCCACTATTAGACGTCATTGTAAATCACAGAAAGAGTAGGGGTAAGAAAGCTTGAGCAATCATTTCACATTGTAGAAAATGTTATTTTTTTTCCTAATTCCAGTTTAATTGAAATTATTTCCCAAGATAAATATGCTTGGGAAATGCAGGTAAATGCAGGAAAATGTTTTAAGACACAGGCAGGAGGAAAAACACACTTTTTCCTCAGTAAAGCCATTGAGCAGTGTCTTTGGGTAAGTCTTCTGGAAAAAATAATGAACTCAAATTGTCAGAGGCTGATGACGCACATATGTCTTCTTTCCTACTCTTCACTGAACAAAGTCCGGGAGATGAGTGGGCTGGATCAGTCCTTGCTCTGGGTATATTTGCATTTTAAACTTTACCTCTATTAAAGGGATTTCCTTCCGAAGGAGCTATTTTATGTGCCATGGCCTAACACCTCAGCACCTGGTAAGCAACATTCTCTTCCTTTTCTGAGTAAGGCCGGCTCTGCAAAGCATGGGATAAGTGATAGAAGAGAAAAAGAAGCAAGAGAGAAAATCTGCATGTAATTAAGGACCCCCAAGTCCAAATCGCTGGTTTTGATCAACACATACCCTTTTCCTAATGCTAATTTATTTGTTCATTTATTGAAATTTAAAATTACACCCTGTGCCCTCCAGTCTCAGCAAACAAAGACATAATTTAAAATACCAAGACACAAATGTGCTATTTGTTCCTGGGTAAAAGAGCCATTATTTCAGTGACTTATTTGTTCTTTTCTTCAGGAAACTAGCGCTTTTCAAGTTATTTACCATGTTGTCAATTATTACCACCATTAATAATGATAATGATAATCATTGAGAACTAGCAATGTGCTGAGGGATAAGTGGCACACAGAGCCAGGCATGGTCCCAACTCAGTAATACAATGACGATTTTGTTTCACCCCAGATTTCACAAAGTGGGGATGGCAGAAATCAGGAAAGTCCTTACCAATTATTCTACGTCATATTTTTCCTTTCAAAGCTCCCTTGTCTGCAGTTCTTTGCATACATAGTGGCTGTGAATTCACAGCCAGTCTCTTCTGTGTGACCTGGCGGGCAGGCACCCCAACCCTTGCAGTCCTTCAAGCTGGCACTAATTGCCACATCCTCTCCCCCCAGCTGAAACAGACTGGATGTAAGTGCCATGGGTGCACTATTAATGGAATCTGTTATCAAGTCACAAGACAAGATGCCAGTCTGGCACAGTTCTCCACACTGGAAATGCATGGGGGAAACACAGACACCCTGTCTGACGATGAATAGCTAAGCTGTGAAAGAGATTGGCTGGGCACCTACTAGAAATCAGACTGTCAGAAATGGCTGTACCGTGTGAGGGAGCCTCACGTGCCCGTGTTTCTGTTGATTTGCATTTGTGCTTCCTTCAGCTTCATCATGCACAGGCAAGTGTATAAGGAGAGTAAATAATAACTGAAATTCCTGGGCAGTATCTTGCTTGGATTAATGCGCTCTGACAACATTATGAGCATAAATCTAAGTGAAATGTTGGAGGCAAAAGTGGAAATTGTACAATAGCTCTTTCCGGAGAAGTAATCTCTTTGGAATAAGTTGGTCTCACTATTTTCATGGATGCCTAGAATAAATGTGTAATTTATTTTTATCATCTTAGGACATTTGACTCAATACAAGAAAATTAAAGATAAATTCCTCCCCCAGTGCCCATATTTTTCATTCCAGGAGTTTGAAATGTAAACATGAGGAATGTGGCTACGGGAGAGAAGACCTAGTAGCCTTTCATCTTTTCCTTCCACCCCTCCTTGGCTCAGGCGACTACAGAATAGACACGGAAGGAAAAAAAGCAAGTTGTGCCAGTAGAGGGCAGCACTGGTGGGGCAGACCCTGGTTGGTGGTGTTTCTGTTATGCGGCCGCATTGGCTCTTTGTCCATTTCCGGGCCACTTGCACACCACTCACTAATCACGAAGGATCAGAAGCTACCATCACCACCACAAAAAGTAGGTTTTTTTGAAAGCCACAGGTAGAGAGTATTGAATAAGGAGGAAGGTGAGTGCTCACCTTCCTGGCCTCCATTTCTACCCAGTCAGTCCATTTCCACCAGTCAGTTCAGTTCTTCATAGCCCCTGGAGAGAGACACAGAAATGCCACACAGACACACAAATATTATGTTTGGATATAAAGCACAGGCATACATGCTAAAGACCAACTTCTGCCTTGGAAAAACACACATTATTCTCAGATCTAAATACCACTTTTGCTTTTGCATAATTATCTCCGTGGGAGTTATCTGTGTGATCAAAGTGTGAAATGCAGTCTAGGCTAATTAAGTTTGTTTTCTTTTTATTATTTAGACAAACAGAACAGTATCTCCAAAATGCATTTATCATGTTTTAAGAAAGAATTTTTCCAACATACACTTATATGTCAAAAGTGCTGTGGGTACCTGAAGGAAGGACTTAGTTGTCAATAGCTCTCAATGTTTTTTTTTCCTCTGGGAATTACAGACCTGTATCTGATTTCTTTTCACAGAGAGATTTCCCTTAAATATTTAGAAGAGAGAAAAGGTGGAAGGAATAGTGTGCTTTTTTATTCAAATGACCTGGGATTTGTGCCTTTAAACTTCCAATTACAGGGTACATATTTGCTATGAACTTACTGTAAACCTATCGTTTAAAAGCCTGTGTGGTTTATGGGGTGTCAGTTCCAACCTCTGATTAGCAAATTGCTGGCTAAGTTAAAACACTTCAGCAATAATGCTGCTTGTCCCATTCTGGAGGACTGGATCATTACAGTTTAGTCATTTAGATAAATTCTTGCACTCTATCCTTCTTCCTTCTATAGAGATCTGTAGTGCAGAAAAGGTACTCAGGGCCAAATTACACACTTATTAGAAAATGCCCCCCCAAAATGGCATTTATGAGAGTGATTTTTTGCTCTCACTGTTTGATATTACCTTGTTCCTTATTCACTTATAGGTTGTCTCCCTTCTGAAATGTAAGCTCCGTAAGCTCACAGTTCTCATATATCTGGAGCACTGCTATATCTCCAGATTATTGCTTGGAGCTCAACAAATATTTGTCGAGTGATAAATTCACTCATTCATCCATTCCTGGGATATTACAGATAACAAAAGTAAGTCCCTACCTTTGAGAGTTTCACAGATTTTTAGAGGAGACACACACACTAAACTACTACAATGCAAATTCTAGGAGCTTAAGGGAAGGGAGCAAACATTGCATATTACCTTTAAAACTAAAAGCTAGATATTATCTTTATATAGCATATATACAATATTCTATGAACATAGACATATTCTCTATATTACCTGTTCCCTCACTGATGAGTTATTCATTCAACAAATACTCACTGGGCACTTGGGCAATGCAATGATCCCCAATGGAACCATGTAAGTCTGTGAAGCTGGCAGTTCCGATGCAGAGGCAGATTAGAGTCAAAGGCAAGCTGGGGCAAAGTTGGGGCTGCTGAATAATTCAGGAGGTTTCTACAGTTAATCAACTCATTGGTTCGGGTGGACAGCTATTTGGGGGATATTTAAAATCAGGAGGGCAACATTCAACATGTTCTATAGCTTCCCAAATTTCTGCAACAAATGGAAAGGCCATGGTGTCTAAAGCTTTTTGGGGATACCCAGGAAGTCTGGAAGGCTGATTAGGAAACGAGTCATCCTACTTCCCTATGTTTTTTTCCAATGTAGGGCTTTCTTTTTTAAGATAAGAATTAGAATGTAGACCAGAGCACTCTGACGTAGAATGTCTTCAAATGTTCTTACTCCCTGGCCTAAGGACTCCAGGCCTTTAGACTACATAGATAATTACCAACATGCTGTCAAGACAAGTAATCTCTATTTATTTAGTGAAAATTTACTTTAGTACATGCTGTGGTCTGCATGTCTGTGTCCCCCCAAGATTTATATATTGAAACCTAACCTCCCCCAAGTTGTTGGTATTAAGATGTGGGGGTCTTTAGAAGGTGACTAGCTCATGAGAGCTTCACCTTCATGAATAGGATTGGTGCCCTTATAAAAGAGACCAGAAGGAACTTGTTCATTCTTTCTACCATGTGAGGACACATAGGAGGGACCATCTATGATGGTGGGTTCTTACCAGACAGTGTATCTCCCGGTACTTTGTTCTTGGACTACCCAATCTCCCAAATAGTAGCATGAGAAATAAATCTATGCTCATAAATTGGCCAATCTAAGGTATTTTGTTATTAGCAGCTCCCAAAGACTAAGACAGCACACAAATTATATTGCAGCTTTATTTGGACGCTGAAAGATGACTCAATACATAGTTAAAATAATTGTCTTGTTGACATGATTGCAAGAGGGACTTTACCTAACAATTGCAATCAGTGTAACCTGGCTTATTGTACCCTCAATGAATCCCCAACAATAAAAAAATAAAATAAAATAAAAAAATAATAATTGTCTTGTAGTTTAGTAGCTAATAACAGTAAGAATAGCTTATATTTCCAGGGTTGATAATGGGCCAGGGCTCCATTCTAGACATTGTCCGTTGATCAGCATACTATTTACAATCACCCTTTGAAGTGGCTGCTGTAACTATCCCATATTATGGTTAAGGAAATAGGCCCAGAGAAGTTGAGTCATTTACCCCCACATCAGATGACTTATAAATGGCTGGGTGAGACAGAACGCAGACGGGCTGGCTCCAGAGCTAGTGAACCTAATCACAGATAGATGCTACTATTTTTTGAATGCCAGCTATGTACCAGGGCTTTACATTTATTTTTGTCTCTGTAAGTCTATTTCTTATAGCAACACTGTTAGGCAGGTATCATTTTCTATATTTTGCAGTCAAGGACACTTATGGATGGTCCAATAAGTCGTGAAATCAGAATGTGAATCCTGTTCTGTCTCAAAGGCCTCTGCTTCATCCAACATCCAGAGCTTCCTCTATGATCTTCCTTTCCACTGGTCTTGCTACCTGATTATTGCTTTATTTCAAAAAAAGCCACAATGAAATAAAAAGGAAAAAAATATAGCAACCAGTGCTAACCCTAACCCTAACCCTAACACTAACCCAATTGAGTATTCATCAGGAAATCCTACATGCCTTCCTGGGAAACATAATCAGGGAAGTGTTCACATGCCACTGAGTATCTTTCCAACAGTGTCCATTCACATGCCCTTGTTCTTTCATCACAATATCTCTGAGCTACAAAAGGTGGATGTTATCTCCCCTTATCACTAAGATGGGTAAACTTGACAACAGAAAAGATGAGTATTGTGCCGGTCCTGCTCCACTTTCATTGACTTGCCTTTATTTCTACTTTGTGTAAACATCTGAAGAAAAGTTTGATAGGCGGGAGAATCAGAGCAATGAAGAAGAATCTGGCACTCATCTCAGAGATACCATATGCATTTCTGCACTCGCTCCTTACCTGCTAAAAAGATATCTGGAAAGAGAACAGAGATTCCAGTGAAATACAAAGAACTGAACACGTGTATTTGCCACTACTTCTTCTTGAAATTATTTAAAAGTGATAGAAAATGCATAAAATGGAGCTTATTACCCACGATAACTAAGCTATTGGGAGAGAAGATCAGTCTAGGGTCCTCAGTGTCCAACTAACAGGAGCTATAAAAAGAGAACAGACAGGATAGAGTTACTTGGAATGCTCAGCTCAGGACATAGAAAAAAGATCCACACAAAGAGACATTGTTATGAAATTTCAGAATTCTAGGAATAAAGAGAAGATCCTAAAAACATCCAGAGAGAGAGAAAGAAAAAAAAGACACCCAGGTGACATAAAAGGAATGGGTAACAGGATGGCATAGCACTTGGAATAAAGGCTTTAAAAGTCTATGAAAATGTATATATTTGTAAAGTCAAGGGAAATTATTTCCAATCTAGAATTCCAAACTCATCCCAACTATCAATTAGGTATGAGTCTAGAATAAGTTGTTTTCAGATATACATTTCAAAAATTGTTACCACCAATGTGTCCTTTCTTAGGAAAATACTAGAGAGTAGACTTTAACCAAAACAAGAGAATAAACCATAAAATAAGATGTAAGAAGGGAACAAGGAAATAGGAGACTTAACACGTGCAAGGAGGGAAGGGAAGACCCAGAGTGATGATGATAGGACTGTGCAGAAAGACATCAGCACCAGTTGTGTAACCATTCCAGATCGGAACTGTAGGAAAAATGGTTCCAAAGGTATGTCTCCAAAACAAAGATAAAATTGATAGAAAAAATTTGTTTGACTATACTGAGAAGCAATTGACACTTAAGTGAAAAGTGCAGTGATAAATTAAAGACATGTAAAACTAAGCAAATAAAATAAAAAATATACAGTGATTTTTTAATTTAAAGAATATACAGTTATAATACATTAATACTATATAACTTAGCTTTGAATAATATTAACATGGTCATAAAAATATGAGACTATGACATAATTTTATTAGAAGAAAGGGTGGAGTGAAGTGGGAGTGATTTGGGCATAGAAAGAGAGAAATTCTATCAGTTTAACCTATTTCTTCATACCCTCAACAAATCCCAAACAATGAAAAATAAACAAAATAAAAGAAAGAAATCCTCATTTCATCTCATTTAAAACAAGGAATTAATGAGTTAGCGGCATAATGTTGATGTTGTCTGAATATGAAAATATATCCTAGGAATAACAGTTAAGAGAGTTGAAAATAGTTGCCTCTAGGGCAGCGGTTCTCAACCTGTGGGTTGCAACCCACTGGAACTGTATTAAAGAGCCCCGGCATTAGGAAGTTTGAGAATCACTGCTCTGGGGAGTGAAAATCAGAGTGAGAAGAAGATGGCTCAGGTGTTCTTCATAGAACTATAGCTAGCATTCTTCCCTTTGTTATTGCTAATAAAATCCCAATTTTACTGAGAACACCAGTGTGCCCAGATAAAAGGCCAGGCTTCTCAGTCACTCTGGCAGCTAGATGTGACAATGTGACTTCATTATGGCCAATGAGATGTAAGCAGAAGTTATTGGATAGCTATGGTTCTTTGTCCTTCTCCCTTTTTTTCCCTCCTGTTGCATAGAACGCAAACATCAAGACTATAGCTTTTATTGTGACTAGGGACAGATAAGTGGGAAGATAAGATAAGGTGGAAGGAGCCTAAGGTGACAGCAACTTCAGGAATTGCCAAACAAGCCCTGCAATGACTAGCATTAAACAACTTTCAGTATGGAAGATTAAACCTTAAACATGTATTTAAGGCACTGTTATTGGGGGTGTCTGTTAAATGCAGCTGAAATTAATTCTAATGAATACATACACCTGTAGGATCTACTTAGCTTATTAAACCATCCACATATAAAGATGTGGATGTATGATGTGGATAAAAATTAAATTGTAAAAATGGAAGGCCCACAATTGCCTAGTACCTACTTTGGAAAACTTCCTTAGGACCGTGAATATCCACCTGAGGAATTATGGTCCTTTCTTCAAAGACGTCATTGGCAAAGTATATTAGATGAAAGATTAATTGCAGGGGACTCATGGCAGATGAGACATTGAAGAAAGAAAGATCAGTAAGTTTGAATATTAGCGATAGAATCTATACAAATAAAAATACATAAAGATTTCAAACAGTAAAAGAAATCTCAGTAATCTGTGGGATAACTTTAAGAAACCTAATATATTTGAAATTTGAGTCCCTGAATGGTGTGGGGAGAGGGAGCAGGTGGCTAGAATAAAAAAATTTGAAGAAATAATAGCTGAAAATGTTCCATTTTTGGTGAAACCTATAAATCCACAGATCTAGGAAGCTAAGCCTATCTTAAGTACAAAACATATCAAATAAAATCACTTAAAGCCAGTAAGAAAGAGACAATCTTACAGGCAGCCAGAGAAAAGGGACACATTATGTACAGAAGAACAATGATAAGGATTACAACAGATTTCTTGTCAGAAATAATGGAAGTGAGAAGACATTGGAGCAACATCTTTAAGGTAAAGAAACAACAACAAAAAAGACCCAATTGTCAACCTAGCACTCTACACACCACAAAAAAATTTATTTCATAAGGCAAAATAAAGACTTTTTATATATGCAAATGCTACTATAAGTCATCATCAGCAGACCTGCACTAGAAGAGATGTTAAAGTCCTTTAGGCAAAAAGAAAATGATAACAGATGGAACTATGTATCTATGCGAAGGAACAAGGAGGGTGGGAACTGGCAGCTACATGGGTAAATATACAAAAACATATTTTATACTTAAAATTAAAAACAAAGCAAGAATGTACATGACCACCATTTCTGCTTAACCTTCTCTACGAGGTTCTAGTCAATGCAATAAGGCAAGACAAATATGCTTTGAAATTAAAAACAATAAGTAAAACTCACTTTATTTGTAGACATGATTATCCATGCAGAAAATCTGATGAAATCTACCAAAAAGTTAACGGACCAAGTCAGTGGTTTTAACAAATTTGCAGAATGCATATCAATTTTAAAAATTAATTATATTTCTACATTTTATTAACATAATATTGTATCAGTGTAAAAGCAGAAATACAAATGGATGGAACAAAATGGAGAATCCAGAAATTGATCCATGTATACGTGAACAAATAGAAATTAAAATTTAAAAACAATTCCATTTGCAGTAACACTAAAAATACTTGAGGTTAATCTGACAAAATTATGCAAGACATCTACACTGAAAATTATAAAACACTGCTGAAATAAATTGAAGAATAAAAAGAACCAATTAAATTAAATGACACTGAAATTGTTAACATGTCAGTTCTCCTCAAATCAATCTATAGATTCAATGCAATCTCAATCAAAGTCCAACAACTTCTTTTGGTAGAAATTGACAAGCTCATTCTAAAATTCATACGGAGATGCAAAGGACCTAAAATAGCCAAACAACTTTGAAAATAAAGAACAAAGTTAGAAGAACTAACACTAATAATTAACACAATAATAGTGTTAACAACTAATAATTAACACAATACTATATTGATATAGACATACAAATCAATGGAATAAAACGGAGAGTCCAGAAATTGATCTGTGTCTATATGACAACTGATTATTTTTTTATAATGGTGCAAAGGCAGTTCAGTGAAGACAGCATAATCTTTTTTTTTCTTTAATGGTGCTGGGACAGCAGAATATTTATTTTTTTCCCCTCTGAACTTTGATCCATACCTTACACCATACACAAAAATTAACTCATATGTATCATAGACCAAAATATAGAAAATAAAGCTATAAAATGTCTAAAGGAAAACAGATGAAAAAAATCTTTGTGACTGATTTCCAGATCCATAATTTTGGAGTTCCTGTCCCCTGCAGGGTGATACTTGGCTTTTATCCCATCACCCTAAAATGGGAGAATGGGGTGTGGGGAACCCAGGAAGTTATAATAACTCTGCTTCTGATGCAGAAACCTCATTTTTGCTCTCAGGACAAAATAAATAACTATATATACTAAAAAAAAATTATCAACACCACTTATCTTCTGATGACTCCCAAATTTATATTTGTAATCCAGACTTGTTGATTTTCAGACTGCATACATCCACTTAAATGTCTCATTGACACTTCAAACTCAATGTGTCCAAAATTGCACCAGCATCCTCTCTCACACACCTGCTTACTTTTCTATGGGGGCATCATCTCTGCTAAGTCACCCATGTGAAAAACCTTGTGATCACCAAACACATGTGACAGGCGAGTAATCAGATATAATTTCAATGTTTATAGCTAGAATGAATGAAAGAGTGGGTTTGACATTAACAGAATAAAAAAGTCCAGGGAAGGCATATTACATTCAGGAGGGAAGATGCTGAGATGTGGACGCATCAATTTCGAGGTGCTGGCAGGGCATCCGGGTGGAGATCTCTAGCAGTCAGTTGGAAATGGCACTGTACGTGACAGATCACTGATCTTGGCTACAGAAATGAAAGCTCAAGAGCTTTTCTGAAAAGTTTAAACTGCGGTTTGACAGGAATCATACTGTTGCTCAGAGTGAAAACACTCAGAAACACTCGGCTGTGGAGGACAGACCATGGGGAGGAAGAGCAAGAGGCACCTTGAGAAGGAGGAGCGTGTGTGGAGCTGCTTTCCTGGCCAGTTAAGGGACAGCATAGCAGCATAAGCCAGATTCTCCTGGGAGATCCTCTACTGGGGCTTCTCAGATATATGCCCTCTTCTTTACTACCTGACAAAATCTCTTCCTACTGTTTTCTGTTCCCTCTCTTGCTCCCATTTCCCCCCCATAGCTTTGGAGTGCCTGCATGGAGGAAGGCAGTATGTAGGACAAGGGCCTGACAACAGGCTTTTCACTCTACTGCCTTAGGAAGGCAGATAGCAAAGAGCAGGCTAGCAGGACAAATCTTCAGGCTCTGGCTGCCCTTTTTGATTTGTTCATTAATGCTGTGGAGTCGACAGCCAGGCTGAGAGAGGCTGGGGGCTGTGTAACCCGCATGTCTGGAATTTATTCCTTTGGCTCTGTAAGATGTGACACTGCATAATAGCCCTGAAGAAGTAATTTTGATTCTGTGTCTACCTTGGCAAACGTTCTGGAAAGACATATGGACAGAATCTCCTGGACATTTGTACAAGAGCCTTCCTTTCAGGCTTGTCCTTGCAGCCCTGCCCTCACATCCAGGCCTGTGGCTCTCACTGTAGCTTTGTCCTGTTTTTACTTAGCAGATAAAAAGGCTAAATGGTGTTCAATTGAAAGAATAACATTTTTTTCCTTTTATTAAGTCATATACACATAGATCATGAATACATTTATGCATATGTGGGGTACAATAATGTCAGGGTAAGTCATCTTTAAGACACATATCAATTTCTCACCTCTCAGACAATGCAGAGAATCAGGGGTCTGGATCCTAACTCAGTCAGGATTAGAGAAAAAGACCTCTGGAGAGAGCTTGATACACACAGTGATAACGCAAGTTTTCACCATGCTGGGATCCAGCATCTTCCTCTACAAATTGACAGACAGATGACATTAAAAAAAAAAAATCTTCCTAGGAACAATGACTTGCTTATATATTATCCTGTAACAAGCTGCTGCACATCTGTGATCCCAAATTTCAAGTATATTTGAAGAATTATTATTCATTTTTCATTATAACAGATTTCAATCTATACACATTTTTGTTTTAAAATACTTAACACAATAAATCCAGCTAAGTTTCCTCCAAGTCTCTGTGTTTCAGGTGAGAAGTAATCATTTGTGAAATTTCAGCTTCATCTCAGAGGAGCATCGATTGTGGCCCACAGCTGGCTAGGAATGCTTATCTGTGGTGGCAGATATCATGAAAATTATGCACGGACCTTTTTTTATTTTTGCTCATCAGTTTTCGTTAGTGTTTGTATATTTAATGTAAAGCCCAGGACAATTCCTAGATAAGCATTCGTGGCTAGCGGCAAGCCATAGTTGGATGCCTCTAGAAAACCTTTATTTTACCCTGATCCTTGTTTCTTCCCCTGAAGAGTATAATAAGGTTGACAGAAAAAAAAAAACTCATAAAATACCAAAGCCCAGGTTCTAGTCCATGGAAATCGACTGTGCTGTGCCCCCAAAGTTGTCCTTTAAAACTAGCTTCCTGGGGCGGCGCCTGTGGCTCAAGGAGTAGGGCTTCTGCCCCATATACTAGGGGTGGCAGGTTCAAGCCCGGCCCGGCCAAAAACTGAAAAAACAAACAAAACAAAAAAAAACTAGCTTCCTGAAGAATGCCAGGGAAGAGGTCTTTCCAGAGCCAATCTTTACTCATTTGCCAGTGTTTTATAAATTCTCTTGGAGAAAATTCTTAGGAGTGATACTTCTGGGAAAAGAAAAAAGAGATTGAAACGGTGGAGATGGAGGTTCCCTGAGGTATGAGGTTTTCTTTGCTTAGACCTCAAGTGGTTTCCCCCTAAGTAAGACCTTAGAATCACCTTGCAGTTGGAATGCTAAAAAATTGCTTTGTCTGATGGTCAGCCTTAAAGGGACAAGTTGTTTTTGTTTTGTTTCGTTTTTATGTCAGTGATCACTGCATTATCAAGATCTAAGGAAATTATTGTTCTAGTCTACAAACCTTTGCTGAAAAGCTGAGCCATCAAGCAGTTTTCTGCATTTTTGCACATGTTTGCTTATAGACTAAGTCTGGCTTATGATTCTAGTTATAGACTCAGAGAATTGCAGGACCAGAAAATGCTCAAGAGGTCATCTGTTCTGGCCTCCAGGGCCTCAAAGCTAGTGGCCAGTAAGTTGTGGGTCACCAGAGTGATGAGTGAGCTATTAGTAACTTAGATGCTATTTGGGGCATGTACCTAATCCCCCTGCGCATGTCTTAGACAGGATGAAAGGATATGTGTTCAGCACCTCAACAGCTTTCTTCATGTGGCTGGGACAAAGATACATGCAGATTTCTAGTTTTACCCAATTGGGACATTTTTTTTTTTTTTGCTTGTTTGTTTAGTTCTGGTACAAACAATCAAATAAACCAAAAAAGAATTCTGACAGGTCTTAATGGGGTTAGATATTCCCTTTCTCCAGTGTCCAGTAGTCACGGCTGATGGGGGTGGGGGAGGCACAGCTTGGCATTCAGCCTGTGCAGTTATCCAGGGGCCTGTGCTTTGGAGGGTCCCAGGTTTTGCTTAATGTTCTGCTGTAGCCATCCAGAAATTCTTTATAATTTTTGAACACATGTATTTTTTCAATTTGCACTGAACTCCACAATAAGTAACAAGCACTGGCATGGAATACTACTTCAATATAGCAATCCCTATTGTAGCCACACCACCGGATGTGGGTGTGTGAGTACAAGAAACCAGCTCCCAGAAGCAGTGGCTAGATGGTGGCCAGTACAGCCAGCATATTTCTAAGTACTGAAACATGAAAGGCGTGGCTCTTGTCCCCCCACCCCCAGAAAAATCTCACAGTATAGTAGGACAGATTTTCTTTTTGGAATATTGTTTCTCTACTCCCCAGAGGTCCAAATGAATATATTCATCTTGAGTATTAATGGGAACATCCAATTGTTGTAGGAAAGTACTAAAAAAGAAAAAATATATAAGGAGAATGTCCATCTTTGCTTTAAACCTCATAAAGACTAGTTTTATACAGTGAAAGCTAGTCTATGATTACAGATGGAATTCAGGGTCTCTGATACAACAAGAGTGACACCATTCTAGCACTTACTATTACAAACTGTTTCAAATATTTCTACCAAGGCAAAATAAAAATAGGACAATGAAAGCCTTACAACAATGCCGGTAGCCTTGTAAGGACTTAACACATAGGTGGAATATAAATAGGAGAAGGAAGCTGAGTGAAAAAGAAACAGAAGAAATAGCAGGGAAAGAAGGAGGAGAGTTGACCATGCTAAGCTTGTCAAGGTACAGACAGGTTGTCCAGGAAGATAGTAAGTAGAAATTACAAAATAAAGGGTAAGCCACATTTAGAGCAATAAATTTTATGAAATGTTAATTGGGTTTACGCTCAGAATTCCCCTTTTCATTATTATGTTTAATACCAAACACTAAAAAATTAATCAGAAAATTCCATCTGGCCAACAATTTCAAGTTATGAAATTTCTTTTGCTTCAGAAGATTAAAAGCAATCCTCTGAGCGAATTGAGTATTCCAAAACAGCCCCAAACAGCCCTGAACAAAGTCTCCAGAGTATCATTTTCTTTTATATTGAATCATCTTTGAGTCACTTGCAATCTATAAATAAATTTGAATTATACAGAAATTCCTGTACAAAAAGTAGCACCATGCTGGAAGTCAACACACAGGACTATTTTTAAAAGTGTTTTGATTTTTAAAAATTAATTATAGTCCCCGGATAACACAGGAGTTATAACTTAGCTCACTACAAGTTTTATGTTGCTTAACAACTCTTTAAAACAATTCTTCTACATCTGTGCCTTATTTTAAGTACAAGTACAATCTTTAATATTAACGGAAGATTTTTGTGGATTATAGCTACCCTGTTCTATGGTGGGGGAAATGGAATCAGCAATACACATATTCTGAAAGCAATAATCAAGTTGTTTATCTTAAAATTATATATAGATTTGTTGCTTCTATTTTTGGATTTTTTGGGTTTCCCTAGGTGAAATTTAAGAAGTTATCTCACACCAAAAAGAATCTTTGAAACAAAAATCCTCCCCTTAAAAGCATATAAAAGAGAAAAGCAAGGAAAATTGGGGGGCAATGTTTTCTTGACAGAAAGGCATGAGCATGGTAAATCTACAAAACAGTAACATTAGGAATAACGAAAACTTTGTATCTAAACATATTTGTCCAATTTAATTTGTTAGTTGATTTTATATCAAGGGATAACAGAGAAGAATTCTTGACACAGATCAGATTTACAGAAAATCACATTCTGAGAAGCATTATAGTCTTTGCCTTATTTCAAAAGGCATAGATAGGATGAGATAGAAGTTGTAGCATTTGAAAACTTTAGGTCTCAGAAAGTAAATGTTAATTGCTCTTTCAGGAGTATATGGTCTTAAAGTACAAGAAGAGAGGAAGTGAGTCAAAGAAGAAATTTATATCTACCTCTGTCTTTTTTTTTTTTTTTTTAAGCAGGCCTGAGCTGGGTTCGAACCCACCAACCCTGGGGCATGTGGCTGGTGCCCTGACCACTGAGCTACTGGTGCCCCCTCCACCTCTGTCTTAACTGGCAAGGATTAAATGGCCAGGTCCTATCAGGTTTTTGCTCCATAAAAGAAAATTTGGGGGTGATTTTCTCCTAAGAATTCCTTTGGAGAGGAGCAGACCTTAGCTATAGTAACCAGAGACAGAACAAGACCTCAGATACATGACTCTTAAAATAGAAACTAATTGCTTTTCCATAATTTGTCCTGTCTTGCCACGTTATATTTCAGGCAGAGTGAAAATTACCACTTCCAAGCTTGCTGTTTCTTGACAATTGAAAATAAATAACAACATTTTTTGAAAGAAGAAAGATTAAACACAACATTTGATTCAATGTTGCCGTAGAAATCTGATCCAAAACACATACTCAATTTTATTTTTCAACTTCCTGGATGATTTCTGTTAACTTAACAGTAAAAAGTACAGTTCCTTTGATCCACTGCACAAAAGAACCAACAGAAAGGGATATTATCACTTTGAAATAAGTGATACCTTACATCTCTCTTAGGTAAAGAGAACACAAGGGCTTAAGGGTAAGCCTGTTAGAAGTTTCTAGAAAGAGATAATAAACAATGTAAGTAAATAGCAAAATACTCTTTGTCTTCCTTGTGGAAGTCAGCTACTGTTCTATTAACCAGAATTGCTGTAAGAGGGCTAGTTACACAGCAGATAACGTCTTCTAGTCATGGATTCCAATAGAAAGGCCTCAGTCATCTAAACTGGTGACTGGCCTAGAGAATGAAGCAAGACAAATACTTTCTTTCCTCAACTCAAGATTCTTCATCTTGACATTTACTAAACTCTGAGAGATTGGGAAATGTCAAACTGACCCTCATAAACCATGAGAACATTTCATGAGAATGTGCGAGTTCCAATGTGGTAAGTAGAAGGTAATATATTTATTTAATAAATCTATATAAAATATTAAAATCATGAGCCCTGAATCCCTGCAAAATGTTTCCCAAAGGCACCATACTAATCAATGTCCAATGGCAGCCAAAATAAAGATAACAGCTTTAGAGAATGAACACAAGTAGAGTATTTGGATAGATGGGCTCTTGTTTGCTAGAATGGCATTTTATATATTCTTATTTTCTTTTGCCTTTTGAAAAACACAATATCCAGTTCCACTTGTTTTCATTTTTACTATATGTGAAGAGGTGAAAATGTCTCCTAGTAGCTAAGCTGATCTAAGTGTAGAATCCACATAAACTTGAAATTGCTGTTGAGTCAAGTCATCAAATCTTAGAATCTAGGATCAGACTCTAAGAAGATGTGAATAATGTCCCTCCCTAATTAGTATTTATGAATCCCTGGGAAATTTTTCCCAGAGCTCTCTCTCTCTCCCACCCCCCGCCCTCTTTTTTCTCCCTCTTTTTGCTTTTATCTCAGTGGTTGTTTCATTTGATTGCTCTTGATTTTAATTCACGCTGGCACCTCTTCATGGGGCACTAAATTTCCTTCTCAACGGCCACACATTAAACAGGAGTGATCCCTGAAGGCTCTGCCACTAAGATTTCAGCCTTGATTGCTTTGTACAGCCCATTCATTCTTGGTTCAAGGACAGCGTAGATACAGAGATACCAGTTCACACAGATAAGGACACTGATTACCCAGCAGGATGTGTAAGATAAGCCTTTCTGTTCTCTTCTGTGCCACCCTGGTGGACTCTGATACATCTTTCCTTCAATTATCAAGTAAGAGCTCATTCACTGAGAGAAAGGCCTCTTGAAAGACCATGTGTCTTAGTGGTATAGTTCTTTAGAACCATACATTTCTCTTCAACATCTTCAGTCTTAAGATCAGGAGAACCAACTAACATACAAAAACATAATCTGGTTTACAAACTTGATTATTATTTGTTCATTATCCTGAATTAAGAAATTGCTTAGGGAGAAGAACGAGAGAGAGAGAGAGAATATGAGCTCTCTAACTTTGAAGGCCAAATACGCAATTCCAAAACACAAAAGAAAGACCTTCTTCTTAGTGCAGGGAACTGACTACGTGCAAAGCAGAGTTTCCAGGAACACAGTTTAACATGTTCTACCACTCGTTCCTTACAACCCAGGAGTATCTTCTTTCAAGTAAGTGGTGAATCAAAGAGACATGCGGAGGTAGAACTGCTTTCTTATACACAGTTCCTATTGGATCCCAGGGATGAGCCAGATTTCTAGAACAGAAAATGCCTAGGGAAACAACAAACCCTCTCAGAGACCATATAGAAGCAGAAATAGCATGGAGAGGTTACAGTTTATGGGCCAGGCCTAATAGCAGCAGTGTGCTGGCTTCCTGGTCCCCACACAGCACTTCATCTCTACAAAGACATTGAACAGGGTGTTCTATTTCCTTGCATTGGAAAGCAAAAAAGAGTTATGGATTTGTTTAGCTCAAAGCAATCTACTAGAGAAAGCAATTGTTCCCTCCACATCCCTATTTTATCAGAATCAAGACTTTAATGGTAAAATAAAAGGAAATGAATCCTGTTCTCCCAATTGCTCAGCATGCATGAATTCCCAGTCTTTCTTTTTCCCCTAATGATACCTAACTGGATCTTAAAATGTGTTTTTTTTTCTAAGAAGGAACTTATGTTTTCAGAATGCTTTTTCAAAAGTAGGACCTCCTCTAATTCCAGTGTTCTTCCCATGTGATAATGATGCTGTCAATTTTTGTCATATGTACATTAATTTAACTGGGTTTTTTGTTATTATTTTGTTTTTAGAGAATTTATACTGACCTAGCCACCTTCCCTCTCTACCTATGTATCATAAAATTTCAAGATAGCAGGCTGAGTTCTGCGGCCACAGAACAGACAGAAATGCACAGCCAACAAAGAGATCAAACTCATAACAATGCTACAAAATACTAAAATAACTATCTACATCCACCTCTGTTAGACTACAAGGGGCATTTTACTAGACTGTTATATGTTTTTAAAGCATCAGTTTTGTTTCCACAGGACAAAATTAATCAATCGGAGAATAGGTTAGTTGACACAGTTTTAGGATTCAAAAATATATATAGATAAATTTTGAGATATAGTACCCTGATAGTGGAAACGATATCCTTTTAATTTTACTGAAATTTCAATCTTTCTTTCTTTCTTTCTTTCTTTCTTTCTTTCTTTCTTTCTTTCTTTCTTTCTTTCTTTCTTTCTTTCTTTCTTTCTTTCTTTCTTCTTTCTTTCTTTCTTTCTTTCGACAGAGTCTCACTTTGTTGCTCTTGGTAAAGTGCTGTGGTGTCACAGCAACCTCAAACTCTTGGGCTCAAGGGATCCTCTTGCCTCAGTCTCCCAAGTAGCTGGGACTATAGGCATCTGCCACAATTCCCAGCTATTTTTAGAGATGGGGTCTTGCTCTTGCTCAGGCTGGTCTCAAACTCCTGACCTCAAGCAATCCACCCTCCTCTGCCAGATTATAGGCATGAGCCACCACACCTGGCCAGTATTTCTATTAAAACTGTTTACTTCATTTAAAAAAATGGAAACTTACAACCATTTGTATTATGTCCTCATATTGTGCCCATGTTATATATCCTAGAACACCATGTTTTCATATTATTTCTCCCATTACAAACTGGTGAAGGTAATGATTACAATTAAACACAACTTAGATTTGAGAGAACAAAATTATGTGTGTTCAGAAATCATTGTGTTTTTATAGCTATATAGACTCATTGCCTGCTATTCAAGAGGAAGCAATACACCAAGACAGCATGGATGACAGCAGAGAAAGAGTTTAATATTCTATGCACCATGCAAGGAGATGGGACCAATTTCTCAAATCCATCTCCCCAATTATTTGGGGGCCAAGGTTTTAAAAGGTAGCTCAGTGGGCAAAGAACTGGGGAATTGGGTCTGCCGATTGGCTGCGGATGTATTCATAGAACTGGGAAGTAGAAATTGCCTTCTCGCACTGAGTCAGTTCCCAGGTCACAAGACCAGTTGGGTTGTTTCCTGGATACAAGCCACTGGTCTGATAGGGTCAGCTGGTCCACCAGAATGCAGTTTGGAATATATCCTAAAGATGAGCCTTAGGTTTTAGAAGGGTGGACATTATGTGTATGCATGGAAGCAATGAAGAAAGCTAAGAATCTTGGTGACCATCAGCTATGTGACTCTTGAATAGTAAGAAATTATAGGAAAGCAAGCTAGAGAACAATCATCATTATTATTTTAACTATACCTACATCCAGGCCCCTACCACAGTCTCCACTTTATGGCCTGTTATTAATAAAGGGTGGTTTCAGACACCTGGGAGTTTTGAATCAAATACAGAGGTGAGTTACTTCATTCCAACTCTGACATTCAAAGGCCCACTGAAGAATGCTAAACAAAACCAAGCATTATTTTAGACATTCTTTTTAATTATTGCCATTTATAAGTAACAACTCAAAATTCTCCTTCTGCTTGCACATCTTTTAAACAACTTGTTCTAAATCTATTTGTACTGTGTCAGTTACGTGGACAAAATAATAGCTGAGAGTCTCTCCCTATGAAAATGTTGTTTTTGCTAGAAACTCTGACCTGCTACCTCTGAGCTTCTTGAAAATGAAAATCTCTGTGTCTTCCAGATGACAGCCACCTTGTCGGTAGAACCAAAATAGCTTTCTCAGGTAGAAAGCTGTCTGTCAGTAAGAGCTCCGACAGATATCAGATTTGGCATGAAAGAAGAAGGCAAGAAATGGTCTCACAGAAGGAGGTTTGGTGGCAGCACCTGACTAGCTAAGGAGCAGGGCAGGAGGAGTGCTTGGAAACTAAGGCCCTCCTAGACAATAGACCAAGCACAAGGAAACCAACAGGAATTTCTAGAAATGACAGATAGTCTTGGGGGAGAGGGGAGGCAGAGGGATGGTTGAAAAGTCCCTATTTCCACTATTAGCTCTTGTGGGATTCTGAAAGGGCAATGATTCAATACAAGATACACCAGACTAGAAAAGCTTTTATTTGTGGAAGGAAGCAAATATACTTACATGCATAGGATTTTTATCTCCCTCTAGTGGTGGGGTGAGGGCCTTCCATGTGATAGCCTGTTGTGCTGCATACAGGCAGTCCCTGAGTTGCAAACATCCTCCTTACACACAACTTGCACCTATGAACGGAGACTATTACTATAAGTCCCTGAGTTACAAACATCCCACTGTTATACAACTCACACTTACGAGTGAAGGCTATTACAGGTAATAGATAGTTGTACATTTTCCAACTTACATATAAATACGACTTAACAAAACTACAGAACCTATCTCATTCCTAACCTGGGGACTGTCTATATTATATTTTCTAAACAAAGACGAGTTTCCATTATAGTACAATTTGCCCATAAAATTAGGATTTTCATTAGGTGTGCAGCTCTCCCTTAGGGTGGTTTTCAAAACATTCCCAACTTCATGTAAGAGAGTGAAGTGTCTCTTTGGCTAGAAACATAGGATTCACTTTTCCTTTTTACTCCTAACAAAGGTGAAAGCATGCTGTGCTCAGAGGCAACTCTCCTGACCTCTAGGCTGAGCCAGAAAAACCTGAGGAACTAAATGAGAAAGAGAAAGGAAGCTTATCTAGAGTGAAGGTAGAAAATATGAAAACTCAGAGGAGAAACACCAGTAAAGGATCTAAAGAGTGATCTGAACCTGATATAAAAGGCAATAATTAGAGATAAATTTTGAAGCAAGTCACCCCCTCTATCTTCCCTTGCTGTCATTTCTGTCATTTTCATCCTTGGTTGCATAAAAATATACTTCTGATGTAGTGATTTGGATCAGAGATAGGGATGAAAAAGTAGAGAAGATAGACATAGTAAATGATGATCTTATTTATTTATTTATTTATTTATTTATTTGAGACAAGAGTCTCAAGCTATTGCCCTGGATAGAGTACCTTGGCATCATAGCTTACAGCAACCTCAAACTCTTTGGCTCAAGCAATTCTCTTGCTTAATTTTTCTATTTTTAGTAGAGACAGGGTCTTGCTTTTGCTCAGGCCGGTCTCGAACTCATGAGCTCAAGCAATCCACCCACCTTGCCTCCCAGAGTGTTAGGATTATAGGCGTGAGCCACTGGACCCAGTCATGATGACCAGGATTAAATTGCATTATATCATAACTGTACAAGAGTATTAATGGAAATAGATCAAAGATTACAGCCATCTAATCAATAGGTTATTGATCAATAGCTGAAAACATATCAGCATGAAGTATACAGAGTATGCAACTTTTCTTTCACTCTATACTCAGGAGTTAGGCATCAGTGATGCCCACTTGATGTCTTCTATTGCATGTCTCCAAGGCAACCAAATTCATATGCCTTCCCCGCAAAACTGTTCCTTTTTCTTTTCTGGAAAAGAAAACTTTTCCAGTTTTCTCGTCTCAGTGAATAACTTCACCATCTAGCTGTGCAAACTAGAAATCTAGGAGTTACTAGACACCAGCCCCCAGTCTCCCACCATCATATTCAATCAATCCCTGGGTCCCTCAATCTTACCTCCTAAATCTAACTGAAATAGATCAATTTCTCTTTCCTCCACCACCACCCTGACTCATCATCTCTCTCCTAATAGATTACCACTCCACAGGGCATCCACTCCATCCTTTGTCAAATGCATTCTCCACACTGGACTACTTCATTCAACAAATATTTTTGAGAGACCTACTTTGTATTCTGGAAATACTGTAGTGACTAAATCATACAAGGAGCTTGTGGAGACAGAAGATAAGCATCAGATAGTCATAAGCACTATGTGAAGAGTTAAGGTAAACTGATAAAATAGAGAATGGCCGAATGCCTATTCTAGACTTCGTGTTCAAATACAAGCAATCGGCAGGAGTTTTAACAAAGTGTATGAATTCTGCCATTGGAAAATAAAAGAAGTCCGCTGGGATGATGGTATCTGCTATGGAGGCTTCCTGGCATGTAATGAGATTGTTTCAGATACTGGCCAAGAATAAAAGGACACTAAGTAAAAATGCATATGAACAGTCAATCTACATCTGTTTGTCTCCAAGTATCTCTGCTTCAATACAGTATTTACTACCCACATGCAAGTATCTTGTTTTGTTGACTTTTTTGTATGTCTCCTTTCTAGCTCCATGGGCCTAACTGCCTTGGTCTCTGCAGAATCTCCAGTATCTAAGAACTCTGCCTGGGATACAGTAGGCAGCAACTAAGTATGTGCTGCATTTTGCACAAATTGCTGTGAACAATAGAAGAGCCGACAGAGAAAATAACCGAGTGGGTTTGGGGGTTCAGAAGTCTTCGTGAAGATGTCAAAAATCATTTACTTCAGCTCTCAAGGTTAAACGGCCTATAAAATTCCGGCCAGGCTTCTCCGCTTTGGATCTCTGGCACCCAGCGTTCACACTCACAGTCATACACTTGCTCGCAACCACTAAAGCCTTACTACTCCCCGCTAGGAGGAGTTACACCTCCCGACCCCGAAACCCTCCCACTTTCCCCTCTACTTCTCCTTCCTTGCCCCTCCCCGCCAGGGTTCCGGCGGTCTTTGGGTCGCATTGCTTGCCGGGAATAGTAGTCTTCCGGTCGGAGACTAGAAGTTTTGTATACGTGTGTTTCAAGAACTACTTTTCCCAGAGACCTTCGCGGCAGCGGGTGGCTGAATCACCTGACCAGGATTGTGGAGGTGTAATGGCGGCGCCCGTGCTACGTTGGTGTTATCCTCAAAGATGTGGGGCTTTAGTCTGGGTTTACGGCAGTTGTCGCCATCGAAGAGGGGCTCCGGCTGGGTCCACATGCAACTGGATGAGGGGACAGAGTTCAGTGGCTCAGCAGCCCCTCCACACGGCCCGGAAGCCGAGGAAAGGGTATACTATTTCACACCATTTCTGCCTACCCAGTTGTGAAGTGGAACTATGGAATCGGGGATATCATGGCCATTACAGCTCAGCTTTAGACGTTGAGGCGGGCAGAAGGGTGTTGGGTTATAACCTCAAGCCCGAAACCTAAAAGAAAACACAAAACAGGTCCTCTGTTAGCCCCACCAGCATATACATAGTATAACGTAAATTACTGTCTTCAAATAGACATATAGGGGAACTCGCAAGCGTAACATAGCAAGCGTTTTCTAGAATAATAGGCTGTATAGATAGAATAAGAGCATGGGCAATAGGGACGGTGACATTAGGAGCAAGACCATATTTAGCTGACATTTATTTAATTCTACTATGGGCCGGCAGTATTCTAAAAGTAGAAAGCCTTTACCTACAAGCTCTGGTGGTGGCTTAATGTCATTAATCAGAAAACAGTTATCTGTGGAGGCGTTTTATGTTGAATATGTGTATCCAGACCTACAAGGAAACTTCCAATAAAAGAAATAGTCATAGCTTTGCTTATTTTGCTAGATACCTCTTGAACAGCTGTTTATGCTTTGCTACATAAGATGTAAATACTTTCTTTTTAATAACTGAAACATAAGGCACGTTTCTAATGTTTTGTCTATTCTTTGAGATTGGTTGGCATAATTTTTCCTTTTCCGTTGAAGAAACAGAAGGAAAATGTCCAGAAGAATTCAGTTTCTATTCCTTTCAGAAGTTAGATCATCTCCCTGTGAATGGAAAGCGTATTTTTCTCTCATGTAATGAAACTGCAAAAGCACTGAAAATACTTCAGTGAATGCAGAACTTCTGATGACTAGTTTAATTCCTCTCTCATACGGGCCGTGTTTCCAAACTTTCTAAGGAAGGACTTAATCTTCTTGCAGTACTTTAGATATAGAACTATGTGTGTTGAAATGATTGAAACAAAACGAAACAAAGTGAAGTAAACAAGAATCTATGTAATGGCAGAAAACTGGGAAAAGAGCAGGATAGGAACGTGTAGGGGTTTTACAGGGAATAATCACACTTATAAGAACCTGGAGAGACCTGTGTATAGACCCAACAGAGTAGGAATGGGTAGATAAGAGTGAATACTATAGCGTTTAACAGCGGCTTAGATTGGGTAACAATCTAGCATAACAAGCAATTAGATCTCAGAAACTGGAAGTAATTTGGGGGACAAAAAAATACCACAAATGATATTTAATGTTTTCTTTTGCACTGAGTTGTCAAGAGTGTCATTGAATAGTAATTTGTTACATGTTTTGCTCTGGTCATACTTGTAAACAATGTTATGAGATGAATTCAAAACATGGTTGAGAATATCCTATTTCAATAGTGAGAAGTGAAACTATTTATTTACTGTTGTTTCTCTAGTAGTTGAATCCTTCCATTTATGTTAATTCTAAATAATGTTTCAAAGACCAGATTTCTTCATTTACTGAGTGGTTGATGAGGTACAAGTTACTTTAAAAAATGCTGCTTTTCACTGAAGTTGGCCAAGCAGTTATCACCTGTTATCCATTTCTAAATTGTATTAAGATGCCAGATTCTTCCTTTCTATCACCTTCCTCTTTGTATAGTGAACCTCCGAATGCCATGTTGCCAATGAATTTTAGTTTGCCAATCTCGTTTTAGGTGTTAATTATGAATTCTGTTTTATTTCATCACTAATAAAAATATGACATATTTTTTACATATAAGGATGTAACATTTTAATTAAAAACAAATTTTAGAACAAAATTTTAGTTAAAAACACAACTAGCATATTAATGTTTGTCGTTTTAAGTTCATATAAATTCATGCATGGCGACTGATGTAACTACTTCTTAACCATTATCTTTTTCTCTTTAGTGAACATGAATGGGCTGCTGTCGTAGGTTTGGAAATTCATGCTCAGATTTCCTCCAACTCTAAACTCTTCTCTGGATCTCAAGTCTGCTTTGCAGCACCTCCAAATTCTTTGGTTTCTTTTTTTGATGCTTCTCTGCCTGGAACTTTGCCGGTAAGGTTTTTATTTAATCCTTTTTCCTTAATGTTTATGTTATATTGAACATAGGAAATGATTTCTTTGTTTTAGTATCTTGATATAACTTGATGAAACTCTTAGGAGTTAAGGGAGTTGGAATGAAGTGGGATGAACTAAATATTTTTTAATTTTGTTTTTAACTCAGAACATATTCATATGTGTTTGAACATTCACAAACACTTTAGAATGCCTGCTGAATTCCAGACACCGTGCTATAAACTGGTTCATAAAGATTAGCAAAGAACCTTACTTTTGAGGAATTCAAATACTTAGTAGGGGAGATTTGTCTCATAAACAAATTGAATACAATTTGTACCTTTTCCTGCGAGTGAAAGCTGTGTTGAACTGAGAATTGGCAGGCTTGCAGGTGCAGACATACACCTGAGTGCAGTGTGATTCCTTCTGTGGAGGTAATTTACAGAGAATGGTTCTGGAACCCAGAGGAGAGACACTTAATTCAGTAAAAAAGGAGGATGGTTGTTTAAATTTGGGGTAGGAGTACATTTGGTTAAGGAAGGGTTACTGGAAGAAGTGGTATCTGAGCTATTTGAGAAGCCAAGTAGGAGTTAGTTAGGTAGATAAATGAAGGAAGAGGAGGAGTCTAGACAAAGGAAGTGCATTTATCACCTGATAGTAGAGTAGAAGGCCAGTAATGATTGTGGTTGTTGCAAACTAAGAAATAGTAATGGAGAAAAGAGTCAACCATAAGATGCAGTAAGTCAACTAGTGTATTCATTTAACGACTCATTTTTACTTGAGCCCAAGGAATGTTGAGGCCCAGTATACCTATCAGCAAGATTTTTAGCACATATTTTTATATACTTGGCTGAATTTTGAAGAAAAGGTTGAAAAGAACAGTGTAAATATTTGAGTTAATACATAGCTTATGGTCTGTTCAGGACCTATGGTACCAACTGGTTAAAGGATTTCTTGCCCTCTTTAGAGGGAATGTAAATGCATGGTGGTGATTGGGGTAGGAGTGGGGGATTGCTGGGGGTGAATTCCATGCTCTCAAACATTTACCTGCAAGTGAAAGCTGAGTTGAACTGAGTGTTGGCAGGCTTACAGGTGCAGACATATACTTTTTTCAGTTACTACTCAGAGTAGAAGATTCTGGGCAGTATCTTCAAAGTGTCTGCCTTACCCAGGGCTTTGGTTGTATTCGGGCATCATCTCTGTCTTGGAATTTTTTTCTTTACTTGCATTTTTTTGTCACAGATGACTCTCATCCCTGCAAGCCACATCCAAAGTCACCTTTGATTTGCCATTGAGTCTCTCTGTGGAAGGACAAGTATAGAGCTCTCTCTCTGGCTTATAGTATCTTTCCATGGAGAGATTTATTTGTTTGAGAGGAGACAATTTTTCATTTATAAACATATGAATTCTTTTTTGGTTAGAGTCTCAGGTATAGTATAAATAAAATAATATCTATTCAGACAGATAAAATGGAAGGCAATTTATCACAACACCGCTTCCTTTTTTCTTCTGAGTTCAAAACATTTTTTCTCTCCCATGGTGGTTAATTATCAAGAGACTAGGCATAATCTTGGAGTTCTTTCTAGGTTTTTCAAGCTAGGAATGTGATATCTAGTAGGGTACTTATTATAGTTCACATTTAGAAACAGATCTGTTTGCAGATAGGCACGTTTTCTGTAAATAGATTCTTCAGTTGTGCCTAAATGTGGTCAATTTTTAGACAGTTCAAAATAGCTAAAATGCCATATGCTTTACAAGACTTCCTGTCATGCACCAAAGAAGAAAGTGCTTGTCCAGTGTTAAGCACACCAATAAAACAGTGAAAGGATTTAGGACATTTGAGCCTTGAGAGCTTGGCTTACATTAATTAAATGGCACACAGAGGCTAGAAAGACAGTTGCACATGCTAGAGTTTTTTTTCCTCTTCAGAGCCTCTAGCATTCGTGGTTTCAGTGGCCTAAATGGGTTATTCTCTCAACAGAGCTGATCTACCTCTTTTTCAGAAATGTTTCTTTCTTTAAAGGACCTATTTTAGCATATGAACAAAATTATGCCAAAACTCCCAGAATAAAACATTGACATGCAAAACATTTCAAAACCCTGTGATTTACCTCTAAATAGATTGAAAGAGCACTAGAATATTTGGAAAGTTGTCCTTCCCGAGTCCTGTGGAGATGGTATAGTGAGATGCTAATAGCCTGACTCTGCATCTGGTAGCTACTTACAACAAACCAAGAATCTGAGAGTATGTTTCTGCTTCTGAGGATTTGAGTAAAATGTTATGTTTTTGTTTTGATCAGTTAAGCCAAGAAGTATGTGTGTTTCCTGATGATGTTCTAAATTGTGTCCAAGGCTCACTCTGGACCCTTCTCTTCTGCTGTTCCTCCTCCCTCTGATGGACGGCTCCTTCTCACATAAGGTTTTCCTTCACTCAGCCCTGAAATGTTAGTTCCCCACACTCCATGCCTTGGCTCTCACTTCCTTTTGTTCTGACTAATCTTTTTATCCTCAAAGATCCTATCTCATTTCTGGGTAACTAATCTCTGTTACTACTGCCCTATTATATATTTCTATCTGAGTGATTCATCAACATCTTAAATCCAGCGGTTATAATATTGAACCTATTATCTTTTTTCCCCAAAGTTTCCTGACAAAAGAATAAGCTAACAAGAGGAAAAGATAATCTGTCGAGAAATGGATGTTAGGGTGAGAAAAATATGTATATATGCGTTGGTATGTTTGAGATACACACATATATATCAAAGAAGGAGGTAATGTCTGGGAAAAAGATGATTTATTCAATTGATGATTTTGGAAAAGTTGGGTTAGCTATTTGGAGAAAACATATTTATAGCTGATTTCATATATTAAAATAAAATTCAAATACATATATGTTTGTAAGTTAAATGCAAAATTCAACCTAAAAATATAGAAGAATACTTATTTGTTCTTGAGATGCAAAGAAACTTTGTAAGCTTAAAAACAAAGAGGAGAAATTCATCAGGCAAAATAATGGAAATTGAATACTTTATTTATCCAACAAATACTTAGTAGTAGAAATATGGGTTGCTTGAGGAACATGTAGGAGGGCGTTCAACACAGACATAAGGAATTTGCAGTATTGGCCAAGTGTAAGACCAGGGAAAAACAAGAGCTGTGTTCCATGTGTTGTAGAATTTGAATATGGACATTGCAAGAGCTGAGGCTAGAGTGGAAAGCACAGTCTGTACCATATGGAGTAAGCCCTGCTAAGGAGTGCAGATCTCATCTGCAGAGAGGTGAGAAGGCGGGAGAATGCAGGGTCAGAGACTCTGAAGAGGGGAGTGTTCTGAGAAGGAGGAAGCATAAGAAAGTCAAATGCTACAAAAAGGTCAAGTAGGCGAGGACTAGGAAGTGTCCAGTGGACTTAGGGTTAGAGCGGTACAGTGGTGGCTCAAGGTAGTCGCTGAAATAATTGAAGACCGGAAGTAGGAGTTTAACAAGAGAGAGAGATTATTGTTGATGACTTGTAAAGCCAGCTAGGCCTTGTCCTAGTGACTATAGGCTGTAAGGTGCAGTGCTTAGATTTTATACACAACCTTTGAGGTGTGTCATTTGCTTCTTTGACATTTCCCAAGATCCTAATCAGGCTGAATAGGTTGTTTCCAAAGCATGACATATGACTACATCTATCTGTCCATGTCAGAAAGTCACTAACATCGATCAGCCTCTGTCTCGTGGCAACCCATTTACAAGGTTTCAGTTAGCCTCATTCACATGACAACTCGGGCCAGCCTAACTCACACAAGTCTGAAATAGCCAAAATAGACTAACCGCACCCACCACCCACCCTGCTCCTGGGTAACTACCACCTGACCTAACAAAACAACAAGGATACCCTTTGCCAGAACAGTTTCATTGGGGCGATGGGGGCAGAAGGGAGGTGGCAATAGATTGAGAAATGCGAGGGACACAGAGGAAGAAGTGAGACAGTATGGACAGCTGTGTCAAGGAATTTGACCATGAAAGACAGGAGACTGCAGCAGGTGAAAGGAGGCCCGGAATTATGGAGGAAATGTATTGGTCATGTTTTTCTTAATATTGGAAAGACTTGAGAATGTTTAAATGCCGATGAGTTTTAGTCTCCAATGACATACATTTAAAATTTTATTGAAGAGGATGGGTCACGCATTAAGTGTTCTTATTGTAATAAAATAAATTAAAAGAAAAGTGCTGACGAGAAGGATTTAATGAAGAAGGGAGAGGCTTTTGATTAACATGCCAGACTGAACATGTGCATTTTAATCCATCTCTCTCCCCACCCCAAAGAAACCTCACTGAAATGAGGGTGAAAGAATTTAAAAGTTGTAAGTCCACAAAAGAACGAGAGAGGAGACCAGAGCGTGTGAAAGATGGAAAGATAGTAGGTGGAGGAGGGGCTGACCGGGCAGAGCAGGCTGAGCTACAGTAAGGGCCGGCGGAGGGAGACTCTGGGAGGACTGAGGGGATGTGCCCCACACGACCTGAGAAACGCACAGGGTGTGAGAGCATCAGGCACTGGGGAGGTCAGGGTGGGGTGGAAACAAAGGCTTGAGTCGGCCTGAACACAGAGCACTTACATCTGAGGTCCTCTTCCCCCGCCCTGTGCAGCTGCCCCATCCCCGCAGGCATTTATAGTCTTCAGAGAAATTCAGCAAGTGACACATTACCCATGGAGACACCTGACAGAGCAGAAGGCCCTGGGAGGTGTCAGACAGTGTCTGCACTGACTTCCAGGAACTGCCCAGTCCTTTTCCCTGCCTGGCTTCAGAAACTCGGGTGACCTGGTTACGTCCAGCTCTCCTTTCCTCTTTCTGTCCCAAGCAAAAATCTGCAGGAACTTCCTTGAGATTATAAATCCATTTGGGGATCACTCACTAAAAAATGCTACTGGTTACCTAATTGTACGAGAGGGAAGGCCAGTGGTCAGCAAGCCCTGGGCATTTACACAGAACTTTCACTCCACATTTAGTACCTCACTTTAAAATAGAATTTGACATCCAAAAATCCTCAGACAGGAACTTCTCCAGCATGATGGAGATAATGTGCAGGGTAAAAAAATACTTACAAAATTAAAAGCTTTTATAAATATCCTCAGAGAGCTAAGAACATAGCTGTATCCTTGAAAACAAAAACACAATACTATGGGTTTTTTTTTTTTTTTTTTTTTGAGACAGACACTCTGTCACGCTGGGTAGAGTGTCCTCGTAGCTCACAGCAACTTCAAACTCTTGGGCTCAAGTAATCCTCTTGCCTCAGCCTCCCAAGTGGCTGGGACTATAGGTGCCTATCATGATGCCTGGCTAGTTTTTTCTATTTTCAGTAGAGACAGAGTCTCACTCTTGCTCAGGCTGGTCTTTAACTCCTGAGCTCAAGGGATCCTCCCAGCTCTGCCTCCCAGAGTGCCATAATACTGTGTTTTAAAATTGAGCAAACAGAATGGAAATGAGCTCATAGACATTAAAATTGTGGTGCCCCTTTCTACCTCCTCCCCCAAGAAGCCCAGGAGAGTTAGAAGAGAAAGTCAAGAAAATCTTCCAGAGAGCAAAACGAATGTACAATGAATTGGGCATTAGAAGTAGAAAATAAGAAAATTAGAGACTCAATCCAGGAAGCTCAATACACGATCAGTGAGAGTTCCATAAAGAGAGAAGAGCGAATACAGACGAGAGGAAACTAGTAAACAAAATACATGGATTTATTTCCTGGAACTAAAGGACATTGTATCTCTAAATGGAAAGGGCCTGCCAATTAGCCAGCACTAGGAATAAAAATCGTCTCACAGGGCGGCGCCTGACCCATATACCGAGGGTGGCAGGTTCAAACCCAGCCCCGGCCAAACGGCAACCAAAAAATAGCCGGGCGTTGTGGCGGGCGCCTGTAGTCCCAGCTGCTCTGGAGGCTGAGGCAAGAGAATCGCTTAAGCCCAGGAGTTGGAGGTTGCTGTGAGCTGTGTGAGGCCACGGCACTCTACCGAGGGCCATAAAGTGAGACTCTGTCTCTACAAAAAAAAAAAAAATAGTCTCACATGCAGGCACATCATGAAATTTATAAACACCAGCGATAATGATAAGATTCTACCGCTTACAGAGAAAAAAAAAAAGAAGTGAGGTCACATGCAAAGGACAGGGAGTCAGAGAGATATCGGACTTCTCAGCAGCAGTGCTTAAAGCTGGAAGAGAATGAAATAGTGCCTTAAAAATTCCTGGAAGAAGAAAATCATTCTAACCTAGAATTCTGTACCCAGCTCTATCAATCTGGTGTGACAATAGAATGATCTTTTCTTTTCTTTTTGAGAATGATGATATTTTCTGACAGGCAGACTGAAAATTTTTGCCTTCTGGCCACACCTGTAATCCTAGCACTCTGAGTGGCCACAGTACTAGGATCCCTTGAGCTCAGCAGTTTGAGACCAGCCTGAGCAAGAAAGAGACCCTGTCTCTACTAAAAATAGAAAGACTAGCTGGGCATAATGGTGGGCGCCTGTAGTCCCAGCTACTCAGGAGGCTAAGGCAGGAGGATCCCTTGAAGCCAGGAGTTCGAGGTTGCTGTGAGCTAGGCTAACACCACAGCCCACTTGCCTGGGTGACAGAATGAGATTATGTCTCAATTAAAAAAAAAAAAAGGTTTTTTTCTTTTTTTGGTTCTATTATCTGAGATGTTCCAAGTTTGCAGCTCTGCAGCAGGCCCTGAAGCCCACGGGGAGAAGAGAAAGCCTGGCTCCAGAGTAAAGGGCTCAAGAAGGAACAAATGAGGAGTTGGGAGTAGCAGGCATCTTATGTTTGTGTAGAAGAGAAAGAGGTTTCCTTACAATCTGGCGTCTTTGAGAAGCATGAGCAATGGGTACCAAAAAAACTGAAGCAAATGAGAAAAATGAAAGATATCGATTCTAGGAAAAACACAATGTTTATGAAAGAAAGTGTAATCATAGTATGCTTGATAGCTTGGAGGGAAATATATTTAAGTAATAATAATAGAAACACCAACTTCTGATTTAATGAAAAACTGTGATGTAACTTGAATGGCGGAAAATAAAAAAACTGAATTATCTTCCAAAATTGAAATTCATATTCTAAATTGACAAAGCAAGCAAAAGTTAACATAAATATGCTTTAGGAACATTTTTGGCCATTGACAAGAGGAGGCCACTTTTTCCTTTCAAGCCGTAAGCTTAGAAGATTGGTTTTATTTTGTTTCGTTTTACTGGAGCAAGGGTGGGAGATGAGGTTGTTACTGGCTTTTTTGTTGTTGTTTTAATTAGACCATGAGTAAAAGATTTGGAGCTCCTAAGAGACACAGATTATTAGTCAAAGGGGTGTTTTAACAAGGTTTCTTTTTATTTTACATATAAGATAATATTCAGTAATAATTAGATTTTACCTGTATTGGTTTCTCAGTATTCTACTGGTGAACTTTTTTGTGTATGTTCTCAAAGTCCAAATAATGAACCCCCCAAACCATCTTTGCAACTCTCAACCTTACCCTAGTATTATAAAGAATAGATTCCTTCACGTTCTAGATGCATCCATACTCAAGCTTCTGCGTGTGATGGGTGTCCCTCCTTCCCTGAGGGTGAAGTGATTTGTAATCCTTTTTTCTACTTGAATTTATGGTAAAACATTACCCAGCTAATCCCCGAAGGGCACTTGGGGCATATTTTATTTTTGAATAGAAATACAAGGACGTAGCAAGCATGGGTCAATTCTTATTATAGAGTAAGATATAAACACGTCACAGAACGTCTCGTATTGTTACTCTCACACTGTGCATGTTACATCAGTTATCTCTTGGGAACCAAATGGGCCAAGTCTTATGGCTCCAGGTTTTAAAAACAAGTACAGAGTGGCATTGTGATAATTTATCAAGTCTGTCTGTTTCCCAGATTAAGGAAGGATTGTCACATGGAAAATGGCCAGGAGCTTTGGCCAGAGATGATGGATTTTCCAAAGGTTCCTTGGCATAACATATCATTTAAAAATAGGAAGGTAAATGCCAGATAAGACAGCTCACAGATCTAAAGGGGGTTGCTGCCCTGGACAGGACCAGATGTAGGAAGGAACGGGGAGGGGTGGGGACCTGCTATTTTGCTGCTTTTCATTGGCAATTATTTTAAAATTTATGCCTGTAATACTTGATTCAAAAACTAAAAGTCGAGCTGAAGGGAATAAATATATGAGGGAGAGGGAATCACTGCGAGAATAAGGTTCCTGAGAAAGCAGGAGATGTCTGTTGGGCACATGGAAAAAATTCTTTCTCGCACTGTAACCCACAGGGAAAGTGTGTCCCTCCTCCCCTGAGTGCAGGTGTGTTCTGAGGTTTGTCGTGGAAGGCTGGGGAAGCTCCTACCTGATTTCTTTTCCTTTTCTAGCAAACGCTGTTTGTCACATCTCTCTCTCCTTTCTGGTGCCTTCCTGTGTTCGTATCTTTTATGTTCTGGGTCTGCAGATGATGAGCTCCCTCAGTCTCCGTGTACCTCCAGCTGTTTCTGCTTCTCTCTCACTCTGGAATGATAGTGGAGAATTCTAAGTTGGCATTTATTTCCCCTCAGTGCTTTGGAGATGTTATTTCATTGCCCTCAGGCATCTATTATTGCTGATGAGACGTCTGCATCTTTTGTAGGTAATCTATTTTCTCTCTCTGATAGCTTTAGCCAGGATGTGTCCAGGTATGGATTTGTTTTTATTTATTCTGCTCCATGCTCAGTGTGATTTTTAACTTAAGGGCCATAGCCTGGACGACTGAGGTACCTCCAGGGGGATGACTTTCTGGTGGCCTCTGCCAGGGCCCATTGGGCTTTACTGGATGCACCAGACTCTGTGTTAATTTCTCAGTCCCCAGCTGCCACACCACTTAGCTAGTGTAAGTGCCAGGCCCCATACCTAAGCCAGATACAGGGTCGGGGGCTCTGATTTGTCAAGATTCCTTCCCACCCGTGGCCTGAGGTGGGTCCCTCTTCCATATCCACCTGGAGGAGTGGCAGACTTCCTCACTGAACCAGGGTTTTTTGGCTCACAGCTCATGCAAGGAACCGTCCCAGCGCCCTCCCTCCCTGCACAAGCTCACAGCCTTGACTTTTGCTTCTGAGGGGCTTTATATGACCAACATCTGGGGTCCCTTCGGCCCATTTAACAGTCACGATAATAGTACAAGTGTCTCACATGTCTGGTGCTTGTCAGGTGGCAGGCGCTGCTCTGGGTGCTTTCCATGTGCAGCTTATTCTGACCTCATAACAACTCTAGGCGGCAGTTGCTGTCACTGTCATAATTAGAAAGAAAGCTGAGAAGCCAGGTTCCAGCCCAGAGTGTGGCTTCAAAGGTCAGGCTCTTCACCCCTTTGCTGTCCTGTCTCTTGTTACCCTAGGGTGCCAGGTGGGGTTAGGTTCCCACAACTGCTGTGGCCGTGGGGGCTTTTCTTTTTGCTTTGAGCTTGGCTCTGTGTGTGTCTGTACACATGTAAGTGGATGTGTGCGCAGACAATCCATTTGTTCATGAGTCCACTTTGTTTCTGTGCTGTCTCCCTGCCCCTTCCCCGGCACATCTGCACCCCACCTCTGCTCAGGCTGCTGCCTGGCCCCGTGATTACACTGCTCCCTCCACTTTCTCCTTCGTGACCCTTCTCAAAGGTTTTAGGACCACAGGTATTTTGTCTTCTTTTGCCTTAGTTTTAGAATTTTACAGTATCCCATCATAAATCTTCAGACTGAAAAGGTCATTCAGCTCATTCTGCCGCTTACAGGCAGGATTACAGCTGCACTAAGAACAGCATTCTTTGTTTTTATTAGTGGGGATCCAGCCGCACTCATTCTTTTGATCTAGTAAAACCTCTTACTGTGGTGCAAGATCTTCCTAATTTATTAAGTAATCATTCTCTGGTAACACAGGATCCTAGGTTGTTTGCTTAAAGTTAGTTATTTCCTATTTATCAATGTCATCCCTATTTCTCTGCTTATAATACTTTGTATGTGGATGCGAAATGGGAAAAGAATAGGAAAGAAAATATATTTGTTAGATAAAATATCAGGGGGTTTACAAGTCCTGTTTGTTTCATAATTGGCCAAATGTTTCCAGGGAGGGTGAGACTGCAACAGAGCATCAGGGTGGCCCGAAATGTCCAGAACTGCGTGTTCTCTCTCTCTCTCTCTTTCACACACACACACACACACACACACACACACACACACACACGACATTCACTCTTTGTGCCTGGAAATGCTTATCCCCTTCGGTATCAGTCCTTACGTAGGAGAAAGGAGACAGAGGACACTGTGGTTCTACTGTTGCTGCCTGATAGGGACACTCGCTTTCCTGAGCATCAGGCTGCACTGCATTAGATTAGTAAGAAGCGAGTGGCTCTCCTTGGTCTTGCTCGTCTGAAAGCTCTTATCTATACAGAACATAGAATTCCCTAGCAACTGTGACTGTCTCCTGTTTCTAGAACTGGAAAGAAGAGTATAGAAGCTGTTTTTCACACATATATGCAAGAACATTCGCTGCTTTTCTCAGGATCAGCCTGTCTAAAAAAAGTATTTGGGGCTTTCCATATCACAGGTGTTTAGAATTGGCCTTGGCAGCTATGCAATGAAAACTGGAGCCATTGTTTACCACATTTTACAAAACTTTTTTTATTCATAATAGCACATACTATTATTAGCAAGAAGAGAAGGGGAATGAAGATGGGAATAAATAGGATATGAATAAATAGGATGTGATGCCTGCCCTCTGGGAACTTGCAAGCCGTGCAGACACCGTGCTGTATGCTGGAGATTCAGTCTTGGACACATGTACGCAGATTGCACTAGAAGGGGTCTTGTCTCCCTGAAGAAATGACAGTGTGAATGCTTTTGTGAAGTACTTACAGACTAATTTATTTTTTAAATTTCTTATGACAGATTTATTTAAAGCTAGATAAATCTGCAATATTGTAGTTCTGTGAACACAGCAGATACTAGTAATCAGTTATGTTTTGAAGGATCTAATAGGTTTAGAAATACTTGACTAGGCTAGAAAGCATCAGACTGAAATGCCTTCCTGACCCTTAATGCTTTCTATTTTAATTTTTATTTTGTTTATTTATTCTTTGTGACCCTTAATTCTAAATGTAATTATAAAGTTATCTTTAATTCAAAACCTAGAAATGAAATTCAAGAAAACATCATTAGAGGAAAGAGTTTAAATGCATACATTTGTAATCAGATCTATATTCATCTTTCTGTCCACGTTTAGATGATGTTTAGTTGACTAAGAAGACAAAATGCGACAGTTTTCTATTAAATTTTTTTTCCATTTCAGTGATTTGCTTTAATGTAATCTTCAGGATGTATAATTACATTGTGTTCTCAGACTTGATTCTTGCCTGTCACTCTCCTAGTCACTTTCATGGTTTTCCTTTTTTCCCCAACAAAGAGTTGGGCTTTTCAGGGGTGAGGTGTTTTGCCCTTTGACCCTTGCCCCTCTAAAAGAGGTGTGTCTGTGAGCTCATCCCCACAGATGAACTTTCAGCTCCTAACCTCTCCTTATGGTCCAAGCCTGCCTTACAATGTCATTAACGGGATGTGTCCTGTGAACTCAGATGACTCCTGACAATGATGGCCGTTCACATTCAGCAGGCAGCGTGATCTCACCTCCCTGCTGTGTGGGAAGCCGTTGACTCCTTCCTTGCCACAATCTTTTTCTAACTTTCAGTGCATTCGTAAAAGCCTCTCTTTGTACAATAATTTTCGTGTCTCCCACCTTTCTGCCGGTTTTGCACGCAGTATTCCCACATGAAATCTAATGGTATTAATAATAATGCTTCTACTTGCTATCAGTATCTGTTTGTTTCATACACTTGATTGACCATTTTTTTAATTCGTGTTGCTTATAGGGATTTCTGAGTTTTATTAAGGTTTTAAAAAGTAGCTCATGGATCTTTCTTAGGCCTCTTGCCAGGGGCCTAGAACATGTGGCGTACACCCTGGAAAAGATATTTTGCCACATACTCCCATGCACTTATACATGTTTGTATATACTCCAGGAGTTCATGTGAAAGAATTTTACAAGTGTCTAAAACCCCTTTGATATGTTTAAACCTCTTCATAGAAATCATTTCTTCTGGTTTTTAAATAGGGTATATTGAACATAAAGTACTGTATTTTGCTATGTAAAATGTACGTCTGTGTATAATATACATGTTTTGACCCACACTTTCAGGAAAATACCCCTTAAGAACGTGGCCAGCTATCGGATGGGAGAGACACAGCTGGAGGGTGCTAAGGCTCCCTGGGTAAACATGCAGATCACACTGCCCTCCCACAACCCCCCACTCTGAAAGCTGCTCCTCCCCTCTGTCCTGGGGGCCCTTCCTTCCTCACTGTGTCAGGGGCCACAGCCAAGATGGCAGGGTATGTGGCCAGTGGGACAGGAATTTCTGAGGCCACTCACTCTGCGGGTAGCCGGACGAGTCCATAAGGTCTGTGCAGGACTCCTGGTCCCCTCTATGTGGCCAGGCCTCAGCCCTCATCCCACATGGCCATGGCCCACCTTGCCAACCACACCACTGCCCCCTATCCTGATCACAGCATTTGGCAGAGGCCACTCCAACCCACTCCCACAGGATACCAGATCCTCCTGGACTGGAAACCCGTGCACTTGGCAGGCCCAGGCAGAAGAGTGCAGCAGCTGTGGGAGGCCCCCTGGGCTCCCGTACTCCCAGGACTCCCCTACTCCCAACCATGTATAATTCACATCCTTACTTCTTCCTTCAAAAATTTGGGCAAAAATGTGCACATTATACACAGCAAAATATGGCACCCTTTTTCTTGATTATTCAAAGTTATCAGCAACACCAGTTACAATAGTGCCTTCCAGGGCACTTGAGGTGTGTAAAGCTTTCGATCCTACAGTAAATGTCTAAAGGCACTATTGTTTTTAGGTTTCACATTACAGTCTTTACTTGCTTTTATAGACGTCTACTACTCTTTTTAAGCTACTGTCAGTATATTTGACTCTAGGAGCCCCTCCCTGCTTATTTTTCACTTCTCAATTATTATTTATGATCTACGGTAGCTCAGAAAGTCAGATTATCACATTTATTAATATAAATAAGAACACAAAATAAAGTACCTGGATGATATGAAAGCTGTTTAGCATCAGGAAGCTATAAACCTATGAGTCTAGAAGAGGAGGAGATTCTGGAAATCCCTCACTTCAGGCCTTTTAATTTAGAGACGAGAGAACTGCTGTGGTGACATACCCATTATCACACGATTTCTTAACATCCTACTTAGATTAGAACCTAAGCTTCTTGTTCCCAATTTAATAGTCAGCTTCTACTGTGGCTGGAGTCGCTAGAAGTCTGATTTATGTAGGTGGCTGTTCTTGTGCAAATGTTGTATATGTGTCAGTATACATCTCCAAACATTCACCCCGTTAACAGCTTTATATGTCATATGTTTATAGGTGTGTGCCCACATGCTCATAAACACACAGGAGCATTGACTACACTGCATTGATGCTGATTGTATGCACTATGTGTCATGAGATCTGAATCTAGGGAGAGAGAAAAGAGTAGAGTGCAAGGTCGGAAGAAGAAATGGGTAAGGAGAGCCTCCAGTTCAGGGCCCCATGCACTGGGCTTCCCTAGACGCACCATTAAGAGAGCAGCGCCAACTGGGCAGCTCTCAGCTGCACGTACCTCCAGATAGACCACGGTCACAAGGGAATATTCTTTTAGGATCTTTTCTCCCTGCTTCATTCTGGGTAATTTTCTCTGCACTCTTTCCTGGGTCACTAATTCTCCCTTCATTGTATCTATTCTTTAACATATCCATCGAGTGTTTTATTTCACTGAGGCTATCTGTCATTTGTAGAAATTCCATTTTTCTCCTTTAAATCTCTCTTTTTGAAAGCGTGATGTTCCCTGCCCATGTATTCAGTGCTTCACTTCTTTAATAATTTTGTCTGCTTATTTTATAGTCTGTGTTCAGTAATTCTGTTACTTGTAGTTCTTGGGTGATCTCGTTCTGCCTTTTGTCTGTAGAGTCTGGCTAATGGTAGATGATTTTCCTGTACGTTTTGTAATTTTGGATTATGAAGTCATGTTTGACTGAGGCTCATTAGTGGGAGTCATGTTGAGATTGAGACCCTCCAGAGAGCTTTTGCTTGGTGCTCCAGGTCTAAGCCAGAGCCATTTTTCGTGTTTATCAGTTGGCTTGAGAGTTCCTGGACCACAGCATTAGTAAATTTGGCCCTAAGCCTGTCTGAGAGCAGACTGTCCATTCTTAGGGCAGACTGTTTTTTTCCCCCTTAAACGTAAAGTCTGGGTTGAAACTTGAGTAAGGCTGAAATCTTACAAGAGGGAACAGGGGTTGTAACCGTGTAGCTGGGGCTGTGCCAAGGCTGTGAATATGGGTGACTCAGAGACTCCGAATGGGGTAGGAAGGCCATCTTTAAGCCTTTCTCTGGCTCCCGCTCCCTCTGCCATCCAGATACCCCTCTCTTCTCCTTGCAGTTCTCTGCTGCTCTGTGTGTACCACGGCGTTCACGCCCTTGAGGCTGAGATCAGTGCACATCCGGGTAATGGTGTCTGTCCTTTTGTCACAGATGTGAATCGAGTGACTGAGCTCTTTCCAAATTCCCCCAGATGTGCAAGGATACACTCTCTCACCTGTTGCCTTTAAAGATCATGATTTTTCAAGAAGAGGCTGATCCTTAATAAATCATTCCCCTATCTTTGTGTAGAAATGATAATGCCATCTCATTCTTCTCAAGGAATGACACAAACCAATGTGGTAAAATTGAGGGGAGCAGCCGGCTCTAGCCGGAGGAAGCAGTGAGGAAATGCAGGCTCATTTTCCTCTCCACCACAGCCTGGGGAACCTGGTCTCCTCCCCAGGAGATCCTCCTCCCAGGTCCACAGAGCATCTCTCAGAAACTCTGCGCTCCTGGTAGCATGTTCCTTCCCTAGAGACTCCTGACCAAAAATCCTCCCGGGTGTTTGGAAAGGGATTTTCGCTCACTTCCACATCCCTTTATCAGTTGGTTTTCCTCAAAAAATATGCATTTAATGAAATATACAACACAATAATAAGCCCTGTATAGAGGAGCTAGTGCTGTACTTAGAACCTTTACCTGGTCAAATTGAATTTTATACGCTGCCACACCAAAACATCTGTGATACAGAAGCAGCACCTTATCCAAGGCTTTACCTTCTGTGGTTTCAGTTACACACAGTACCTACTGTACAGTAAGATATTTTGAGAGAGGCCATATTCACATAACTTTTATTACAGTACATTGTTTTAATTATTCTATTTTATGAGTGGTTATTGTTACTCTCTTTGTAGAATTTATAAGTTAAACTTTATCATGGGTATGTGTGTACAGGGAGAAACAGGGTTTGATGCTATCCACGGTTTCAGGCATCCACCAGGAGTCTTGGAACACATCCTGCGTGGATAAGGGGGGGAATGTGGAGAATATCAAATAGAAACATGTTACCCAAGATACCTATGAGTACAAAAGCTCAGGGGCCTTTTGGTGATATAAATATGTAGTAGTTAAAAAAAAAAAGAAAACCTAATAGTGTTCTGTGGCACTGCTTTTGTCTCTGCCATGTAGGTAGTTCCTACAGGCTTTGTTCCGGTGATTTATATTAGGAGCCTGTAATAAAAATGCAGCCTGAAATCGTGCAGCTGGGTAGCATTCATTTTTCTTCCATGTTGGTTCTAAAGCTTAAAGAATCACAGAAAACCTGGAAAAACACTTTTCCTCACAAGAAATGCATGTCTGGCCAGGGCGCCTGCCCTTTGGGGTTCTTTCTGCTTCTTGGCATCATTGGCATTGTTGTGGGGATTTCTAGAGGGGTTTTATGAGTATAGCTGTGCGTGGCATAATGACATTTTGGTAACAGCGGACCTCAGATACAATGATGGTCCCATAACATTCTAATGGAGTTGAAAAATTCCCATAGCCTTTTGACATCATGGCCATCGTGTTGTCAGAACACAACACGTTACCTTTTCTATGTTTAGATGTGTTCATATACGCAAATACCTGCTGCGTGTACCAGCTGCCTACAGTGTTCAGTATGGTAACCTGCTGTACAGGTGTGCAGCATTACAGCATTCACATAACGATCCGATTGTCTTGTGATGCATTACTCAGAATATACACGTATGCCTGTCATTAAGCAATGCCTGACTATACTAGAAAAGAGTTTCAAAGGGGGTATTGTGCGGTTTTAGGGAGTCAAGACAAATAATAACTCTCTTCTCTTGAATCAGAACCAATTGAAAAATCAGCGTAGAAGTCAGACAGATGGAAATGAACATACCAGCTTGATTACTGATAATATCAAGTTAAAAAATACAACTTGATATGTAGCCAAATGACTTTTAGTACTTTCTGCCTACATTGAACTCAGCTCTCCAAAACTGTTGGCTTTCTACTTATAGGAGAAGAACCTACTTCTGCAGAAAGCTCATCATATGGCCAGAGTCGACCAGACTGTCTCATCTCTGGAGACATGCTGATCAGAAAGAACTCAGGGAGGCTTCGTGCTGATGAGTTATACTGGAAGCTTATAGCAGAAATGCTCAGCCAAAAGGGGCCAACCCACGTATACTTGGTTCCCAAAGTCACTTGTCAGAAAAGCCATTCCTCTTTGGAGGGTAAGAGTATGGAGCAGAAAGCAAAGTCCTGCCATGTGGGGACGTGGGGGCAGGGGAACGGATGTTGCCTGAATTCTGCCCTCGAAAGCATGAAGCCAGATTGATGTCATGTCTGGAAGTAGGTTTGAGACATTCTCTGATTGGGTCCTGCAGAATTCTTTGTCTACACCACAATTATGTGCCCTTGTCATCTACTTGGTCTTTTTTATATGTGTTTTCAGCTTCTCGTTTAATATTGAAGGGGGGAGGGGGAGACTTGGCTGTCTTCTACACTGTAGCATCTTGGAGAATTTTTTTCCTTAGCTTTCTTTAAAATCTTGGATAAGTTAGGAAGTCACTTTGCCATTGGCATCCCAAGATGACAAGTGTAGGCTTGGTGATTCTGGCATAGATTGGTTGTTAGGCCGGGCCCCTCTAAAGAGCATCCTGTTCCTTGTGGCAGAGGGTTCTTGCTAGTGACCCTTTGTGTCTCCCAGCCTTCCATCACGGGCTGCATCACTGTAATAAGGACTGGAGCTGGGGCAGGGAGAATAAGTGGGAATCAAAATACAGTAGTGTTCCCAGGAGACTTAAAATACCCTATTCTAAATTTTGATTCATGAATCTCCTTTCACAAGTTTAGAAGCAAGAAGCATAATCAATCAGGGGTCTTTGTCACGCTCTGCAGCTTTCATAGGAGATGCAGATAGGCAGTAATATGTGAATGTCAATAGCATTTTGAATTTCCAGGGTATTTTTTTCTCTTTTTTTTTTTTTCATTAAATCATAGCTGTGTACATCAATATGATCATGGGGCACCATACACTTGGTTCATAGACCATTTGACACATTTTCATCACATTAGTTGACATAGCCTTCCTGGCATTTTCTTAGTTACTTTGCTAAGACATTTACATTCCACATTTACCAAGCCTCACATATAGCCTTGTAAGATGCACCACAGGTGTGATCCTTTCAACGCTCCTCCCTCTACCCACCTCCCACCTCCCTCCCCTCCCTTTCCCCCAAGAATTTCCAGGGTATTTGCCAACTCACAGGCCACCCTGGTGAGCAAGGCCAGGAGCTCCAACCCCGGTTGATAGGAAAGGAAACTGACGGCCTTTTTGACCTCCCAGGGAGGTCAGGAACCCAGCTAAAATTAGAAGTGAGAATTGCCTCATTCCCATTCTTAGCATAAAGCACCAGACTAAGTTCCCTTCTGCAACATTTGCTAATTATTCATTTCTAACCAAACATAGCAGGAGATTTTTCTTTTATAGCTGGTTGTAAACATTTAAGATGCCTGTAGTCACTCATAACCTTTGTTTACTTAGCTAGCTAGCTGTCTTATTTACCTCATTTCCTGTTCTCTTCCATTTTTACATCTATGCAGAGACGTTAATGTATATGAAAGCACTTCCTAAACTCTCAAATGGCATGTACATTTTACTGGTATTATAATAGTACTGAGATTTTTAACTCTGAACAGATACAACGCAGGTAATTCCATTTCATAGGGGCCAACAGAGGTGGGCTGGAGAGGGATGGTGCATGCTTACGTAACACTTTCCTGAAATGGCTTAAGATGGCATGCATTCACAACAGCATGAGTGACAATTAGTATGAAGTTTTCAGTCATAGATGTCTTTCAGAGAAGCATGGATTGAGAAATGTACGTGTACATTACATAGTGAGGCAACGTATAGAAAGCATTAATAGAAAATAAGATACACGTACAAGTTTGAGGGAATCTAAAAGTATTTTCAACCAGAAAGTATATAATTGGGGAAAATTAATTTCCTACCAGATAAAAGAAGAATTTTTCTTTCAGATCTGTGGTTATACAACGCACACACACAGGGTGTCTATTTGCAGGATTACCTACTTCTCTGTAGATACTGAAGGATTCTCCGTCAACAGATTTGGCTTGCACCATACTACATTACATACACAATAGCTCTAATATGTCACATAACTTAATTGAATCTGTGACATAGGAAAGTTTAGACAAACTTAATATATAGGATGTTTTCTTTCTACAACCGATTTTCATCACCAGTAAATGCAAGCTTCCGGCTCAGGTGTGGTTTGCAGTTTGCACCAGCTTCTATAGCTCTTGTCTCCTGTAGCACTCCACCCCCACCCTGTCTCTTTGTACTTCATATACTCCTTGAGTTTTGTGTGGGAGGCAACATTTCACCCGGGTGGGAGAGTTACCTAACCTTTCCCCCTCCCTTGTATGTTTTATTTAAAAAAAATTAAAACTCATAGAATAACTGAAAAAATAGTACAAGAATATCCATCCTGCACCTAGATTATTTTTTCCCCTTTGGATGAGCTTTTGAGAGCGGGTTGTAGGCAGCATGGCACTTCATCTCCAAATATTTCAGCATCTCCCAAGCACAGAAACATTGTCTTACGGGATCACAGTGTAAGTACCACACTCAGGAAAGCTAACATTGAGACGGTACTGTTACCTAAGACACAGTTCGCATTCATGTTTCCACAGTTGTCTCAGTATCATGATCCTTTTTTTTTTTTTTTGAGACAGAGTCTCACTTTGTTGCCCTCGGTAGAGTGCCTTCTTCGCTTTTTCTTTCTTTCCCTTCCTCTCCTTCCTCTCTTTTCCTTCCTTTCTTCCCTTTTTCTTCCTTTCTTCCCTTTGTTTTCCTTTCTTTCATGACATTTACATTTTTGAAATGTCCAGGCCACTTATTTTATGTTATTATCTACTCTTGAAGCAAACATAATGAAGGAAATAGGGGATTTGTACTATGAGAATGCGGCTTTTTTTCTTTCTTTTTCCTTTTACCTTCCATGATTTCATGGCTTACCAGGAAGCCTCTAACAAGATGCTATCTTCCTATTGGATGCATCATATTAAAGATAGCTTTTTCTTTCTAAAAATCTTTGTCCTGAAAGACTGTTCCAAAGACTCATTTCTCAGGACATTTGTGGGACACAGAAGATGCCCTTTTGGCAGAATGGCATGTGCCTCTAGGAATTTGTTTCCGATATTCACAGGCCTTGTTCCAGCCCGTCCTAAATCCATACCAATAGCAAACACCTAGCTGCGTTTCTTACATAGAGTTTGGTTGGTTCAAGCCAGTTGTTTTGTTTCCCAGCAATAGTCAGATCTTTCAATTTAATACTAATTTTTCACATAGGGAAGAAAGTATATCTCACTCTGATAATTAGAGCTTTTCAGTCTCAAAATTACTGTTTTTTATTATGCTGATTACTCTTGAGGTTTCAGTTATGTGAAATACTTTGTCCTTCCATCAAATCCCTCCAAATGTAGAGTCTCTCAAGTAAATTTTAGGACAGGTCATAAAAAATTTGGCAGTTTCAGTATGGGAGCCAATCTCAAATGAATGGGTTTATATGTTTTAGCCTTTTCAATATAGTTTTTCCCCAGAATGTGACATTGTTTGAAAGCCCTTTTAATATTAATATACTTTTAAATTTTTTATATTTTTTTAGTTATAAGAGAAAAACAAATATTCAGACTTGAAGTAGGGACAGTCTTTCTCCATTAAAGATCCTGACCACATCCTAAAATTTCATTCAAAAAGAACTGAGAGAAGATACCCAGAAAAATATAAGGTCAAAGAGAACAGAGGTCTCCTCAAGGAGACAAGGATACACCTCTCAGCTGTTAGGAATTTGTAGAAACTTAACTTCCTGGGACCTGGAGGCTGATGCTTGCTTCTGTGAAAGCCCCTGGTACTATAAAAGCTGGAGCCTGCTTCTCAGCTTGATTCAAACTGACCAATGAGAAGGGGACCAATGGGCTGGAACTTTTTGACTGGGTATAAAAAGAAGACTGAGCTAGTCAGGGAGCACAGCCATTTGAATTCTTCTGGGCCATTGCTCCGCTGGCTGAAATAAACTGTTTGGATGCTCTCCCTCTCCACTGGGCCTGTCTTCCCGCAACAGAACAATGTTACCTTGAGTGTTTGGTTTTGTCTTTTCAGTTGATTACCACGTCCACTCTATGGCTTTATGCATCCCTTCTCTATCAGCTCTCTTGAGTTTTAAAAGTAGCCAGTCTCTTAGGAGACAGGAAGTCACAAGTATGTGGCAGGCGATAGTAAGATGGCGTAATAATTGGTTCAGTTAACTGGTTTATAACTTCAGCTTGATAGAAGCTAGTTACTTTCACTTGGAAATAGTAGCTTTTTCCAGCTGCAGGCAGGCATACAATGTTATCCAAGAAAATTTTGCCTCACTACCAAACAGAGAAAATAAAGTCATATAAGCTTCCTGAGACATTAAGAAATACGATCTCTGTTCCACTGGAGATAACACAGTAATTACCGCAAAAGGTGTTGCTTATCATTTAAGGCAGAAATAGTATGTTGACATAATATGTAACTTCAGCATCTGTTGTGCCTTACCATAGATTATAAATCCAGACTAATGGATCTATGGAGCAGTTTAGCCCCTTTCTCATTAGATTCCATTGCCTCCTAGAAAAGTTTAGATAGGAAAGATTCCACTGAGCTGGGCACTTTGCATTTAATAGCACCTCCACTCTGAAACTTGTGTTACTGAATGTCTACCACCTGTGGAGTTTTTTCTTATTGAATTCACAGCACAATCCTGTAAAATAACTAGTCTTTGTTTAACAGTTCCTTATCAGAGAAGAGAACAGAGGCCTAGAGAGGTTAGGTAATTTATACAAGGTCACACAGCCAATGGTGTTCCCACGCCTGTGAGATGCAGATGCAGGTCTCTCTGACTCATGTTTGCGCTAGTTGGTCAATTAGTAAAAATCTTCTTAGAGGTCAAGTTAATCACTAGTGAGTAACTATAGATTCAGATGCTAGATTCAAATTTGTAACTCTAGGGAATGTTGTGGTCGGACCCTGCATGGAGTCTTGCCTTTTACTGGCTGCCAATTGCTCTCTAACCACCCTGTCTACCCGGCTGACTTCGAGACTCCACAATAAATGCCATAGTGGTTGGGCCATTGGCCCCCAATCCCAAAGTGAAATCCAAGCCAACCAGGCTGGGCCGTGGGAGAACTCTTTAGGTTAGAGGTGCACCTAGGGCTGTCCTGTTCCTAACCCCAGAGGTAATGCTCATATCTTAGTAATCCAGTGGTCCATGGAAAAGTATTGCTGCAGTGCCAAAAGCTGGTGTAAGTTGCCCAGCTTATAGCGGCCACCCCAGCTTGCCAGGTAGGCAGAAGTGGGAGGAAGATGGAATACTAGAGGACAAAAGTGGGGCTCAGACACTTTAGACCCAGTAGATACTCTGCCCTGCCCTTAACCACTTCTGGGGAATGGAATTTCACAGAGAGCCAAGAACAGAAAGGCATATTGGAGTTAAGGACAGATGGACCTGCCAGACTGCACCTCTCTTCTTTGGAACAGGAGTTGCTTTCTATGTAATAGATGTTTGATTCCAATCTTCCCTTATGAAAAGGGGATTTAAACCAAAGAGGGAATGCAGAATTCACTTTCTCCTGTTCCCTACTTAGGCAGTGTCCATATTTAAGCATAAAGAGCATATATGTGGGTCTATCCAAATAAATACTTAATATCTGTATAAAATGAGTGCCTTTCAATATAAAATTCCACTTAAAAAAAACTATCTTAACTGACTGGCCAGTTGCAACAAGCTTAATTATTATACCACAAGAGGTTTGTATTGGTTTAGGGTGATAATAAAAGGGGCTGAATGGTGGGAAGGTGTGTGGGGTGAGGAAACAGGGAACCCTTACCACCCCCTCCCCCATGAAAACTTATCTGTGTGATAATTTTTGTTTTGAATGCAAATCAGAGGGAGTTCATGCTTAGAGACTAATTTATGGTTAGCAGTAAGATAAAAGCCCATTTTACTGCCTTCTTTTTACTTAATAAATCTTAATTACTTTCTCTCCATAAATTTAAGCATTTACCATGCTATGTCCTAATTATCAGATTTGTCATATATAGTATCAGTTTCACAGAGTAAGTGCCATTTGGGTTTTTTGGAAAACATGACCTAGTCTTTGTTTTAAGCATCCACAGGAATTGCCAGCTGGATTTCCAGTGAAGACACCAGTCTTGCCGTGTGGCCTCGTTTTTTATGGAAGTACAGATGCTCTGTGCTGGCTTCCGGTGTTATAGCTTTGGGAACTCACCGTTTGAGGGCAGAGTAGGAAGGGGAGAGAAATGGTGTGAAACGCAGACACTTGGGAAGATACTCATTTGTATTCCTTTGAAGTACACCACAAGATATTTCCCAGTACAGATCCCAGAGACTGGTTTTGGTGCATAGATTTATTTATAATTAGTAGAATTTCCCATAAAAGTGCTGAAATCCCAGTGAATACTTTATGGACTTAAGTATGTTATGTAATCTTCTTTAGTCTGTTAATTTGCATAGCAAATCCTTTCATAGTATTTAATGTAGATTCTAGAGTTCACTTCAACCCAGGTTGAGTTATCACAAATGTTCCTTATAAATTAGTAGCATTTCATAATCCTCAGTGCCCAGCGTGTGGAAAAGGAGTTTCTAAAATTTTCAGTCTCATGTGGATTGGACAGGAGTGAGAGTGGTATTGTTTTATCGATTAGCTATTTATCAAAAGGCGAAGTGACAGTGGTAAACACAAGAAGGTATGCGTCTGTGGCACCGGCCCTGCACTGAGGTCCCAGCGCCCTCAGTCCCTGGCTGCTGGCTGGAGCACTGATGAGAGATGGGAGGTGGGAGGAGAGGAGCCACAGGTACTTCTCAGACAGGAGGTGGGAGGAGAGGAGCCACAGGGTACTTCTCGGATGGGGAGGTGGAAGGAGAGGAGCCACAGGGTACTTCTCAGATGGGGAGGTGGGAGGGGAGGAGCCACAGGGTACTTCTCAGATGGGGAGGTGGGAGGAGAGGAGCCACAGGGTACTTCTCCTCTCTGCCTCCAGCGACATCTCTGCCAGTGGCTGGATCTCACCCAGGACCCCAGCTTCTAGGATCTGTGTCTAGGATCCTTGTTTCAGCGTCCTCTGAAGGCTCACACCGGCTCCAGGCACACTGCCTCTGCCCTGTCCCTCCAGCCCTGCGACAGGAGCGGCTGCTTGCCATTGAAAGTCTCCTGAGTCGCCTCCCTGTGCCCACTTTGACGTCTCTGTGTTAAATTTGTTCTATTTGACCTACATACCAAGATCAGTTTCCTTTTCTTGACCGATACATTTTTTTTTAGAACAGTTTTGCTTTTATTTCATAGCTTATAGTCTTTTGGATGTTGATAGAGAAAATGTTAAATTATTCATTTTCTTCGTTAATGTTTAATCAGCTTGGTATTATATTTAGGTGACAGGCAAAGAAGAATAAGACAGAATGACTTGCTTGCCCTCCAGGAGCTCAGTCTAAGAGGGGAGACAGTACCTTCCCTGTGCGTGACAGGAAGCCCAGAGAAAGGAACACTTAGACCAGGGTAGTGGAGGAAAAACTTCACAGAAGAGGTGACATCTGAGAGCCTTGCCAGATGCCGAGATCTTACTCAGGCAGGGCGGGGGAAGGACACCAGAAACTGCAGTTTGTACAAAAGTTTGGCTAGGGGTGGGGAAGAAGGGGAAACTGGCAGGATAGTTGGGTGAGGTCACAAAGGGCACGAGACCCCTACCAGGCACTTGGACTTTATCCTATTTGGGATGGGGAGCAGTGAAGAAGGATTTTGAGCAGAGGAATTCCATGAAAAGATTTATCTGCTGGAAAGATCACTCTTGAAGGGTTGTGGAGGAGAGACCAGAGGGGAGGCTGCAAATGGGAGGCAGAGAAGCCTGCTGGCCAGGGGGTTAGTTGCAGGAGGCTTGGGTGAAGGAGGTGGTGTTTGAGTGGAGGCCTGAATTAATCCAGAGGATATGGGGAGGAAGGAAAAGAAATTAAGATATGTTAAGGGACTAGAATGTATACAACATGGAGTTTTTTTAATGTTTTGGGAGTTGTCATTAAATGATAGTCTGTTGTACTTAGGGATCAGGGAATGCTTATTTGGCTAAATAAATTTCAAAACTTGAAGACTGTTTCTCAAGTTGAGGTCCCAGTGACTCCTTGCAGGCCTCATGTACACTTGTGGGTTGTTCATGCTGCTTCATACACTGGAGGGACTTTAGACCCCGAGCAAGCTGTAGTTGTAGCACTGCTACTCCTGCTTTACAAATAACCAAACAAGCGACTCTTTTTAAAAACCACTCACTACTTCCCACCTCACCAGCCCTATGATCCTTTTCCTGGCAGTGATCTGCCTAGACTTCTATTAGACATGAGGTTTGTTGGCCATCCACTGTGTATTTATCTCATCCTTTAACTTCTACTTATCACAACTTTCTTGTCTTCTGATTAAACATAAGCATTAGAAGCAGAGCAAGATGGTGGGCTAGAAACATCTCCTCAGCATCCACTTGCCATGAGACCAGAGAGAAAGGACTCCAGCCACCTCTGGCTGGTTTGTCCTGCTCAGAAACATAAGAATTAGCTTCTTATTTGATAAATCATTCTTGGGATGATGGATTGTGTCTGAGAGTTTCAGAAGTCTAACAATAACATCCTCTGCTGATTGAGACGACCTGGAGGCCCACCCATTACCAAGCCTTCCACGTGCCAGAGATGGGGTCCTGAGTGCTTCACAAAGTTAAAAGCACACAGTGCTTGTCCTCTGGGAGCTCAGCATCTGGAAGCAAACCTGTAGAGATAGAAACTGGCGAGAAGACCTTAGAGCCAGTATCTACCTTCAATTATTAATGTCTGTAGTTGGATTTGGGTTGAGGTGCTGCTCTAGAGTTTTGGCCTGGTGTTAGTAGTTTTGGCCTGGAGTTAGCACTGGCCGGGCATGGTGGCTCACACCTGTAATCTAGCACTCTGGGAAGCCAAGACAGGCAGATAGCTTGATTTCAAGAGTTTGAGAGCAGCCTGAGCAAGATCAAAACCCATCTCTACTGAAAACAGAAAGAAAAAAAAAAAAAGAGAGAGAGAGAGCACTAGCTAACACTAACATACTTCATTCTTTGAAGAGAGGTAGAGTGTGGTGGTTGAAAGCCTGGTTCTGGGGTCTGATTTCCTGGCTCTGCCACTTACACATGCCATTTTGTCCAAATTGCTTCATCTCTGTGCTTCCCTTCATTATTGGGGAATGAGGATCTTAATAGTGTCTACCCTAGGATTGCCGAGGGGATTGAAAGACAAGTGTACGTGACATGCTTAGTACACCTCCTGACGCGGTGCCAGTGCACAATAAATACTCACTGTGGACCTTTCCAGAAACCAAGAGGAAGCCTCAGCTAAGAAAGGCATGCTGTGTGGGTACCAGGGATTGTTGCTTTGCTTCCACTTGAGAGCTGTTACAGTTAACCCAGAGATCCTTTGTGGTCACTTAAATTTTTAGTTATAAAGAAAAGTCTGGGACGTGCCTTCCTTAGGACAAGTTATTCTTTTGAGTTTTCAATGTACCTCTTTGATCACATCACACATGATCAGTTGTCACTTCAGCACACTTCCAGAGACAAGTCTGAAGGCCAGCATATGGCAGGTCACTCCGTACAGGAGTCCCAGGCATCGTGGCCTCTCTGAAACCTTCCCCTGGTGCCCGACATCTCCCTCATCCTTTGAGTTTAGCACACATTAACTAAGCAGAACAGACAGCTCCCATCCTCAAGAAATTTACAGCCTCATGGGAGTATATGTGGACAAATCCAGTCCACTATCATACAAGCCCCAATGCCAGGGAAGGTCAGAAAAGGTATCCAAAAAGGACAGTAAGGAAGGCTTCACAGGGGGTGATGTCTCATTAAGGAACAGGGATAGTCAGCAGATCAGCATGTTTGTGCTAGATCACAGATGGGTGGGGATGTGGTAGGAGATGAAACTGATGTAGGTAGGCGCTAGATCCTGTAAGAGCTTGGCCTTTATCATGGGAACATTGGGGGCCATTGTGGGACTTTGGGCAACAGAATGTCAGAAGATTCGCATTTTTGCAGAATCACCTAGTATGGAAGACAAACTTGGAAGGGACATTAGAGATGCTGGCAGGTTCATGTGACCAAAGCAGATTCGTTGAGGACAGAGACAGAGTAGGCTCTATCCCTAAGTTTAGTAGATTATAGACATTGAAGAAATGTTTTGGAAGGGAGACACAGCCCCAGATGAATTTTCCAATTCTGCACCCTATCCTGAGAACATGCTGACCTGGCCCTCCATCTTTCACAAGCAGCTTGACTAAGATCCTAATAAATTCCTTTTCCTTGGCATTCTTTTAACTGGCACTCTGTGTTTACTAGCCCCTCTGTGCAACTGTGGGGTGTGATGATTGATGCTTATAATTCTGACCCTGAAGTACTCCATGCCTTCTAAATCATAAAAAAAAGATTAAAGTATTTAGTATCGCAGCGATGTTTGTGGGTTTTACTGCATTCTTACCCTCTCGAAAGTGACAGTTCATTGAGTGCCTGTGCGCTGTGTGCACAGGGAGAGTTGTGGTCACCTGCAGCCCTTTACACCCTCACAATGCCGTGCAGGGAAGGTGTGCTCGAAAATAGATGAGCAAAATAACCTGGGTTCTCTTCATGCCTGGGGGAAGCAGGTTGGCTCCAAAGATGCAGAATGGACAAAGTGAGAGCAAAAGTGGTGTTTAGGAAAGCAGAGGGAGTGACAAAGCAGAACCATGCATACAGGGCATCGGGCAGTTGACAAGTGAGCCAAGGCTGCAGCCCAACCCCCACAGGAGCAAAGCTCAGGGCTGGGACTGCCTCTGCCCAAATCATCAGGCTTGGATCTGGCAGGATTCTCCACCAGCTATATTTGTATTGCAGTAACAACTGTTCAGTAAGATGCCAAACATTAGCAAGTGAAAACATAAATAATTAGAGCATCCTGTTCCCCACGCACAGCTTTTCTTGAAAACCTTTATTGCTGCAGAACTGACAACATTATTAGGCTCAGAATGAAGAAGTCTGAATAGAAGCTGAGATGGCTTCATGTTGTCAGCTGGGTTCAGAAACAGAGGGATGTGATGATGTCTATAGAAGGGAGGCCTGTTTGGGTTTTCTTTGTGGGGGGGGAGGTTGTATATCTCAGTAAGTAAAGGTGTCTTTTATGTTTTTTCATACAAATTTGTTCTTGAAATCTGTGTGTTTGGTCGGCACTCATCATCCCCGCCCAGAGAGCTAGTCCCTGAACCACAAAGGTCCTCTTTGCCACCCTCTTGGCAAGGACCCCTGTGGGCTATGTAGCTACCTTTACACTTGCCAACTCCATGAATTTGGGCATGTCCTTTAGTCTTTCTGAGCCTCAGTGTTTTGTTTTGGTTTTTAATCTGACATTTTGGAATAATTTAAATTCTTTCTTTACAGGATTGCTATGATGCTGAAATACAATGGTGGGTGTGAAAATGCTTAACTAGAACCCCTAGTATACTAAATACTAGATACACCAAAGAACATCACAGATATTCGAATTAAATATAGAAAGATATTTCATCAGCAAACATATCTTCCTTCGAACCCTGAAGTGAAATGAACTGTGGCATTCCTATTGTCGGGCAGGGGTTCCTAGCTATGACTATCCACTCAGGACGGTGGATATTGAATCCCTGTTTCAGACCTGGGGAAACTGAGGTTCATAGTCACATGTATAACAGAAGTGGGGTTTGGGCCTGACTTAAGACCTTACACTTTCTCCTGTATTGCGCGATCTCCAGGTATCTGTGTAGTTCAAACCCCCAATGTCCTCACAAGCTGTGCACGTCCTCTGGGGCTGAGAAGTTTGTTCCCCATTCTGGGTCCTTCACTCCTGAAAGAGAGGCAGGGTGGGGTCCAGAAAGTGCTGAAGGTCTGAGTGCTCCTGGGGAGAGCAGCAGCATAGGGCAGGCCAGCGTGGGGGGCAGGCACGCAGTCTGGGGCTGCACTGTGGGGAGCTGGCCAGGCATGGACTGAAAACCAAGAGACGGCTGTGCCACACATCCTAGGCCTTGAGGAAGTGACTGCAGCCCTGTTATCTTCAGAAGTCCCTTCTTTTTCTGTCAAGAAGAAGTAGCCCCTCCTCAGAACCCCCCCTCGGGAATCAGTGCCAGTCCCTGGTGCTGTTTCCAGGGAGAGCGATCAGGTTTATTCTACGGAGTCATTCATCTAAGCTTTTCTGGAACTCTTCCTGTTAACTTTGATGCCAGGCATTAGAGGAGAGGGTCCCCTGCATGGCAGTTCATTAAGTGCCCAGTGGGACCCACTGCTGCATGCATTTTCTTTTTATGGCGTGTCCTTGATTCACAGACAGTCAGCATGTGAACTGGAGCTGCCCACCCAGAAAACCAGAGCTAATGCCTGATGGAGGGCACGCTGAATATTCAGTGAGGATGTCAGCGTGTGGGAGAAGTATCTGTTCAGCCTGTGGTTCTGAGAGGAACTGTGTGTCATGTTCCCATAGGTCCTCAACAGGAGGTGTGTAGAAGCGGCCGTGATGACAGGCCTGGCTCTGAACTGCCACATAAACAAGAAGTCCTTGTTTGACAGGAAGCACTACTTCTACGCAGACCTCCCTGTGAGTATGCTTTGTGACCCAGCCCTGGTAAGTTGTCAGAGCTGGGCCGGCCCTGCTGTGGAGGTTGCAGGCGAAGGAGAGGGGCTGTGCCTCTGGTGGTTCCCATCCCGCTCTGTCCATCTCAGCAGGGCGCTGTGCCCCGCCTGCCAGAGGCAGGCGCCCCCCCACATTCACCAGATTGGAAGCAAGTGTCCTGATTGCTGACTCCTTACTCAGCCTCATGTTCTGGTGGCTTGCTCATAATTGCACGGGGAGTAGAAGCCAGTGTTCTCTGGCTCAACCCAGCCGTGGTGGTATTTGGTGCTAATTGCCTGTTAGCACAAAAGCTAGCTCTGTGGCTGAAGTGACAGCGGATGCATACTGTAGCTCTCTGTGGGCATAGTGAGAGGGTCTCACTTTCAAGTTGAAGTTCCCGTAATAGGGCTATCTCTGCTGGAGACATTTCTGTCATCTCACAAGGAGCAAGTAAGTGGACAATAGTAAGCAGAAACATGAACCAGGAACCTGGGCCAACAGCCGTAATTGGCTGAGCAACGAACTCAATATTTGCCTACTTTTTTCTTAAAATTAAAAAGTTGTTTTCTTCAAGTCATGCCAGTGTGAATGAGAGCCAATTTTTCATACTACTGAGCCGGAACGAAACTGAAATGTTGAATGGGTTTCCCAAAATAATTTTGCATTTGATCTGAGCCTCTAATAGTAAGTCTGACTCTCCTTTGGATTTAGAAAAGCAGCAGTGAGAATATTGTTTCACTTCGTTCTCCTTGGACGAAGATTGGGGTAAGCTGATTTTCAGAGGGCGAGGCAGGAGGAAAACGTAAAGACGCATACACAGCCGGAGCCAGATTTCTCCACTTGCTTTCTGCTTCCCCTTCTGGCTACCAGCCTTTCAGCAAGGCTACTGCTTGGTAGGGTCGGAAGACTTACCTGCATTTCTTCATCTTTTGAAAGTGACGCTTGGGTTAAGGCAAGCGACTTAGCAATGTGTGACTAAAATGAGATGATTTGTTAATCTCTGGCTTTCTGTTCTTTCTGACCCAGATAGTTCAGATAATTGAGAGTTGGTATCACCAAATAATTGCATGAGAAATACCAAAGTATTTGTTGTTAGTCTGAAATTCAGATTTAGCTGGGCATCCTGTATTTTATCTGGTAGCCCAACCCAGTTTAGTTTTACAAACTGAGACTTCCTGTCTCTGCCTAGGAAATGAGTTAGCCTTGTGCTAAAGTTGGTCCCCAAAGCACTGACATCTCCTGGGAAGGAGAAATATGAATTCTCAGTCCCACTGCCCTCTGTCCCCGCCCCAGACCTACTGAATCAGAAACCCTTGAGTTAGATATAGCTGGGCTATATTTTGACAGGCGGACTGGTATTTCCAGTGTAGCTAAAGTTTAAAGACTGCTATTTGGCCTAGTGGCTGGGAACAGATTCTGGAGTCAGAGCAAGTGAGTTCAAATGCTGACATTAATGCTTGCTAGCTCTGTGTGTGGCTTGGGACAAGGCTCTGAACCCCCCTGTGCCTAGTAGCACCTTCACAGTTTGTTGTGGGATCACTGGGTGTGACACTGAGAACAGCATCTGGGACTCAGCAGGTGCTGCAGACACCTTAGTTGACACTCTTCTCTCTGCTTCTACTCAACGACTTGTCGTGTCTTCGGTGGTGTTGACGAATGTGTTACGTTTGAACTTAAATCCTTCTTTCCACTTGGAAGGTGAGGAAGCCTTTGCAAGATCCAGCAGTATTCAAGTACTGTGTGCTTTCCCATTAGCTGAGTGTGAGGGTCACAGGAGTTTCTGGCTAAAAGAGGCAGAGAAGTTGGGTCAGGGAGGGCAGCTGGCATGACTGGTTCACTTAAAGAGCAGAAATAAAACAGATTCAAATATACTGGCAACTGCTGGTTGGCTGTGTGTAGATGGCACAGTGCTTAGCCAGCAGGTTCCTGATCAGGAGGGTCTGCAAGGAGCCCAGTAATGAGACACAGGGTTTGGGCAAATGAGCTAAATGGAAACAATAAATTCTTCTCTTAGGGGCCCCTGACAGGGAGATTATTGTTATTCCCCAAACTAGCACTTGGGTAAGGGCAATGGGGTTCGTAGGGTTTGCTACATTGTACTTGGAAGTGATGGCTCCGGGAGGGCGAGGGCCCGCCCCCAGAGCAGGAGCAGCCAGGGTGCACTACAGCTGCCGGGCGGCAACATGGGAACTGATCATTCTTCTCCTTTTCCTTTTATATTTTTTATTTGGTTTGTAAATGAGCCTGTAGTAGTGTGACATTAAAAGAAATAGGAAACTGGATCCCCACTTTCATTCATGGAATAGTAAGTGTGTAACCCGTGTTTGTTTGCAGGCAGGCTACCAGATTACCCAGCACAGACTCCCGATTGCTGTGAATGGCAGCCTGGCGTACAGCAGCTGTACAGGGAAGAAGCGGAGTCAGATGACCACCAGGACGGTCAGGGTCAAGCAGATCCAGCTGGAGCAGGACAGTGGCAAGAGCCTCCATGATGACCTGCGCTCTCAGACGCTCATTGATTTGAATCGGGCGGGTAGGCTCAGAGTGTTTTCATTATGTCACCTTCCACCCGCTCAGTTCTTGGGTTTAGGCATCTTTATTCCCCCTAGAGTTTTCCCAAACTAAGTGAGAAAGCAGGCACTGGAGCCTGACAGATGGAAATCGGAATATCAGCACTGGCTTTGGCATAGCTGCTAGTGAGCATGGCTTGAACTGTGATTACTGTTGGGCTCGTGAGTATTGCACCCCTAAAATTAGACAAACTTACCCACCCAGTCCCAGATAACTTAGGCAGACATTAAAAGAAATGAACCAAAGCTGAAAAGTGAGAGGAAATAGAGAAATAATTGAAAGGCTAGAACCACTTTGAGTCCTTCCACCATGCAGGGCTTTCCTGAGACTTCAGCCCAGTTTGTCTGCGGGTGTGACTGGAGCTCCAGGCGGGCTGACTCTGCTTCTCTCTGGTAGGAATTGGCCTTCTGGAATTGGTCCTGGAGCCCGACATGTCCTGTGGAGAAGAGGCAGCAACAGCTGTCAGGGAGCTGCAGCTCATCCTCCAAGCCCTGGGCACCAGCCACGCAGGCATGGCAGGTAGAGAGCACAGGAGCAGGGCCCTTCTCCGCCTCTCCCTCTCTGGCACCTGGCGTGCTCTGACTTCAGTTTTGTTTTCTGATATCAGTTATATTGATGTTGTTTATACCCCCTCCAGCCTTTTTGCACTCCTGTTTGTTTTCCTTAGAATTTTTCTTGGATTCTTTTTTGAGCCCCAAACCAAATGTAAACACACAACAACAGTGCAGGGACACTGAGGCCATAATGAAATAACGGGTTTGAACAGTTCCGTCCTTCTCAGCAAGAAGATGCCGTGCTTATTGGGAATGATCTTAGCTTGTGAGTTCTGTACGCATATAGGAGCTCTTAGCTGCTAGTTGCTGCTTTTCTTTTTGGTTGTTTCTTTCCCTTCTTTTGTAGAATTTTCATCCATGTATAGCCATTTCCTATCAACTGTAAGCCAAGATTATAAATACATGAAACTTTGAGATAAAATCTTAAATTCGGTAGAAATATAGTAGGAAACTAAACCAGAAGAAATAGTTGGACCCCAGGAGTCAAACCAACTATACATATTAAGTGTCTGTAAACTGTGCAGATCACAAGTGCCAGTCAAGTGCAGTTTCTTCTTGGCTCTGCTCTCTTGACTCTGGCCTGGTGCTGCTTTGCCCTCCCTTAAGTCCCTGAAAGCTGGTCTCTCCCCATGGTTTTCCCCTATTTTCTGTTCCAGGGACTTTAAAAAAAATTTTGCCACCCTTAGAGCATTCCCTGATGGAGGGGGACAGAATTCAGGTTCTAAATATATAATTGTATTTTTCCCTGGCACAGAACAGTAATCATAGTGGGTACCTGGGAAATGACATCAGTGGTGATGTTCATCTCCCTGCTATTTTATAATATTATTTGCCAACCTTAGCGTGTCACATAATATAATTGCATGGTACAGAGGGACTTCTGGATCCATAATGCCACATTTGTCACATAAGATGTTTTACAAGCAACAAATTGTAATGGTAACATCAGAGCCCTGGTACAAGCTGATTCTGAAGACAGAATTTATTTGCTCTCTGCTTTCAGCTAAAAACTGGCAAAGCACAGCCACATGAGTTTGAGTGGCACAAGGTTAGCTGCCTACAAGTCTGCTTTATAGAGATGCCTCTCTGTTTAAGAGAACTCTCCAGTTTAGATTTATTGCTCATGCTGGTTCTTTCTCTCTCTTTTTTTTTTTTTAACCCACAGAACATAAATGAAATATGAGCAGGTTGGATGGTTATCCATTTATGTTCCAAGTGTTGATTCTCTATTGCTTTAAGAAAGTTTTTATTATCCCATTCTTCTTTAAAATAACTGTGATTCTTACCAACCCTATGGGATAATAAATAAGGCCACCTGTTAGCTGAGAAATACGCCCATCTGGGCCTTTGCCAAGAGATAAACCATAATGGCAAGAACTCATCAGTCAGTGACAGCTGAGAGCGTTCATTAAATCTCATTTGTTGTGACATTTTTTTTGTTTCTTTTAAATATAAATGCAACAGCTTTGCTTCCAGCAAAGCAGCCGGGTGGCTTTGGTTGTTCTAAAGTGCTGTGGAGAGCTCAGGTCTGCCTCAAGTCTCCAGGGGGCCAGCTTCTTGGTGCTGGTGGCGTTTTATCAGCCCCATCTCCTTTGCCCATTCTTCTGTCCCATCCCCATAGGAGCACTGCATTGGCATCAGAGCCTGCACAGCCCGGGAGCTAAAGGCCACCCTGAAGAGGTAGCACGGAGCACTAGGGGACACCCAGGGTGCTTCTGGAACGAGGCCTAAATTGTTCTGGGCTGTGATTCAGTGAGTTCCTGATAGTTTTGCTAATGAGCACAGACCAGCCCAACCGGGTTCCAAGTCATTTCCTTCTCAGTGGACAGCGTTTTGCCACCGTTTTGCCTCCTCTTTGAGGAGATCCTCAAAGCAGTTTGTCGAGCTAAATGTTCGGACATAGACATAATAAACGTTTCAGCACTAATAATACCTGCCAGATGGAACATTTCACTGCCAGTTCACTAAGCATTTTCAAATTAATTTAGTGTCTCATTTAAACTTTCTGACACATTTCTAAGAAATAGGTGGTATTATGCCTGTCTGCAAATGAGGAAATTGAAGCTATGTCAGGTTATTTACCCAAGGGTCACAAGAAGTGACAGAGCTGAGATGGCTGGGATTTGGATCCAGGTGTGTCCAGTTCAGATGCCTTTAAGCACAGCATCATACCACTTCCTAGGGGTAGCCACAGAGCTCCACTTAGGCAGCCTGGCAGGGCGTGGGTGCCGAGGGCTCTGGAGTCCCAGGCCTGGGTCGGAATCCTGTCTTGTCACTTCTAGCTCTAGGAGCCTAGGCGAGTTCATTTGATTTCTCTGAACCTCACTGTCCACACTTAGAAAAGCAAGTCTCCAAATATTAATAATTGTGTAAAAGAGAAAAGAAGAAACCAAGAGGAAAAGAAGTCATCAGGTGGGCAGCTGTGTGAGAGGAATGACTTCAGGAGGAAATCTGGAATTCCATTTTGGATGTGTTAAGTTTAAAATGCCTCAGGATTGTCTTCGTCATTAAACTGTATCACGGGGTGAATGTAATAATGTGTGTAAGACTTAGCACAGGGCCTGGCAAATAGCCCCTGCTGGGCAGATGTTACGTGCCTTCATTAACTATAAGAAGCAGTAGTAGTTTTATGGAATCACCCCTCATCTGGATGAGTCAGCTTTGTGAAATTCGTGCAATAAAATTTGGTCACATTATTTTTTAAGCCAAACCTTGTTATTTAAGTTTTGGAGAAGATTCAACAGCAGAACAAGACAGCTCAATAGACCTTCCCGCCATATCCTCAGGACCCTGCTGTTTGCAGAAACGGTTTTCTGTCCTGATGTTGTATTACTGTTGTGTGAATGTGTCTTAGAGAAAAATGCGTAACTGCACTATATCGCTGTGCTCAGCGGTGTAGTTTTTAGTTTTGCCGTTACAAATCTCTACTTCTAGGAGGCAGAAATTGAGTTGATAACATTCTCATGATGTGCGAATGAAGGCTCTCCCTCAGTGGTACAGAATGCGCTGAAGTAAACCTAACTGGTAAAGCTTTTGTGCACTTGAGGCAATTTAACTCAATTTGTTTAAAAGGTATTTTGTCTTCACTGGAAGGCAGATCTTTTGTTAATGTTTGATACTGCGTTTGAATCCAGGCTAGTGAACTCTCTTTCAACACCGCAGGACATTAAATGATTCTTCTCCGATATTTATGTAGTACGGTCTTCTCTGGGAGAGACCGAGATCCATGCTTTTATTCCTTTTCCAAATTAGAATTCTAAATTGTGAAAGATGGTCTCCTTTTCAAACCCAGGTGAGGTCCAATTCATGTTCCCTGAGTTCAAAGAAAGTTGTCTCCCAAGTATTAGATTTGGTGGAGCAGAGCTCAGGGTACTTTAGAAGGTTTCCTTTGAGCTTAATGGGCCTTTCAAGTGATTCCAGCTGTAGATTAGTCCTGTTCAGACAGAATTTTAGAACTTACGAGGAACCTACTGTGGGATAGAAACCCATCTGCTTTCTTGTTTTGGAAAATACCAGTTTGAGCATTTGTTATGCAGTAAGGTTTAATTTACTGAACAGTTACTGCGTACCAACCAGACCTCAAGGTTCTAGGTTCTAAAAAAGACATTGTCCCTGCCATGTAGAGCTTATATTCATGAGGCAGACATTCACATTAACAAATAAAATAATTATAGTGACAAGTACTTCAAGGAATAAGTGAGGTACCTTAACACAGAATAACACTAGAAGGTGATGATTCTGTTTTTAAGGCTCCTCCAAGTCGGCGATGTCTAGTTAAAACCTGAAGAATGAGTCATGGCATAGGCAGCTTGGGGTGGTGGGGAGGGTTTCCAGGAAGCTGCCGAGGGCCAGGTCCTGAGATGAGGAAGGAGAATATGAGGTCAGTGAAGTGACACAAGGCCACTGTGGGAAGCTTAGGCAGCAGTAATGTCAGATGACACTGGAAAGGTAGGCAAGGGGTAGATTACAGCTAATAGCAAAAAGTTTAGATTTCAATCCAAGTGCAGTGGGAAATCAGTGAAAGCTTTTTCGTAAGGGAATGATGTAGTCTGATTAATGTCTTAGAAAACCACTGTGCCAGATCTGTGGGAAGTGGGTTTCAGAAGGAAACTGTAGAAGCCAGGGAGCTAGTGAAGAGCTTTTGCAGTAGCTGAGGTGGGAGATGGTGCTGTTTTGGACCGTGCTGGTGGCAGTGAAGATGGGAGATGCAAGATGGTTTTTAGAAATAACAGGATTGTATTTTTTTTTTTTAATTTGGGTTTTTATTTTTTTAAACTTTATTCAAATTAATATGAGGGTACAATTTTTAGGTTACATTGTTCTCACTTAAATAACCGGATTTTAGAAGTAACAGGCTGGTATAGGATGGAAGAGACAGGAAGAAGTGCACATGGCTTCTGGGAAGTTTGAGAAGCTATGTTGGTGTTATTTACAAACTGGAAGATAAGGACAAGATTATCTTTGAGAAGGGCAAATCAGGATTCAGTTTTGGAAAGTGAGATGCCTGTGAGGCCTCCAGGCAAAGGTGTCAAGTAGATATTGGAGGTGTAAGTGTGGAGCTCACAGAGGTGTGGACAGAGGAGGGAGATTTAAGGATCATGAGCATGTAGGTGGTGTTTAAAATCAGATACCCCTGCATACAGAGTATGAGCAAGAAGGAGGCCCTTGGATGGGAAAGATGGCCCGAACAGGTGAAATGGAAATAGTGTCCAGGGAGGTAGGTGGAAAACCAAGAAAGCAAAAGGCCACAGAAACTGAGATAGGGAGACATTTCAAGAAGGCAGGATTAGAGGCCAAGAGGGGAGGATCACTTGGGGCCAGGAGTTTAAGACCAGCCTAGGCAACTTAGTGATATCTTGTCTCTATAAAAAATTTTCCTAAAATTAACCAGGTGTGATGGTGGACACCTGTAGTCCCAGCTATTGTGGGTGGGGTTGCTGAGGCTGAGCTCAAGAGTTCATGGTTACAGCAAGTTATGATTGAACCACCACACCTAGCATGGGTGACTAAGCAAGACCCTGCCTGTGAAAAAAATGAAAATCAGAAAGAAGGAAGGATTAGTTGATATGTCACATGCTGTTTGAGGTATCCAGTAAAGTGATGACAAATATGTCCCATGTCCCTTGGATCTGGCGGCCAGGAGGTTGTTGGTGATTCTGACAGGGCATTTTCAGAAAGGTGGAATAGAAGCCAGGCTGAGGTAAGTTTAGGAATAAAATGAGAGGTGAGACAGTGGAGCTGGTGTGTGCAAACCAAACTTGAGAAATTGTTGGAAAGGAAACCAGAGAACCTATAGCAAAATGACTGGTGGATTGAGAATTGGGTTCAAGTTAATAGGTTTTGGGATTTCCATTTCTTTTTCAAAATTGCATGTGTATAGATCAGAGGGAATGGTGGGAAAGAGATTAATGCCTGGGGTGGGGGAGAGGGGATAACTGAAGGAGCGATATCCCCAACAAGGCAAGAGGCCCAGTCCTCAGGGGCTCTCCACTCTGGTTTAAAGAGAACAACAGACTAGGGCCGCGGACTAAATTGGGGAGTCTAGGTTGTGTACCTCCTGGCAGTGCAGAGGACCCACCCGTGGAGGCTAGCGTAAAAATGAAGGTTTCGGGAGAAGGTAATAACAAACCTTAAAGGAGGGGCAGGGAGTTTTGTACAGAAAGCTGCCACATGCTTGAGTAAGCAACAGGAACGATGAAAAGTGTATTGTAGCAAGATAAAAGTCACAGCCATGTTGTGGGTGACTGGACGAGAGGTGATGCCATGGTGAGCCAGGCTGTAACTTAGGCCTGCAGTTCAGAGAGCTGGGGTGAAGGCAGCAGCACTGGAAATGGAAAGGAAGTGACAGATAAGAGGGAAAGATGGAGGGAAGATCTGATAGACTGCGATTGTCAGTCTGTATTTAAGGGGCAAAGAGAACAGAGAAGTGGAAGGTGACTTCAAGAGTATGATGGTATCAGGAATAGTTGGAAGTTCTTGAGCTTCAGTAAAGTACAGCTTGTCCAAAAGGCGATTAAAAATAAGCGGCTACAGAATTGTTGTAAAAATGTCAAGAAGTCAGTGATAGAGATACCGCCAGAGTATTTTTTGAGCTGAAAGGCACATTTTTCCTGCCTGAGTGCTGCGTGGAGCTGTGCAGGGCGTGAGAGGAGCGTCTAGAAGTTAGTGCTGGTTTGAGCCCCGCAACTTAGCACTGGGAGGGCGACAGAGAACCAGTCCCAAAGGTCTCCTTTCCTTGGCATAGAATGTATTTGCACTATTTTATTATTTTAATACACTATTGCTGTGAAATCTTGGAAAATGAATTTATTCAACCCATCAAGACTCAGGTTTGGCAGATAACCTTTTTTTTTTTTGAGACAGAGGTTTATTTTGTCGCCCTTAGTAGAGTGCTATGGTATCATAGCTCACAGCAACCTCAAATTCTCGGGTTTAATTAGCAATTCTCTTGCCTCAGCCTCCCAGATAGCTGGGACTACAGGCACCTGCCATAAGGCCTGGCTATTTTAAAGACAAGGTCTTATTCTCCAGCTATTTTTAGAGATGGGATCTCGCTCTGGCTCAGGCTGGTCTCGAACTCGTGAGTGTAGGCAATCCACCCACCTCCGCTTCCCAAAGTGCTAGGATTACAGGCATGAGCCACAGCGCCCAGCCGGCAGATTACTTTTTAATTTAAAAACTTAACTAGGAAATTAAAATTAAACATTTTAGTGGCAGTGAAATTAGAGAACAGAGAATCTGCGTGTTGCTTTGTAAGACTCAAATGTGGATTGTTTCTTCATCTATTGGTCTTGGGATTTTTGCCTGTGTCTGCTTCTCTAGAGCCTTTTATCCTCTCCCCACATTACCTGCTGCTTAGGAGCTGCTGCCCCTAATCTCGGGGGCTTTCGGGCTCAGGAAAGGTGCTCCCAGAATGGGGTCGGCCCCTCTCCCAAGACTCCCTGCTTCGTAGCAACCCCATCTTTCTGCTGCTGCAGATCCTTGCAGCTATCAGGAAGGACTAAGAGTTGTGTCTGTGGAAGGAAGAGATTATTACAGCACCCAGAGGAGGAAGGAGGGGAAAAGCCCAGATTTCAGCTCTTGCCCTTGAGCTGTAAATTCTCAAGGACTCTCTTACAGATCTCCTGGAACCACTGTTAGAAATCCACATTCCATTGGACAACAGTGTGAGGGTATCAGATAATCGTTCTGGTGGTCTTCCTCCCAACCCCAGCTCTGACACTTTGAAAAAAACCTTCCGAATAAAACTGCAGAATAAATCTCCATTTTTATAGTGTTGTTTTTCTTATTTAGTACAAAAGAAATTAGATCCTCCCAGCTGGTACGTCCAGAACGTCACTCCTCTTCTGTACGCACACAAGGTGCACACATCAGTACACGCAGGCACGGGCACAGTTCAGGTGCCTTCGGACTGCGTCTGCTCTCAGGTGGGCAGAGGCGTGTGCCCCAGAGCCAGCTGAGCCTTCTCTGAAGCCAGAACACTGTAACTAAATAGCACGTAAAGTCAGACAAGCTTGCTTTCACATACTCCCGCCTTGGAAAACACTTGTGTTGCCTCAGAGACTTTCTTTTTTTCCTCGCCTTCCAGAGGGCCAGTTGAGAGTGGATGCCAACGTGTCCGTGCATCGCCCTGGGGAGCCTCTGGGCGTTCGGACTGAAGTGAAGAATCTCAACAGCATTAGGTTCTTAGCCAAAGCCATAGGTGAGTGCCAGCTCTCAGCTCCCGGTCTGCTTCTTTGCGTCACTTCTCTCTTGCTGTGGAATAAGCCACCCCAAAACGTAGAGGCTCCCACAGTAACCATTGTCATTTTCTCAGTTCTCTGGATATTGGGTGCTGCTTCTGCTGGCCCTGCCTGGGCTTGCTTCAGTGGCCATAGGAGCTGGCAGCCGCTTACACAGAGGGCATAGGGCAGCCTCTCACAGGGTTGGGCCCTGGTGCCAGGCGCCTGCTAGACTTCTCACCAGGTGGTCTGTCTGCATTCGCCTGCCTGGCTGAGGCTTCCGTATGTGGCGGTGGGAACAGGCCAGTCGGACAAAGGCAGAAGCCACTCTAGAACTCACAGCTGCCATTCCAGCACATTCTGTTCCAAGCAGTTTGAATTCAAAGCCAATTCCAGGGGAGGAGAAATAGATCTCATCTCCTTATGGCTGGGTGTTACCCTCACCATGTTCTTTCTGACCCACCTGAACTCCGTAAAGTCCTGTGTGTTCATTTCACATTGGCCATGGCTTAACTTGTTTGATCAGTGGGTTTTTCTGTTTTTCGCTCTTTTTTTAACTAATAGATTGCATGTGCCTGTGCAGTCAAGTTTGGTCTTATTGGAGCACAAACTGTGATGAAAAATGTATTATTATGATAATTAAAATAGGACAGGTTAGCAAAATAAACATCTGGGGAAGTGCCATAGAAGATGATAATTGTGAATCTGACAGGCGAACATCTCAGAGGACTAAAAATATTTTTTGACACCAAAGATATCTAGAGAGGAAGAGAGAGGAAGGAGGGCGGGCATTGAAAGTGTGCCTCTTTGAGTGCACAGAACAGGGTATCTGAAGTGCCTGCGGAAATACTGCTGTAGTCACAAGGTTTAGTGGAGTCCTAAGTCTTATTGAGAAAAGTGTTAGAAGTGGTTATTCTAGTCTTATATTCAGCCTTGTTGTCTTGAACCTCAACTGAATCAACTATCCTCAGCGAAAGCACTCTGAGTCCACACATTTTCATGAAGTGTTAGGACAGCCAGGGGGTTAACTTCTGGAAGGGTGAAGGGACGGAGGAGTTCTTTATCTGAAAACAGACTACACAGTGAACTCTTCTGGCTCTGGAAGGAGACACAATCCATGTTTCTGAAGTTGTGGAAGGTTTGAGTCAAGGAAAACCCTTTATAACTCAAGTTTGTGAAGGGGAAGCTTGGAAGAAAGTTCTTCTGTGGGTCGTGACCCCTTTTTAAACAATGAAAATACATTGCAGCATTAGGAAGATTGAGAACCACTAGTTTTGAAGGTGGTAGTGTTCTGAGACCTGTTATTTTAAGAGGTGGTAAAGGTAACCTAAAAAAAAAAAAAGATTTTAGGTAGATTAATCCCTAAGAAGTTACAGAGATCCCTGGCATGTTTTTGGCTGTCCCAAACCTTCTCTTATCCTCTGAAGTACCCTTTGGAGGAATAGTCTGAGAGAGAATTCTCCATGTGGTCTGACACAGACTAGAACTGAAGCTTTACTACCATGGGCTCAATTCTCCAAGCCTGTGATTTCCCCACCACCTTTTTCTGCCTAGTCAGGACTTTGAGCCACCATCTCATCTCAGCCAAGGACAGTGTTGGAGTCACTTAGCTAAGGGGTTAAACACTGATGTATTTGGCATTACTGCTACTTAGTAGCTGAGGAAAAGAGTTGGATTTGGGCATAGAATGTGCGGCCTGGCAAGATGGGGAGTTAAGAGGAGGCTTGAGCTAGACTTCTTTTCACAAAGAAGCTTAGCAAGTGTGGCCATGTTTTGAGTGCCTCAGCCTGTGGTGTTTGGTGGTCCAGGAGCATGGAATGGAGCTATCATTCTTAGTCATTTAGGGTCATAGAACCCTTTGAAAATATAGTGAAAATTCTGGACCCTCTCTCCCAAAGATGTACATGCTCACACACCTGCATTTTGTATATAATTTTGGGGGTACCAGAACCTTTTGAAGCCCACCCATGGATTCCAGGATGAGACTCTTTGGTAGGCAGCATTCTGACAACCCAACCTGGGTTGCCTCAAAAACTGAAGGAATGGGGCTGCCTAAGACCCTTTCCAGAACCAGTATTTTGTGATGGCAGGGAAAAGAAAATACAGCTTATAAGGGAAAGATTGTTATAAACAGTCTTCTTCCTGATTATTTTTTAACTTAAAGATTGAGAAAGATAATTATTGCTTAATTGAACGAAGGGTATAATCAAAATATGTTACTAAATTACTGTGTTTTTCTTAGACTATGAAATTCAGAGGCAAATCCAGGAACTTGAGAATGGAGGTGAAATTCTGAATGAAACACGCTCATTTGATTACAAGTTGGGGTGAGTTTGCATTGAGATTACCTTGACCACAGCTATGGGGCACAAGCCTCAGAGTAGGTGTTTGGCTTCTCTGCACTTTGGTCTCCTTATCAGTAAAATTAGAAAAATACTGTACCTCACAGGGATATAGAATGCCCTCTGGGGCTATTAAGAGATTTGAAATGACCCAAGTAATACCTGAGGGCTAGGCTTAGGGAAGGGCCTGGCCCTTCTCTTGCTTCCAGCTTACCTGATTTATGGCAAGAATTTTTACTTCCTTAAATAGTCTATCAGACTCTTACCAGCTTGAGCTAAAGGTAGAAGAAAGCGAAGGCCTGGTTATAATTTGCCTTTTTTTGTTTAGATAACTTTGACCCTAATTTTCTGACTTAGAAATTTGAGGATTTTATACTTTAAACAGAATGCTAAAAGAAAGCCCAGAAGCCTAGCATTTGAGCTGATTAACAGAATGCTAAAAGAAAGCTCAGAAGCCTAGCATTTGAGCTGATTAAAAGCTACCGATATTGAAGCAACTCCTTTTCTTTTTTGTTTTTTAATCATCCTAAACATTTCTGTCCTTTGTTATTATGTTTTAACGTATTCATATATGCGTCTCCTGTGGAAGGCTGAAGAGTTGACCTTGCTCGCCCCCTTATTGGTAAGGGAAGCCCCTCCCTGCACATAGGCTAGCCGGTGCTGCTGTGACGTTTACTGTGTTCCTATGTATTATAGGTGCACCGTGCCAATGAGAGACAAAGAAGGAAAACAGGACTACAGGTGGGTTACTCCTCATGGCAAAATGTCATTGCATATTTGGGGTTCGGGCATATTTCAAGTCCATTTGAAGAATCAACATCATAATCCTAAATCGTTTTTAGGAACCACTTTTTGTAGTTATTGTTATATGATAGAATGTCTAGGCTTCCTATTTTATGTGTACATTAGACAAGCAGTGATTTGGTTGTCTCAGAGTGTTTTGACAGGGTTTAACTGTTGGAATATGCTTGTTTGCTCATTTCTGTATCGAAATTATATAGTTAAGCTAAGAGGATGGCCTTTGAGGTTGGGGCTGAAGCTGTTCTTATTCATATATTCAGTGACAAGTTCAGTAATACACTGAAGTTCCTTGATAAGAAATGAAAAAAGAGATGTATATGTTAATGGAAATTCCCTTCAAACCTCAGAGGATGCTACTTAGTTGAAAAATTAAACCATTTGGACTTAATACGAGACCCATAAATAATATAGCAGATAATGGTAGGCTTAAGATAAAATGAACCTTTTATTTTTTTTCCCATTGACTTTAGTAGATTGCAAAGATTGAAGTTTTATGCAACAAAGTTGTTGAGATTGGCTCACCTTTCCTCTCTGGAGCACAGAAAGACATAAGCATAGCCGTGGCTGTCAATGGAAATTTAATGTAGCATTGTCATGCGGGAGAGAAGAAATTCATGAACCCTTGGAGGGAGGCTCGCCCCAAGGACTCCTATCATGTGTCTGTCAAACTCAAAATTATTTTAATTTCTGTGATCTTCCAGTTTTAGTTGGTTCTTCCCAAGAACCTTCCCTGTTCTTTAATATTGCTCCCTACTCTTTGGGCTTTCTTGCTAAGCCTGGAATTTGGCTTTCAACTCAGCCAGTGGCTTCAGCTCCATCCCTCGAGTTAATAGAGAGTGGGTTTCCGGAAGCCTCCCTTCGCTTTCCTCTTACCTTCAGAAGTCAGACTGATCTGCAGCAGAGACTGGGCACTGAGGCGATGATTTGCTCATACTTCTAATATGTTGCCTTTGAGCCACCATTTACTCTGCATTACCTGCTCTTATGTAAGAGGCCAGCTCCAAAGCCAGCCAGTTGTTTCACCAATTATAGAAGAAAATCTTTATTCCACACAAAATGCTGGAAACTCTGACTAAAGCATCTGTCCTTTGAGGTTCGGGGATGCATCTGAAGGGGCCTGGAGAGAATCTGACACTGCTGAGATCTGCTTAGGTATTTTCCATCCTTCAGCAAATAGGAGCAAAAAGAAAACATTAGTGCTAGAATGAAACAGAGGGAGAGACATCTCTCTTTTTATTTTTTGATTTAAATCATAGCTGTGTACATTATGCAATTATGAGGTACATCGTGCTGGTTTTATATACAATTTGAAATACTTTCATCAAACTGGTTAACATAGCCTTCACTGCATTTTCTTAGTTATTGCGTTAAGACATTTATATTCTGGGCGGCACCTGTGGCTCAAGGAGTAGGGCGCCGGTCCCATATGCCGGAGGTGGCGGGTTCAAACCCAGCCCCGGCCAAAAAAAAAAAAAAAAAAAAAAAAAAAAAAAAAGACATTTATATTCTACACTTAGTAGATTTATCATGTACCCTTGTAAAATGCACCATAGGTGTGGTCCCACCAATTACCCTCCCTCCACCCATCCATTCCCCCTCCCTTACCCTCCATCTCTCCTCCCCCTCCTCTTTCCCCTTCATCTTGGGTTGTAGTCAGGTTATAGCTTTCATATTGGAAGTGTGGGTGTTTATAAATTGGTTTCATACCAGGGGCTGAGTACATTGTACACTTGTTCTTCCATTCTTGAGATACTTTGCTAAGAAGAATATGTTCCAGCTCCATCCATGTAAACATGAAAGAGGTAAAATCTCCTTCTTTTTTAAGGCTGCATAATATTCCATGGTGTACATATACCACAATTTATTAATCCATTCGTGGATCGATGGGCACTTGGGCTTCTTCCATGACTTAGCAATTATGAATTGGGCTGCAGTAAACATTCTGGTGCAAATATCTTTGTTATAAAGTGATTTTTGATATATACCTAGTAGAGGAATTGCAGGATCAAATGGCAGATCTATTTTTAGATCCCTGAGTGATCTCCAGACTTCTTCCCAAAAGGAACGTATTAGTTTGCATTCTCATCAGCAGTGCAGAAATGTTCCCTTTTCTCCACATCCACACCAACATCTATGGTTATGGGATTTTGTGATGTGGGCTAATCTTATTGGAGTTAGATGATATCTCAAAGTGGTTTTGATTTGCATTTCTCTGATGATTAAGGATGCTGAGCATTTTTTTCATGTGTCTGTAGGCCGTGCACCTGTCTCCTTCAAAGAAGTTTCTATTCAAGTCCCTTGCCCACACTGAGATGGGATTACTTGTTCTTTTCTTTTTAATACGTTTGAGTTCTCTGTGGATTCTGGTTATTAAACCTTTGTCAGAGACGTAACCTGCAAATAACTTCTCCCATTCTGAAGGCTGTCTGCTTGCTTTACTTACATGTTCTTGGCTGTGCAGAAGCTTTTTAGTTTGATCAGATCCCCAGATCCCAGTAATGTATTTTTGGTGTTGCTTCAATTGCCCAGGGGGTTCTCCTCATAAAATATTCTCCCAGACCAATTCCTTCAAGTGTTTTCCCTACACTTTCTTCTAGTATTTTTATAGTTTCATGTCTTAAGTTTAATCTTTTAGCCAGTGAGAGTCTATCTTAGTTAATGGTGAAAGGGGTGGGCCATTTGTTAAATAGGGAGTCATTTCCCTACTGAATGTTTTTGATTTGCTTATCAAAGATCAAATGACGGTAAATAGCTAGTTTTATCTCTTAGTTCGCTAATCTGTTCTATACATCTTCCTCTCTGTTTTTGTGCCGGTACCATGCTGTTTGGATCACTATCAATTTATAGTATCGTCCGAGGTGTGGTAATGTGATTCCTCCTGATTTGTTTTTATTTCTGAGTAATGAATGTCTTGGCTATTCGAGTTTTTTTCTGATTCCATATAAAATGAAGTATTATTTTTTCGAAGTCTTTAAAGTATGACAGTGGTGCTTTAATAGGGATTGCATTAAAATTGTATATTGCTTTGGGTAGTATGGACATTTTAACAATGTTGATTCTTTCCAGACATGAGCATGGTATGTTTTTCCATTTGTTAACATCTTCAGCTATTTCTTTTCTCATAGTTTCATAGTTCTCTTTATAGAGATCTTTCATGTCCTTTGTTAGGTAAATTCCCAAATATTTCATCTTCTTTGGCACTACTTTAAAAAGAATAGAGTCCTTGACTATTTTTTCAGCTTGACTAATGTTGGTATATATAAAGGCTACAGATTTGTGAGTATTGATTTTGTAACCTGAGACATTGCTGTATTCCTTGATCACTTCTAAGAGTTTTGTAGTTGAATCCCTGGGGTTTTCCAGATATACAGTCATCTCATCTGCGAAGAGTGAAAGTTTGATCTCCTCTGACCCTACATGGATACCCTTGGTCACCTTTTCTTGCCTGATTGTGATGACTAAGACTTCCATTACAATGTTAAAAAGCAGCAGAGACAGTAGGCAACCTTGCCTGCTTCCCGATGTGAGTGGAAATGATTTCAATTTAATTCCATTCAATGCGATATTGACCTATTTTCTTAAGTGTTCTGATCATGAAAGGATGCTGGATATTATCAAAAGCTTTTTCTGCATCAATTGAGAGAATCATATGGTCTTTGTTTTTTATTTTGTTTATGTGATGTATTATATTTATAGATTTATGTATGTATATTGAACCATCCTTGAGACTCTGGGATAAAACCCACTTGGTCATGTTGTATTATTTGTTTGATGTATTGCTGGATTCTGTTTGCTAGGATCTTATCGTATATTTTTGCATCTATGTTCATTAAAGATATTGGTCTGTAATTTTCTTATCTTGTTGGGTCTTTTCCTGGTTTGAAGATCAGGGTGATATTGCTTCATAGACTGTATTGGGAAGTATTCCTTCTTTTTCTATGCTTTGGAAAAGATTATGTAATATAGGTACTAGTCCCTCTTTAAAAGTTTGGTAGAATTCTGATGTGAAGCTGTCTGGTCCCAGACTCTTCTTTTTCGGGAGATTTTGTATAGTTGATGCTATTTCAGTACTTGGTGTAGGTCTGTTCAACATTTCTAATTCTTTCTGGGTAAGGCTAGAAAGGTGGCATGCTTCCAAATATTGGTGAATTTCTTTCAGATTTTCGTATTTCTGAGAATAGAGTTTTTTGTAGTATTCATTAAGAATTTTTTGAATTTCTCAGGTGTCTTGTTATTTTGCCTTTGTCATTTATGATTTATGAAATTAGGGATTTTAATTTTCTATTTCTGGTTAGGCTAGCCAAGGGTTTATCTATTTTGTTACACTTTTCAATAAACCAACTTTTTGATTTATTGATCTTTTGATTCATTCAAAAACCAACTTTTGATTCATTGAATAATTCTTTTGTTTTCGATTTCATTTAATTCTGCTATAATTTTGGTTATTTCTTTTCTTCTGCTGGGTTTGGGGTTGGAGTGTTCTTCCTTTTCCAGTTGCTGGAGATGTCTCATTAAGTTGTTGACTTCCTCTCTTTCCGTTCTCTTAAGGAAGACTTGCAGCACTATAAATTTCCCTCCTAGGACTGCTTTGCGGTATCGCAGAGTTCTGATAATTCGTATATTCATTATCTTTCTGTTCCAAAAACTTGTTAATTTCCTTCTTAATCTTCTCCTCTTTGACTATCTTTCAGCGTAAGGTTATTCAGTTTCCATGTCTTTGTATGAGTATGCAGATTCCTGTTATTGGTGACTTCAACTTTTATTCCATGATGATCTGAGAAAATACAAGGAATAATTTATATTCTTTTAAATTTGCTGAGGTTAGCTTTGTGACCTAAGATGTGATCAATTTTGAAAGATGTTCCATGGCCTGATGAGAAGGTTGTATATTCAGTTTTGTTAGGATGAAACGTTCTGTAGATGTTATTAAATTTAATTGTTATATGGTGAAGTTTAAATCCAGAATTTCTTTGCTTAGTTTCTTCTTGGAGGATCTATCCAACACTGCCAAAGGGGCGTTAAAAATCTCCAACTATTATGGTGCTGGAAGATATCAAATTATTCATGTCTGTTAGGGTCTTGCTTATAAACTGAGGAGCATTTTCTTTGGGTGCATAAACGTTAGTAATTGATATCTCACCATGTTGAGTGTTTCCCTTTACAAATATGAAGTGACCATCCTTGTCTTTCCTTACTGTTGTTGGTAATACATCTGCAAATAAAATTGCAACCCCTGCTTTTTTCTGTTTTCCATTTGTCTGGATTATAGTTGTCCATCCCTTCACCCTGAGTCTATATTTATCCTTTAAGATAAGATGAGATTCTTGTATGCAGCAGACGTCTGGCCTGAGTTTTTGTATCCAGTCAGCCAGAATATTAATAAGCCTAAGCCTGGCAGTATTTTAGGTGTCGAGTTTTTTGAAAGACCAGTGGACATTTTTAAACCTTTTGCTACTGTGGAAGTTGGGTTTTGATCAATAATTTCTGAGTGAGTTTGCTTTGGTGGTAGAGCATTGTGGTGGTCATTAAGGAGCATGGGTCTGAGCATATCTTGAAGAGTTTGTTTAGTTATGGTAAATTTCTTCAACATGTGAATGTCATGAAAGTATTTGACTTCTCCATCATAAATGAAACTCAGTTTAGCTGGATACAGGATCCTGGGCTGAAAGTTGTTTTGTTTGAGGAGATCGAAGGTTGATGACCATCCTCTTCTGGCTTGAAGAGTTTCAGCAGAAAGACCTGCAGTCATTCTAATATTCTTCCCTTTGTAGGTATTATGATTTCCTTACGTCTGGATGCTTGCAGGATTTTCTCTTTCATATTAACTTTGGCGAAGTTAATTACAGTGTGTCTAGGGGATACTTTATTTGGATTGAGTCCTGCTGGGATTCTGAGACTGTCTGCTATCTGAATTTCAGTATCTCTTGCCATGTTTGGAAAGTTTTCCTCTAAAATGTCTTAGAGTAGAGCATCTGTGCCTTTCAGATCATTCTCATCACCTTCAGGAACTTCAATAAGGCAAATGTTTGCATTTTTGGAGTGGTCCCACAATTCTCTCAGGGAATGATCCATGTTTGCTCTCCATCTCTCTTCGTCTTCGAGCATTTGGGAGCATTCAAAAGCTTTGTCTTCAATGTCCGAGATCCTTTCTTCTGCCTGCTCCATCCTATTACTGAGGGATTCTACTATATTTCTCAGGTCTTTGAGGGATGCAACTTCTTGTCTCTATTTGTCAAAATCTTTGGTGATTTTGTCTTTGAATTCATTGAATTCTTGAGTGAATGTTTAAATTACTCCTTGAACTTCTAATTCCAATTTTATTTCAATTCTGTTAATCTTATTTGCTATCCAAATTCTGAATTCGATTTCTGACATCTCAGCCATTTGTTTATGAATAGGATCTTCTGTTGCATCTCCTTTGTCATACCTTGGGGGAGTTGATCTACTCTGGTTATTCATGTTGCCTGAGTTTTTCCTGTGATTCCACCCCATGGCTTTTTTTCACCGTCTGTTTATAGAGGCTGGTAAGGTGGAATTAGGGCTCCTGGAGATGTAATTAATCAGCCCTTTACCAGAATGCTGGCACTGGTGACTTCGGCTTTTTCCTTATGGCTTTACCAAGGTCCCCTTCAGTACTACAGCCTGACACTCTGGGGACCCACTTGGTATGATGGGGCTAGGTGGGTCTGTCTTGTATTTAGCTAGATTCTGACCAATCCTAGTGGATCAGTGACTTTGGGTTGAAATCTCAGCTGTAGAGGAATACAAACAATTAAGACACCCTGCCCCCCACTGGTAATAACTGAGAGAGGAGAATCAGACCCTCCCTCTACAACACAACCAGGGTATAACCTTGGGGGAGTCCCTGGGTGATTGGCCCAAATCAAGAGTTCCAAACCAATTGTCCCAGTCAGCACAAACACAGATCAAGTGCAAGAGTTCAAAAAGTCTCCAACAACTGGATAGCAGGGGTCCACTGGCAGCTCAAGTGTGACTCGCTCCGGTGGTCTGTGGAGTCAGAAAGGCCCGCCGAGCAAAAGAATTATCCCAGGGGGGCTGCACCTCTTTTACCACTTTGCATCACTGTCACTCCCAGTCACTGGTTTCCCCACAAGGCTGCAGCCCAGCTCTCTCCAATACTCAAGTATGCCGGGGATTTACACCTAAGTCAAAGAGGAGACAATGCCTCCCCCACCGGGCTGTCTTCACTGTCAACCTGCAGGCAGGACTAGTTCGGGCCTGATCCCTCCCGTGATCGTTGGAAACTGGGGAGTGTTCCACCTGTGTTTGTACCCAGCCAGAGGTTACTGCAGAGAAGTGTGGTTCTCTCCCTCAGTGACCATGCCTCTGCCTTGGCCACTCTCCACCCTGGGACCCCTGCACGTCAGGTCAGGTTCTCCCTGCATTCCATGGGATTGGGGAGGTTTCTCCCAAATTTGACCCCAGTGGGAGGGACCGTGGAGCCACCATCACTGTCGGGTGGCGCTGCCACTGTCCGGGTGGTGCCGCCAGTCTGGGGTATGCTGTGTGAAGGTTGTAGGAGCTGGGCATGAGTCGCTGACTGAGGGCCGTGGGTCTCAGGAGCTGTGGGGGGAGCTGGAGGGCGGAGTCTTGAGACATCTCTTTTTCTTGAGATTATATGCAGTGGTGCAGCCTCCACATTTAAAAAAAATTAACTTTATTTTTTAGATCAGTTTTAGGTTTATAGCAAAATTGAATGGAAAGTACAGAGTGTTCTCTTATGCTCCTCCTCCTCCACACATACACACAGATTCTCCTGTTATTATTATTGTGTGTTACTCTAGGACATGCATCACAAGGATGAACCGATATGGGTTCCTTATTATTAACTGAAGTCTGTGGTCTACAGAGTTCATTCTCTGTGTTGTGCAGTTGATGGGTTTTGACATGTGCGTACATGGCCTGTGTCCCCCATTGCAGGGTCATCCGGAGTCATTCCACTGCCCTGAAAATGCCACATGCTCCACTGTGCCTCCTTTCCTCCCTCTTGTCTAGCATCCGTATTTTATTTAGACAAAATCCATTCATTTCTTCAAAAAAGAAAGTTTTTTTCTTTGACTTTTTATTTATTACACAAATAATGCTAAAATAGTAGAAATTTAAAAATGGGAGAAGTTTATCTTTTCTCCTGATAAGGAAATTGTTCTTATCTGGCCCTATTTTTTCCAGCCAATGTCTCATAATCAGGCAGCATGTAATGAAGTTACTGTCGACAGTGGGCCACATGTGCGATGGTCCCCTAAGATTATAATCCTGTACTTTACCTTTTCTATGTTTAGGTATGCAGACATTTATCATTGTGTTATCATTGCCTATAGTAACCTGCCGTGCAGTGTGTACCCTAGAAGCAATAGGCTATACCACAGAGCCTAGGTGTGTAGGAGGCCGGACCATCTAGCTGTGTGGGTGCATTTGGGGATGTTCAGACAACAACGAAATCTCCTGATGACACATTTTTCAGAATGCATCCCTGTCATTAAGTGACGCATGACTGTAGACATGATTCTTTGTGAATTGTGGAATGAATTACCCATGATTATCAGTCAGAGTGTGGCTTCTACCCTGTGTTTATCTCATTTCACTCCTCTTTGCTATATAAGCATGGAGAGTGGTGGGTTTGCTGGTCTTAACATTCATGCAATCACTTCCCTGGGAAACAGGATTGATATAATAGGACATTAGAAATATTTGCAAGTAACATGGCATCTAAACACAGAAACACTCATAATTAATGGTAGATTTATTTATCTCATGAAGCCACGTACTCCAGATTCAGGCCCTGTCTCCTCTCTGCCTAGGTTCATGCCGGAACCCAACCTGCCTCCCTTGCTGCTCTATGACACCGCTTCTCTGCCGGCAGGGGCAGACTCCCAGCAGGTGATCAACATTGACCAGATCCGAGAGAGGCTCCCTGAGCTCCCCCATGTGACACGAGAGAGGCTTGTTCAACAGTATGGAATGAGTTGGGAACACAGCTTCACTTTGCTGGTAGGTATTGATCAGATGCAAAACGAACCATCTCAGCAGACTAGGGATTGCTCTGCAGAGGCCCCTCCATGCACAGAGGGCTGCTGTGGGCCACGAGTGGAGCGGGCCTGTTTCCTCTGTTGTACTGTAGGAATGAGATGCTGCTGAGAACAGGGCACAGTGACCTGTGCTCATCACCCTTGTGGTAAATGTCCTCACAAAACCAGAAAATGAAACTCACTCTCATTTTAGTTGCTGCTGCTTTGTAGAAACAAACACCTGCTCTCAGTAGCCATGGAGACTTTTTGAAGACGGTCCAAATGTTATGGATGAGTGTTTCCCATGTGTCTGGAGGACAAAGGAAAACCAGTGTTTAGGGTTTCTAGATGTCTAGCACTATTGAACCATGACAGGGTCTGGCAGGACATTAGGGTCTCAAAAGCCAGCCAGTTGTTTCACCAATTATAGAAGAAAACCTTTATTCTACACAAACTGTTGGAAACTCTGACTAAAGCATCAGTCCTTTGAGGCTGGGGGATGCATCTGAAGGGGCCTGGAGAGAATCTGACACTGCTGAGATCTGCTTAGGGATTTTCCACCCTTTTCAAAGCTACTTGGGGCTTTGCAGTTGTCTTTGTCATGGCAACATGAAAGTGATAGGGCGTCAGTAAGCGTAGCATTTTGTCACAGTTGTCTTGTTCCTGTCTGTTAGAGAGGAAGTGGAAAGTTTCACTGCTGTGTCTTTCAGGGAGTAGGTAAGAGCCATGCTCATCTTTTGGAGCAGCGGAATCTCTGGAAACTCTGGATTTTTTGCTTTTTACATGACCGATAATAACTACATAGGGATGTTAGAACGTGCATATGTGTGTGTATATTTATATATTTCAGTAAAGCAATGTTGCAGTTTATACAACAAGGTGGGCAATCAAATGTGTATTGAATGAATGCTTCCCTCTTTAGTATCCATAAATCATTTACTTTGAGAAGCAGAGTTGATCAGTGCTTCTTACGGGCTGCTGTTATATCTTGTTTATACCTCTGTGGTGATTATATCACTGTTTTTTGTATTTATTTATTTATTTTAGAGCTGGGGTCTCTCTCACTCTTGCTCAGGCTGGTCTCGAACTCCTGAGCTCAAGCAATCAACCCGCCTTGGCCCCCCAGAGTGCTGGGATTCCAGGTGTGAGCCCCTGCACCCAGCCTGTGTCACTGTATTTTAATTAGTTTGCCTTGTTGAGCATCTTGAAGGCAAGGACTGTTTCATGTTGCCTGTTACTCAGCACAGCCGTGCACACTGGTGGTGCTTCGTGCCACGTTGCCTGTGAACCAGCCCATCAGCATTCAGTACACAAGGCCTCTGAACCTGAAGCCTCTTACAACGCATGTATTTTTCCCCAGCCTGAGGTAAAAAAACTGAGTTCTGCCCTTAGACGTCCTTCCCACCATCCTGACCACTTGAATTTCCAGCCTCTTTGAAGTGACTGCTGAGTTCCAGACCAGCATTTAAAACCATTTGCCAGGTCACACAGGGGACTCAAGGCTACTCAGCCTTCAAGACATCAGTCCCTCTCTGCACATGGCCTGAGGCGGTGTAAGATGAACCAACATTTCTTGGCTATGTCTTTGTTCAAGGCTTTGCTATCATTTCAATAAACAATTTATTTATTGTTTTTGTAAATCCACTTTCTTAATAAGAGTCGTAAAAGGCTCTTTCAGAATCTCCTCTCAGGGAAATAGCTCTTTGTGTTCAAGGCCCTGTCTGAAATACATACCCCCTTCAGATTTTCACCTGGGGCCTTTGATGAGCAGGTGTGGACAGTGGTCACCTCACTAAGCATAAGCTCCACAAGGGCAGGGACGTTTCTACATTGGTGTTTGCATCACAGGCTTCATGTATTTGTCCTTTACGGCACCAAAACCTAGTGCGCCTTTGCATCAATGTTTGCTAAGGGCCAGCAAATGAGTGAATCTATGTTTAAGGCAGGAAACCTACCTTTGATTATTTAGCACTTTTATTAGCGTCTCCTGTGTAGCAGCTACTGAGACAGGGATAGAGATGATTTTTTTTTTTTTGGCCTTCTAAGAGTTTTTGTATGTATATGACACTGTAGCTAGCCAGCCCCCAGGACAGATTGCAGTAGATCTAAGTATAAGTTAAGATCAGAGCCCAGAGGAGGTGGCAATTAACTTGATTAGAATGAAAAGGAAAACTTCAAGAAAGAGGTGATTTTTATTTCTAGCCATTTTTGAAAAGACTTCTTTTTTAATACTTTAAAGACATGCTTGTGTTTTTTTTTTTTTTTTTTTTGGCCGGGGCTGGGTTTGAACCCGCCACCTCCAGCATACGGGGCTGGTGCCCTACTCCTTTGAGCCACAGTTGCCGCCCAAAACATGCTTACTTTTATAGCTTGCAGATAATGTATTGAGTGATCAGTTTTTTGTTTTTTAAGAGTTAGCACTTGAAATTTCCAAGATGAGTGAGAATAGAATAAGATGGCAATGGAAAGAGAATGATTCAGACAAATTATTTTCCTGAAATTAGGCAGTCTGAGTCCTTTATGACTTTGTAATCATTGGAAGCTGAGTTACTCATAACATACCCGTAAATGATATGTTCATGTTTTTTCCTGTCTTCATCAGAAACACAACAGATTGCTGAGAAGGGCAGGTGCACAAATCTAATGAACCATCTTTCAATTTAAAGAGTCCCCAGGAGTATTCATTAAATAAATAGCAGTGGTGGAGGTGTGCTTTGCAGAGCCTCACTCCGTGCTCCGTGCCTTTGGATTGCTTATTAAATCAAGCATTATGCATGTACCCACCCCCACACACATGCTTTATCCACAAATAATAAACTTGAGAATTTACTTCTAATTTTTAATTCACTCTGTCATTTTATTGTGCAGTAAGCACTGAATTCGGTATTGTTAACATCCTTGATATTTACAGAACTCTGTCATCATACCTTAGCCTCTGCAGTGTCGGCACACAGTCGGCAGTGGCTGGGTGGACGGATGAGTGGATGGATGGTGTACTGTTCCTATGCACAGGAAATCTGGGAGAAGTAGTGCTCCCGACAAAAGCATTCCTGCTTCCAAAGGGCAGATACATAAACCACTCTTTGACAACCCAGAGAATCAAGGACTACTACATGTGTCGTTGCACTCCAGCTGAGGAGCCCTGGGTGGCTGCTTCCGCCACACTGAGTGCTGTGACCCCGGGTAGCACTTGGTCTCTCTGACTCCTGCATGTCACGCTGGTTTCATTAAGATGTTAAATCAACATTCTGATTTTCTCTCCTAGACCCTCCTGATAACCCCTTCCCAGCAGGAAACCTGTATTACTGTTTCTTTCTCTGGCCATGTAAATATCTTGCCCCACCTGAAACTTTAGCCTGTTCAGCCAACCTTGCTTCTCCATCTTACATCAAATTGCCTTGATTTCTGATCTCATATTTAAAGGTTAAGGAATAGACTTGTGGAAGCTGAGACCCAGGTTTTAGGATTCTGAAAAACGAGCAGTTCTATTAGCATAGCAAATTCTTCTCCAAGTCAGTAGATCCAGGAATAATTATTAGAATGATCAGGATGATGTACACGGGCAGCTCTTCTTAGCCAAACTCTCCCAGGCTGGTTTCTGTGGGGGCATCTCTTCCTAAACTCCGTGCCTTACTTTGCTCGGGGAATTGCAGCCATTTGCCCAAGCAGCGTGATAAACAGCCTTCCAGCGTGCTCTGCAGTTACCAGGTGCCGCTTTGATAAACCCATGACAGTTGTCTGAGGCAGGTGTTGTTGCTGTCCACATTTACAGGTGCACAAATGTAACCACTTTTGTTAAGTGACTTTCCCGAGCCCGTGTGGGAGCCAAGTTCAGACCAGGCTGAGTGCGGGGCTCAGGCTCTTCATTTCTAAGCCCCACTACCTGCCTGCACATAAGTGCTACGGTGTCACAAGGAAGTAATGCTTTTAGTTAGTTGCAGTTTGGGATTGCTTTTGTTTCATTAGGAGAGAAAATAGAGTTTTTATTTTTGTTGATATTGACGCTTTTTACAGTCCCACTACTGTTTTCATAAAGCACAATCACAGAACGTAGATGCATTTAAAAATGTTTGCCACTGCTATTGGTTCATAATGTGCCAGACTGGCCCTATAAATAAACAAAGTGCTGTCTACTAAATCTGGTGAATATCAGTCACCACCAATGAAAAGCAGAATCATGTCTATTTTCCAAGTGGAAAAATTAAGTCAGAAGAAAAGTAATGTAAGCTGTCCTCTGCAGCTTGATGTATTTTGTCTGTTAAATTTTCTGCTGTAGGCACTTGGTGCCTTCTGTCTGAATCACGGAGGAGTGTCTCTTATTATAGTAGGGTGAGTTTATAGGGCTTGGGGGTGCTTTTGCCTAGGGCCTGGTGTCTTTTAGCCTGGCACATAATAGGTACTCTTTTTCGGCAGATGGAAGGCCCCAAGGCCTCTCTGTGGGAGATTTCCATGGAGGGATGGCAGAGTGTCCTGTTGTATGTTTGGTGAGAGCCGGCCACAGTCCCTATAGTGCCCTGTGCTCTTTGCAAACATAAGTGCTTCAGCTTCTCTACGTTGCTTCCAACTGTCCTGAGTAGGTCTACAGGGCAGTGAGTTAAAATATTGACTCAGGAACAGACATTCTTGATTCCAGACCTCAGCTTTTGATGCTTAGGAGCTGGGCAGACCCTGCAAAGGTAACCAGAGCTGTTTCCCTACCCCGCCGAAAGAGGAGGGGTGAGTCGCTCGCTGGAACATGGTAGGCAGAGCTGAACCTTCGCTGAATCTAAACAAATCTAAATAGAGCCAAGCAGATTCCTAGGAACGTGCTGCCGCAGAGGAGAGTATTGACACCGTTCAACACGCTGAGCAGTGCATCGAGAGCCATGCAGCACAGCCCCAGTGAGGCCATAGGAGACTGCGATTGGGGAACCTCAGATCAGAAACCTACACTCTGCGTGTGCGTGTTTGTCTCTGTATTCACCTCAAGATGTGTGGTCTTATTTGAACAACTTCATTTTCTCTGGCTGGTTCTTGCCCATTTAAAGTCATAATCGTTTGTATCTGACAACATGGAAAAGGTTAAGGTGTCTCCAAGGGACAAAGAAACAGAAAAGATACCTCAACTACAGCTGGTTGTTAAATGGATTGTATTTTAAGAATTTAAGTTCCTAGTAAGCTAGAAATGGCCTGGTTTGCTTTTTGGATGAATTGCCTATAAAATAATTTCCCATGATAAATATCTCTCTATCCCATATGTAATACTACTCTAAAGCTAATAGTTTGAAATAGTATCTGAAGCCATACTGACTGGTTTTAGACAGGCCAGACTTACTGAGGGACAGAGAACTCACCTCCTAATTGCTGCTGAAGGAAAATTCATTTGGTCAACATCATTGCACAACATATTTCAGCTCCATGCAATTTTAAAAATTGATTTTATTCTTTTTATAAGAATTATATCCAGTGCTTGCATCTTAAGGGTGCTTTTACACTTAGTCTGTACACTGGAAAAGTAACCAATATTTTGTTCTGGTAAAGTTGGATGAAAAGATGCATCTCCTCACTCCACTCCCGCAAAACTAGCATTGCGTTTGTCAGTGCAGGTGAGGAGCGGCTTCGGGAGGTGAGGGTGCTGTGGGCTCAGAGCTGCGTGGCCCCTTGGGGATGTGCCTACTGGGGCAACATGCAGGGAGGATCGAAGCCCTGGGTGCCCAGTCCCCAACCCATCCTGAATGCTGATTTCCTGTGTTGGGGACAAATAAAATATTTTGTTTCAAGTTTCAGGCAGATCTGGGGGGATGAACAAACCCCCACTGCCTTTGTTGCTGCTCTTAAACTCCAGCCAGAAAGCTCTGCTCAGCAGCACCGGCTGTCTCCATGTTGGGGCTGTGCAACACGGTGGCGTTAGGCCCATGAAAGGTGGGGGACCGCCAGGGTTGGTTTCATGACAGTGCACTTCTTGTGTCCCATTCTTATAGCGTTTTGACTGGGCCAGTCTTCTGTCAGCTTTGATTACCTGAATTATTTGGATTTTGATGATTCCTTCCCCATCTCTCCCATAGTTAAGCATTTTAAAGAGAATGTAAAGTCATTTTCACATCAGTCTCAACACTCCCCAAACAGAGATAGTGCCCTGAGCGGAACTCGTGATCCGTCTGCATGCTTTCAGCGTGGCTCTGCTCGGAACATAGCACAAATGGAGTTATTGGGACCAGAGCTTTGCTCAGATTTTAGGGGCTCCCATGCACTGCTGGGAACATGACCCAGGAGTGGAAATAGCGGGGACCAGAATAGGACCCTGGACCTCTAGCTGTGTGTCCCTGGGGCAGCCTGGAGAACACCCCCGTGGTGCCAGTGGGTGGGGGCAGTGAGGTTCAGGGTCACTCTGGCTCTCCTGACGTGCTCACGTGGAAAGCTACATTTCCTGCGTCAGCCTCACACCACCAGTTTCCTCCCTTTGCTTTTGTCCACCGCAGAGTCCTCTCTTGCTGAGTAACTTTTCTGCCTCCAGGAGCACTTACTAAAAGATTTTCACAGCCCCTTGTTTCTGTGAAAAGCACAGGGAGGCCTCGCTCACATCGCCCACCTGAGCCACCACCACACTGAGCATTCCCACCCTGAGTCCCCCCGGGACTTCTGCTCTCTACGCTGGAGCCATCCATCTCAGGCCTCTGCTTCACTTCCATCAGATACACTAGTATTTGGTGCTATTTTCTGGGCCATTTTGTGCAGTGGCTGAGTTTGAGTTTGGGTTTTCTCACTTTGTAAGATTGCCTGATGTCACAGGAACATGGAGGAACCGGAGCCCCCAGGCATGCGCAGCTGACGGGTCCTTCCTGTGTCCCCGCAAATGCTCAGCACTGCTCTCCCCAGCGTCCTAGCCATGCAGGGGAGAGGTGCAGTTCCAGTTTGTGCCAGCACAAGTGACACACCGTGACGTGTGCGACCCTTGCCCAAGGAAGCCACTGTGCAATCCGTAGCTGTGAGGCTTCTGCTCAGCTGCCCTCACCACAGGCGTGACGCGCCCAGTTGGGTCTGAGTTACCGTATTAGCAGAGTTGGGCACAATCATAAATCAAACACTGGCCGCCTGACAAACAAGGGGCTTTGTCTTGCTCTGGGTCTGGGCATGCTCACGTTGCCTCTTCTGGGGCTGGGGAGGGGTGCAGAAGCCAAGCCCAGGGGGCTCTGGCCACCCTCTCTCCCCTGCAGCCCAGTTTAGCATGGGTGCTGGCAGGCCACTGTTTTCCTCTCTGATCTGGGGACATGGGTGTGTCATGACAGCTGAGTGCCCAGGTGTAGGGCGGCAAAAGCAGAAAGCAGACTTGCCATTTTCTCCTTCTAATTTCTGAGCTAATTTCCTTGCAACATTTTTAATATGTTAAGCACCTTTGAACAGCTGGCAGCTATCAAATAAAATAATGGAGGTGGTGGGAAAGCTCTTTCTCTTGATGAGCAACTTGGCTGACATTGTGCCTGCCACTGATAGGTGCTCAGAGTCAGTCCCCGAGGGGGCAGGGACCGTGACCTTTCCTGCAGCAGAGGCAGCACACACAGGGGTGAAAAGGACAGACTGCTGCTTTCTGGCTGTGTGACGTCAAGTGGGTTAAGGCCTCAGTGCCTCACCTGCAACGGTCCTAACAGGATGTAACTCCTAGGGCAGGCGTTAGATTTAAGTGAGTTCATGTGGAGAGAGCGCTTAGAACGGTGCCTGCCGCGTGGCATTGTTGGCTGCCATGACCATGATTTTTATTAGCAGCAGCCACAGCTGCCCACAGGGCTGGTCGCTGATCCCCACAGCAAGCAGGGATCAGGAAACACTCTTGAGGGCCTTTGACCAGCCCAGGATTGCTAATCAAGGGTCCTCTGTAGCTGCCAGGACACTCCCTGTGAGGGAGCAACTGTTCTATGACCTGGATTTTCTGTGCTGCTCAGCTTCTCAGAGCCTGGCGCTGGCAGCTGTCTCTTTCACTTTCACTGTCCTCATAAATACGGTCCAGCCTCATTTTCTGACCTTCCGTCAGATTCCCAGGGTGTGTGTGACTTAGAACAAGAAATGCAGTTGAGAAATCAGCTTTCATTCTGTTCCACCTGCAGAGCCTTCTGACTTCTGTCATCTCTTAGGGTAGAATGAGGAGACAGCTTTGGGGCAGATGGCTCGGGGGTCCTTTCCCTGCACGGCCATGGAGGCGAGGTGTCCTCTGCCTCTTCTCCCGCCAGCCATGACCATGGACGGATCCATCAGCCATGGAGGGCTCCTGTTAGCGTCTGCGAGGCTGGGCTGGCACAGCTCGGGTGTAATTGAATGCTGTGGGAAATGTGATTAAAATGTGAAAAAGCTGCTGCCCAGTCCTAGCCCTGTAAATACTGTGATATTACACAAAAGGCAGGACCAGTTGTCCCTCCTCCTTTGGCCATCACTGAAGGAACAGTTGGAATCTCAGCCAGGAGGCCTGACTCGCCGTGTCACTGAAGTCGCAGTTCTGCTGCAGGTAGGACAGCTTCATCCTGAGCTGAACGCCTGCTCGTTGCTTTTGAGCAGGGTGTTAAAGGGCCTCTAATGCTGTGGCCTTTCTACGTTGCTCTTAATATGATTTTTATGTAAGGGAATTACTGGCTCACTGTTTTCTGAGAAAACCAGATGGCTGCACTGACATGTTCACCAGAGACTTCAGAGATTTGTGCCAAGCTTATTAGCATTTGCCAATCTCATGGAAAAACTAAGAAGACTGGAAAACTAGAATGCATGCCTGTTTTTTTTTTCCCCTCCTGAAAAGTGGGCTTCAGCTCTCAAGAGCCAGAGCTGGCAGCCCACCTGCAGCTTGTACTGATCCATCATTCCCGGGCGGCGGCAGCGCTGCCTCCTTCCTCCCCGGTGCCCGCAACTCGCCCCATCACAATCGCAGATTTTCTTGTCCGCTTTAAATTGTGGACTGAAACCGCGTATTCCCTGGTGAAGTACAGTTCCAGCTCAGAGAGGCTTCATCACAGCACTGACGTGAAAAGACAAACAGAAATCTGACTTGCCATGTAATCCATCCAATAAAAAACCACCCAAGGGTAGAGGAATAGATATTCATCACGTCCTAGCAAGTCAGCCAAGCCTGTGAGTTTAAGTGCAATATTTCTAGGTGGATTTAGAAAACCTTTCCTTGGCAAAGCAAAGAGTTCTCCTCCTGACAGCTCACTTCACCAGTGGGCCAGCCTGTCTGGGTTAGAACAAAGGGAATTCTGCCTGTGTGATTGGGCCAGATAGCAGTTTTCTACTTCCCCAGTGACTTGTGGACTGTTGTGGAAGTTTGGATACTTCTTCAGAAGTTATGCAGAACTCCCTCTTTGTGCTGCCTACACTGGCCTTTATCTGTCCTCCAGCTTTGGCTGCCCAGGTGCCTTTGCCCTGGATTAGCATGAGCAGAATAATAGCATTGGCTTGAAAAGAGATTCAAGGGATGATTATGAGATTATTCAGCAGGCTTGTCACCAGAGAATTTATCTGTTACGGAGGGCATGCGGGTTTTCTTACTGGTCTGGCTTTTGAGTGCCTGTGCACCTGTGTGTCTTTCCCAGCATCTACCCTCAGAAACGTGGAGAGCACTTTTGTTAGGGCATCTTGCTGCTTCTCAGCACCTTATTTTTCTAGGAAGTTCTTTTGCTTAATGAAGGGTCTCTGAAAGGAGCCAGGATGGGAGCCTTCACTGCAGTGTGAACTTCAAAAGGAATCTTTGGTCTGATTTGAATTTCAGCAGCTAAGGGAAATCTACTACTTAAAATTTTTTTCACCCACTGCGTTAGGAAATTTCTTTTTTTTTTTTTTTTAGAGACAGAGTCTTATTTTGTCACCCTCAGTAGAGTGCCATGGCATCACAGCTCTCACAGCAACCTCCAGCTCTTGGGCTTTAGGCGATTCTCCTGCCTCAGCCTCCTGAGTAGCTGCGACTACAGGACCTGCCACAACGCCTGGCTATTTTTTTGTTGCAGTTTGTCCGGGGCCAGGTTCAAACTCGCCACCCTCTGTGTATGGGGCCGGCGCCCTACTCACTGAGCCACAGGCACCGCCCAAGCATTAGGAAATTTCAACCTCCCTGCCTAAATAGAACAGGCTTATGTTTTTCTTACTGACATTAGGTGAGGACTTAGCTAAATTTCTTGGTTCTGCTAGATCTGAGCCAGCAGCTAGCTGGGGTGTAGAACTTGATGTGTGCCTGAGGGTTAGTCGTTCACATACCTGTGGCGATTCCAGTAATTAAAGGTGGGTGTGACATGATAAAAACAGGCTCAGGTGTGCTTTTCACAAACACTCGCTGATGGGAGCCCCTTATCCCATCCACGGGTACTTAGCGAGCAGCAGCCGTGGCCCAGCACTGCTTAGCTCTGGTTAGAGAGTAAACAAGGACAGCGTGGCTCTGGGTGCTGCAGCTGACCATCCAGAGGGGACAAATAGCACCGTCTCCTTGGTGAGCTAACCGCTATCCTGGAGTGAGCTGGGAGGCAGAGCCAGCTGCACCCGGGAGCTGCTCCCCCCTTAGCCCTTCTGTGGCCTAAGTGGGTCACATGTGCTCGTGCTGCGTTTTGGAAACATTTCAAAACCGTTCTTGTCTACCTCTTGGGGTGATGGGAAGATGAATGCATTTATGATCCACTTTTGATTGTTTAGGAGTAGAATATTTTGTTTGGACTTTTGGATTTACTTTGTTTACTACCTTCTTCTCTAGCAATCACCAGGACTTCCCGCAGAAGAGAGGCCTAGAAAGAGAAAGGATGTTAAACTCAGGCCAAACAGTGTCTCCAGTTTGCAGCTCAGGGATAAAGGCTGTGGGGCACACAGGCTGACGCCGAGAAGGCCACAAGTCTGGGGGATGTTGAATTTCACCGTCTGGCTGCAAAGCCAGGGCTCTCTAAGATGTGTTTATTCCTTTGAGCAAACACTGCACAAATGCTGCACAGTGACAGGAGAGAAGTAGAACACTCGCCCTTAACTGGAGGTGATCAGAATTTTCAGGTGACATCTCAGTGTTCAGCAAAGAAAAAGAAGCTGTCTCAGATGAGGCAAAGGGTGACAGTTCCTGATTTGCCTTCAGAATGCTGAGCTTCCGTTTTGGGGGAAGCTGTATATGATTTTTTTTTTTTTTTTTTTTTTTTTAACAGAATGAAGTTGACCTACTGGCGTTCTTCCAAAATGTGATGAAAGAAACTAGGGCAGAGCCAAAAAAGGTGACGAGTTGGGTCCTCAACACTTTTCTGGGCTATTTAAAGCAACAGAACCTGGGTGTCAGGGAGAGGTGAGTGAGAGTGGGGATTTCTTTCTTCCTTTATGATGGACTCTGTGTCCCAAAGCCGCAGAAATAGGGCAGGTGCAGTTTTTTGCTCTCCCTGTTCTCCCTCTGGATCTCCTAATAAGACACAAATATCCCCTGTGAATTCCAAATGCTAAATCTGTTCTCTGTCCCGTGTGAAAATCCATTTATGTCTTCAGAGCTCTGTGGATATGTCCTTTGTACTGTGCAAGGGACTAGGGGTTTAAAGATGAGCAGGACAAGATGTTGACACACTGGTGAAGGACACAGACCTGTAAGAAAACAGTCGCCTTGGGAGATCCCATCAGGCTAGAGGTGTGCACAGGATGCTGGGAAATTGGCCCAGGCTTCCCTCGGGTGAGCTGAGCCCTGGACTTGCGGGAGTTGGCAGAGGTGAGGGGCAGGGCGTTTAGACACCAACACAGTAGAGCAGTGCTGGGTGACACACACGCCTGCAAGGCCCAAGACACCCAGAAGTGGGATAGGGTGGGGGGGCCTGAGGCAGGCAGGCAGGACAGAGGGGGACAAACCTGCAAAGGTGACCAAGGGCCCCCTGGAGGACTGTGAATGCCTTTATCAGCTCTTGAAAGGTGACAGCCATAGGTGACAGGCTCATGCTGGTTTCACATGGGGGGCTTGGTACGGTATACCTTAGCCAGCTCAGACACAGCAACATATCCTAGACTGGGTGACTTAAGCAATGGACATTTATTTTCCATAGTTCTAGAGGCTGAGAAGTCCAAGATCAAGGTCCTAGCGGCTGCAGTTCTGGGTGAGGGCCCTCCTCCTGGCTTGCAGATGACTGTCTTCTTGCTGGGTCCTCACATGGTGAGCAGGGGGTGGAGGGAAGAAGAGGCATAGAAAGCAGGGAGGGAGAGAGAGCCCCATGCCTTCTGACAGCAATGCAGATCCCATCATGGGAACTCAACCGGGTGATGTCTTCTAAGCCTCTTCACCTCCCAAAGGCCCATCTCCTATTACCTTCACATTGGGGGTTAGGGCTCCAGTATATGAATCTGGGGGAGACACGAACATTTCCTTCCTTAACAGGGAGAAGAAGAGACTAGATGCAGGAATTCTCTTTGGGAACCTCCTGCAGGAATGCCACTGAGAAATGCCCCAGAGTGAGCTGAGTTGGCAATGGTCAGGCTGGAGTGAGGTGGGCCACGTTGAGAGCAGTTACCTCACCCTGGCATGACTTCCACGGGGCTTGCTTGGGCAAGAAGGTGAAATGGAGGGCAGACTATTCAATCTATGAGAGGTAGAGGAAGAGGAGTTTAGAAGGAGGGGGTGAGGAGGACACCGTGTCCCATTTGGACACGCTGAGTTAGAGCTGCCTGCAGGACAGATGTCCCTTGGGGGTATCCAGCAGACTGGGTATATGGGTCTGCAGCCACAGGGGAGCTCCAGGAGGTATAGATATGAGTTCTTGTTTGCTCGTCATTCAGCGTGTGTTGGTTTAGGCCCTGCTGTGTGCTGAGCTCTGTGCTAAGCGTGGGAAGCACAGTCCCCCAGGACATATGCGGGCCCCACTCTCGGGCAGGTGGTCTGGGAGCTGTTGACTGTAGAGTGGTGGCAGAGGTGGTCTTAGAGGGGGAAAAAAGTAGCAGCCAAGCTGAGGCCTGAGCATAGCACCAGTAAGGGTACACTGGCCCGGGAGTGAGCCTGGGCGTGACAGTTGGGGATACAGGTACATGGTGGGGTATAAGTCACAGCATACCAGGGGTCCCCCAAGTGCTGGGTAGATGAGAACCGTCCAGCATGTGAGGGTGGCCAAGGGAGGGACCATGGCTCTCTGGCCTTTGAGAAGCACAGACAGAGGAGGAGGAAACAGACAAGATAGCAGAGAAGTAGGAGGGAAACCAGGACAGCGCTGGTGTCACAGAAGCCAAAGTAAAGGTTGTAAGAAGGAAAGCGTCAATGTCATGTTCTGCGTCTTGCTCTCTGAGTACTTACCCAGGTGGGGTTAGTTGGCTGCTTGCCAACTAACTTGGCTGCTTGCCAGCCGTGACCTCAGGCGACTTCCCCCTCTGACCCTCAGCTGCCTTGCTAGGAAATGAAATGGCAGTGCCTGCCTCAGAGGGCTTTCCAGAGGAAGAGGCACAGTCCTTGCACACAGCAGGCGGCAGGTCTGCTTCCTTCTCCTTGCCATGTGGGTATGTTAAGGACTGAAACAGTGGCCACCTGCAGTCTCCCGAAGTCCTGTGGCATCTGTAGCCTTTTTGTCTTTGACCCCTGTCCTCCCAGGTTTGACCTTCCATTCAGAAATTCCACTATTTACACTGAAAACATTAGGGTCATTCTGTGAAGGCGGGAGCCATCTGGAGGAGTTTCTGGAGGGGACACAGCTGTACCAAGGCCTTCAAGGCTGGGTAGGATGTGGGGAGGGAGAGCACTGGGTAATACCTGTGGGCACCATGCTGTGGGGACAGCAAAGGCCCGGCATGCACGTGCGTGCGTGCGTGCGTGTGTGTGTAAAGGAGAGGAGCCTGCTTGGCAGGAACAGAGGGTGGAGAACAGCTGAGAAGTGTGGCACACAGAGCCAGGGCTGAGCCGAAATATACAGCGCCTGGAAAGTCCCCAGGGATCCAGCCATGCAGTCAGGGAGCTGGTGTGGGCACCATTCTGCAGTGCAGCTGGGAATGGGCAGGACCTGCTGGCCCCAGGCGCTGTCAGCCTCCTGGGGAGGATGAAATTTGTACATCAGAGTTTTAATTCAAGGCAAAACGGGATGCTTCCTACTTTAGGACTAGATGTAGTGCAGTGGGAGCAGGAAGAAGGAAGATTCACTTTAGCCGAAAGAATCCAGGGAGGCCCCAAGATGAGGTGTTTGTGCTTCTGGAAGAAACGTAACCTCTTAGCTTAAAACATCTCATTTTCCTTATAGTTGATTGTAACTCATGGCATTGCTGAATTGTAGTCTTAAAAGAGACGTTAGGTAGTTTCTGGCTCAGCTCTTTCTCTTAGCAGAGGAGCAAGAGACTGGGGGACTTAGCGCAGGTGCCACAGCTGCAGAGACTAGAAACAGAGTCGCCTGACTTCTGGGTCATTTTCCATACGTGTTGGCCTGTGAAGGTGGAGTTTGCTTAATAACCGTTTTGGTGGCTTCTAAAAGAGCTGAGTAGTAAATTAACCTATTGAGTAAACTTGGGCTCCTGGGATTTACCCAACACTTGACTTTTAAGAATCCAAAGGGCACCTAGTTCTAAATAAAATTATGCTTGGTGGTTCCAAATCAAATACAGAGGAAGCAGACAGCAGTTCTTCTGTTTTACACTTTAAGTGGAATAAGAACTGAGAAGCCAAAACTGAGCTGTGGCAGCTCTGCTCCCGCACAGTACAAATAACTTTAAGCTGGACTGACCCGGCAGCCTGCCCGGGAGTGACATTATTAGTGAACAGCCTCAGCTACTCAGGCTGGTGTCTCCAAGCTAGAAGGGCAGATGCTACAAAACCAGCTATAGTTCTCATAATGACACCCAGGCAAGGAACACTTAGAAATCAAATTGGCAGGGACTGATGTTGTGAATTAGTAAAACTCTGACTAAACTTGACTTTTTGTTTTGAGTATATTGTTTTGAAAGTTTTTGGGGGGGGTTATTAACTATTCATTCTAAATTATTGTTAACATATTTATTTTGGTTAAGACAACATTCCTGGTTAAGACAGATTTCCTGACCACATATTTTATGGCAAAATCAGGCAAATGTGGCTATCCAGTTGTCCAGCCTGGTTGAGAGAGCTCAACTTCCAAGTCAGCTGTGGCAGCAGCTTCTGAGCCGTGGAAAGCTAGGGAAGCTGAGTAGGGGCTGATGGCGACAGGGAGATTAGCTCAGGAGTGTCATGCAGGACAGCATCCAGGAGTGGGGCTGCAGGTACTGGAAGCCTGGTAGAGGTCGCTGTGGCCGAAGTTACAGCGGTGTCAATAACAGCGGTGTTGGGAGTACAGAGGAAGGATGGCTGAAATAAACATTTTGAAGGATCACAAGGATCTGGTGATAAGGGACTAGATTTGCAGGGAGTAGGTGACAAGGCAAAGACGACATTATGGTTTGCACGCAGGCAGCTAGAAGCACAGTGTTGCCATCAGCTGAGACAGAGACAGCAGAAGGGCTGCTCTGAAAGAAAGGTAAGTTTGGTTTAGGATCAGGGTTGGGAAACTGGCATATGGACCCAGGGCCTATTTTTGTATAGCCTGTGACTAGCAATGGCTTTTTCTTTAAAAAATAAATAAATCAATAAATAAATAACCAAAAACCAAGGATATGTGACAGAAACTATGTATGGCCCCTTAAATACTCTGACTCCTTCTAGAACTTTGTGGTCCTGGGTTAGAAGGCGTTGTCTGGTCAGAGGGGCCTCTAGAGAGAAGTTGGACTTGGCGGCGGCGGTGGCCCTGAGCACATGTGCATGTCCTGCTTACGGGCTGAGCAGAGGCAGAGAAGTGAGGATGGCAGCAAAGCCACCCAGCATGACAGGCAGGGAGGAGAGGAGGGACAAGGGGTCTTCACGAGGGGCTTTAACACTCCTAGGAGTCAAAACAGCAGGATGGGAAGAAGCTGTGTCTGACAACAAGTGAGGGGATGATTTTTGAGAGAAGAGGTCTTGTAGAGGGAGGCGAGGGATGCTAACATGCTCACAGAGGATTGTTAGATCGTAACTGGTAAAAAGAAGGTAAGAAATTAGGCAGATGCGAGTAACTGTAAGATCAGCCAAAGGTGTTTTCAGAATCGGGAGATCTAAGCATTTGTGAAGGTGTGAGATTAACGCAGCAGTATAAGCCAGGCCTGGGGGCTCACACCCTTATAGTCCCAGCTACTCGGGAGGCTGAGGGAAGAGGATCACTTGAGCTCAGGAGGTCAAGGCTACAATGATCACCCCACTGTACTCTAAGAGGGGTGACAGCAAGACCCTGTCTCTAATAAAAAAAAATGCAGAACAGAAAAAATAAGCAGAGGTTCAGAGGAGTGGAAAATGATGGGGCTCAGAGCGTGGGTGGAGGGGGTGTTTGATGGAGGAGGAGGGGTACACTAGAACATTCTGACTATTGCTTCAGCTGATGTCATTATGGAGTGGGAGGCAAGGGCACGTGCTGAGAGGGCAGGTGGAAGGGAGACTGTCCAGAGTGGTTGCTCGGATGAGGCGCCAGGTATGGGCACCAAGAAGTCGATGCAATGAACAACACAGGATTAGTACATGGCAAGTGCCACGGGGACGGCTGAGGCTGGTGTCTGCCTCCTCACGTCCTGTTCTGACAAAAGCTGAGAGGGTGGACTGTGGGCCTAAGACCAGCCTGGGGATGGAGATGAACAGCACCTTTCACTGGGGCAGGGTAGGGTGGGGCTGTCTTCTCTCCAAATCCAAGCGGGAGATGGGGCTCTCAGGGACTGGAAGTAGGAAGATCTGAAAGATCCATCTCCCGTCCTCTGGCCTTGGGAAATCTAAGGGAAGAGAGACCACCCAGCACACAGAGCTGAGGCTGTGTGTTCTTCTTCAGCAGGGACACAGGCAATGTCCAGAAACCAGTGTTCTCTGACAGCAGCAAATTAGTAGCTCTTGCTGCCACCACTGTTTCACGTTTGATGCTCAGTTTGCCTAGCCAGTGAGTGGGGTTGGGGTGACAGGTACTAATCTTGGTCATCATCTGTTCAGATGTAGTCCCAGCATATCTGGAACTAGCATGTGCAGTAGACCAGAGAGCCCTGCTGGTGACACAAATATTAATTACCTTCTACGTGTTGAGCACCGTGGGAACAAGAGGTGACTGAGAAATCCCAAGTGCTGTTAGATCAGTGGAGAGATTTTTTAGCAAAAGTTTATGACCCAACTGATGAGGTCATTAGACGAATTTCTGTAAAACAAGGCATTTTTAGTTGTTTTGTGTTCTTTTTCTGTCCCTCTTCACCCTCACATCCTTCATTTCATTGCTATGGGCTGATACATTGATTATAATTCATATTTTTGAGATTTACTCAAGGTGAGGTAGGATCTTTGGTGGGTGATTTGGTCATGAGGGAGGAGTCCTCGTGGGTAGGATTAGCTCCCTTATAAAAGAAACTTCAGAGAACTCCCTCACCCCTTTCACTAAATGAGGACATAGTGAGACGGTGCCATCAGTGAGAAGGCAGGCCCTCACTAGACATGGAGTCTGCCTGTGCCTTGATCTTGGACTTTCCAGCCTCCAGTACTGTGAGAAATAAATTCCCATTGTTTATAAGCCATTCGGTTACAGCAACACACACAGGACAAGCTTTGGCTCATATGGGGGCAGAGACCTCATCTTTTGCATGCTCCAGAAATCCAGTTCAACCTCAGTGCTTATTTGGGTTCTACACACAATTACATAAAATGTAATTGACCATTACACTTTATAGGATTGCAGAACTTCTAAGCAACTCACACTTTCAAGAAAACCTGCCTTCCTATTACTTGCCGGTAAAGGTGGGAGGTGGGACAAGGATTTAGTTTATTCCTCAGCCCTCTGCCCTTCTTCCTCAGAGAGTCAGTCAGGATGTTCTGAATGCCGATTTAGTAATACCAGACACTCTCCAGACCTAATTTTCACTTGGAATTACCTTTTATCCATACTTTGGAATAAATAAACATGCCTCATTATTTGAACAAACAACCCTAGTAACATTTCACTGTCCTTGATTTAGAGGACAGTAAGTCATGCCTAGCTAACTTGCACTCCATTGGTTTGGAGTTCATGGATACTGTCATAGGGACTTGGCAGTAGTTTCCTTTTTATTACCTGAGAACATCCAAAGAAATTAGTAGTGAACGATGACAAACAACTTCACAGAGGTCTTATCCAGTGTTATTGGCCGTTTCAGGAGCCTTCATTCACATGGAGACACACCAGTGTGCTATTTTAAGTCATTCCTCTCTATTGCAGACTAATCCCCTGCTGACCTCAGATAGATGATATTTCATCAGCCTGGTTGCTGTATGTACAGGTTGAGTATCCCTGATCCAGAAATGCAGAATGCTCCAAAACCTAAACTTTCTGAGTGCTGACATGACACTCAAAGGACTAGCTCATTGGAGCATTTCAGATTTCAGATTTTCAGATTAGGGATAGCAAACCAGTAAGTATGATACAGATATTCCAAAATCTAAAAGAAAAAAAAAAAAGCAATATTCAAAACACTTCTGGTTCCAAGCATTTCAGATAAGGCATTCTCAGCCTATATTTAGAAGCAACAAAACCATATATTTTTAAAGAAATAGTCGTAATTCATTGTTGCCTTTTCCTTAATCCAGGCATGTACCCTAATGTGAATTAATGACACTTTACTATCCTTTTATATTACGGGATCTCAGCAAGTAAGTCATGTCATAGAAGTATGAATTTACAAAAAAAATAAAAGTAAAAAGAAGTATAAATAGATTCTGGGCCCCTCTGGCCCAGGAAGCTGCTGTGGGCTCACAGAAATAACGAGCATATGAGGGTCAGTGAGGCTGGATGAAGACATGGCTGGTAGTCAGTTGCATTCCTGTATACAAAATCCTTTACAATTAAAAGGAATTTATATTTCCACAGAAACACCCAGAAAAGTGGCTTTGTTAGCTGTTTTGTTTGAAGTGATTTTTAGGCTGATCTTTCAGTTGAAAATATTTAATTACTGGACGTTATTTTCTTTTTCTCATCATGGTTCATGAATTTTGCAGCCACCTCCCTTTTTTGACTAATTATACCAAGCAGTTGTCTGTTGCTACAACTTCTGCCAAACAGCTGTTAGTGTTGGGTGGTAAAAGAAAGGAAAAACACTAGTCACAAACATTTGTTATATCCTAAAACACAAAATAGAAAGAGCACCCAGCTGGTCTGTTATCTTCATCCCTGGGCACGGGTCTCGATCATTTAAACCTGCCAGGTTGAGTTCTGATCCAGAATAACAGCTCATGGATTCCTGACAGCGTGCATTGTAAATGTGTCTTCTCTCCTTTTTTGGGACCGCTAGTCCCGTCACAGCCTCTGCACTTGCCGAGCTTCTTGACCTGCTGGACAGCAAAGCAATTTCTTCATCAGCTGCTAAACAGGTATGTGCACACCCCAAAAGTGCCTGACGGCTCCACTGTTCCAATAAATGTTTCCTGTGATACCCAGAGGCCATCACTAAGTGACTTTCATCATGGAAGTATTAAATGCTTGTAGCGATGTTTTTTTGTTTGTTTGTTTTGTTTTTTTATTAAATCATAGCTATGTACATTAATGCAATCATGGTGCACAATACACTGGTTTTATAAACAGTTTGACGCATTTTCATCACACTGGTTAACATAGCCTACCTTTTATGCCGAAAGGCAGAGGCACTCCATGTAGCAAGGCTGTGAAGCCAACCTGTGTAGTGTGGGCAGTTGTTTCCATTTGACTTGCCCTGAGCATCTCCCTCAAACTTGTCTCCCCCAGGCCTCTAACACAGGGGTCACAGGCTGTGAGCAGTGTCCCCATGTCAGGGCAGCCTCAGCTCAGCTCCCTGCAGCCCCAGGTCCTCCTCAGCCTCTGCCATGTGGCTGCCATCAGAGCATCAGTCCTCTCTGTGAGGAGGGTGAGGCCACTGTGCACTTAGCTGGTAAAATATTACACACACGCCCAGTGTGTGAAAACTCAGAGAAACAGCATCGTCCTAGGTGGCCTTTTGTCTTGTCCACACCTCTATGGAACAGTGCTGGACTGGGTGAAAGATTCTGGGAACTCAGAAAACTCTCACAAATAAGTACCCAGAAAGATAGAGGACATCTAGGCAGCTGCCTCATCTCAACTTCAGAGAGCGCAGCTGTCAGTGCTTCAGCCAGGACCGTAATGTTATTTTAATGGTGCCTTTGCATTTAATATTAATCTGCATCCACAGTAGTGGCAGGTTGCAAAGTGAGGCTTTGGGAAAGTGGCTGCTTTGGGCTAATTATGAGGCACCACAGAACATACACCCAGCTCTGCTGTGAAACTGGGGACGGGGACTAATAAAGGCCATGTTTACCCACCCTGCGTGGGCTGCCACCTACAGGGACCTCACCACATTTAGGAAAGGCTTTTGGTTGTTGGGTGTCAAAGGAATACAGCTGTTTATGGCAATGCTCTATGTTTGCAAAAAGAGTATAAGTCCTGAGGGCAGAAAAAAACTACATATATACGTAAGAGTGATGAATTACAGCATTTGAAATGAAAGAGGAAAAAATACCTTCTGCTTCTTTCTACCCATCCTGCCCCACAAGAAAACAAAACAAAAACTTTGTGCAGTAAGATAGTACAGTGGGAAGAAGTGGAAAATGCTGGAAGATGCTGACAGCTAGCTCCAGATACAGAGATACGTTCAGATGTTGTCAACTTCCAGCATGTTTAAAAGAAGCGGGTGGGCGGCACCTGTGGCTCAGTCAGTAAGGCGCCGGCCCCATATACTGAGGGTGGCGGGTTCAAACCCGGCCCCGGCTGAACTGCAACCAAAAAATAGCCGGGCGTTGTGGCGGGCGCCTGTAGTCCCAGCTACTCGGGAGGCTGAGGCAAGAGAATCGCTTAAGCCCAGGAGTTGGAGGTTGCTGTGAGCTGTGTGAGGCCACGGCACTCTACCGAGGGCCATAAAGTGAGACTCTGTCTCTACAAAAAAAAAAAAAAAAAGAAGCGGGTGACTCCAGGCTTCTGGGAGGCCATGCAGTTAAAGTAAGCCTGATTAGAAAGGTGTTTAGCATCTGCTGCATAAGGGACTCCCTTATATGCTGTTGCCTTACGGGGGTTGCTTTTTTATTTCCTACTTTTTGTTTTCTGCTTTTAGTAAAATTGATTTCTTGGGAAAAATAATATGTGTTCATTAGAAAGAATTTAAGTAAAGCATAAAAATACAAAGATTCTCAGATTCTGCTACCTTGAAATAACTACCATTAAATTGGGCGAGGCACCTCTGTCACTAGAGACAGGGCCAACCTGAAAGTAGCCTCCCAGGATTCCTCTTGTGGCGCTGAGGCCCTGGATGCCCAGACTGCTGGTTAGACGAGGACCCTGGGGGACCGTGCAGATGTTCGTGCGTCCCTTCTGTGCGTGCCCGGAAACAGATGTGGATGACCCATCTCCTAAGGACCAGTCAGCTAGGGTTGCCTAGAGATGGGAATCACATTTAACACAAGTGTGCCATTTACCCAGTCTCCTCTTTATAAAGAAACCTTTTAATGGAGAAAAATGTTACATACCCTGCGCTAAAGCTTCATCATAAATAGCTGGATGTCTGTGCCTTGGTTTTAGCACATACACTGTGCCCTGCCCTGAGGGGCGTGGGTAGAGATGTTTGTGCCTTTCTAGAAGAATGACCTTTCTCGATCCTTGTTTTTGACCACAGAGGGGTCTCCTTTCTCTGTAATTGTCACGACTCCCTCCCTGCCATCAGCAGGTCTTTCCTCCATACCCTGACCTTCACTCCTCTGGGGACCAGTGAAGAAGATGTGTGAGTCCCATCCGCAGGGAACCACAGTCTGAGCTGCCCCAACTGTCAAAGCTGGCTGCCTGTCTGTGACTGGGGGCTCCCAGCTTGTGTTACCTGTACTTTAGGTGCTGTTTACACAGGACCAGGGCTGCACTAGAAATGCCTTGTTACCTATGTCTGTCTTGAGTGGGCAGCAGCAGGGGATGGAGCTATACTCCTGGCCAGAAATAATTGCATTTGGGTAGCACTTCCCAGGGTGCGATGAAACAGGTGGGCTGCAGCCTGGGAATTTATGCGGTGGGACCACACACAGCAGCCACAGAGACTATTACCTGAGTGTCAGAAGGGCCCGGGGAGCAGGAGAGCCTGGCCAGGAGATGGGGCCCGCCTGTCTCCATGGTCCCACCCTGCTGGGCCCAGCCAGGACTGCACAGTCCTCATCTTGAATCACAGTGAGCAGCAGATTGGACAGCTAGGTCTGCTGCGTCAGCCCAGGGAGCTGGGGGTCTGCGCTATAATGGCCACTTCCCTAATTTATGACATTACTAAGCTGATGGGCTCTAACTCTGGGAGGAAAGAGTGCTCTAGCCTCCAGGCTCCCATTTGTTCCTGGAGGCTGCAGAGTGTTTCTCTGGCATCCCTGTCCCAGCTTCTCAGGGAGCAGCCAGCCTCTCTGCATGTGAAAGCAGCTGTCCTCACTGTGCCCTGAGTTCCTTCTGAACCGTAGGGTTTGGAAGTGATCTTCAAGCATGCTGCCACCATCCTGGTGACTTTGGCACCAGCAAATCCAACCAGCACTTGAGCTGTCAGGCCACAGCTATGCTAGGCCCAGGCAGAGGCTGACGCTCAGCTCAGCAAGCCAGAGAGGCTCCCCTCAGCCTCGCATGCAGAAGCAGACCTGGGAGGGCCCCGGGACCACTGCATGGCCCCGCTGCTGCGCCTGGCCTGTGTCTACCAAGCTCCCCCCAACCCCGTGTTCCTGGAAGACCTGCTGCATAGTTTCTTCATGAGCAAGGCTTCATAGGGGGTTTCCTCTCTGAGCCCGGTTTTGAGCTCTCTCTCTCTCTTCCTCAATGTTGGACATTTTCTACTAGGAGAGTTTTTGGAGATCTATGCAGGTAAACAAGATGAACTCTGGTCAAAACCCAGATACCTACCAGTAGGGGAGAATTTAATTAAGTTATGATAATACATCTGATGGGTATTAGATTTTTTAATGTAAGAAAGTATTTCTGTAATAAGTGGGGGGAAAGCAGGACTACTATGCTACAAAACAGATACCAAAATATTAACACGGTTTATCTTGAAGGAACAGGAATGCAGGTAACTTTTCTGCATTTTCTGTATTTCCATCTTTTCTACAGTGAAAATGTATTAACTTTTATAATTAGAAGAATGTTTTTAAAATTTTAAGTTTTAGTTGAAGAAAACTCTATCAGGGGAAGAGGAAGAAGTTCTCTTCAGACTTGCTTAGGGCAGCCCCCACCTACAAACCGCATTAAAAATTGTTCTCGTCTCCAATCCTGTGCTGCTGGCACTCCTTACCAAATATGCTGAGAACAAGGACAGTCCTTTCCTGCCTGTGTCCCTGCTGTACCTTCCTCATCCGGCTCTGTAGGTATTTGTTATATTAACTTGGAGGCACGTGTGTCCTGCGTTTTTCTAAGAGCAGGGGCAGGCTGTCCCTGAGCGGGCAGGGTGGTGGTGGCCAGAGGGTGCCCCATGGGAGGCTTGCACAAGGACCCACCCAGCACACTTCCCTGCCACCATCACTGCACACTCTTAACAAGCTGAGCTGGAGGTGCAGTACCTGTCGTGGCCGTGATAACTATTTGTGGTTTGTTTTGATTCAGATTGGAGAAAACTTGGAGCCCTGCTGAGACTCACAGCATCTTCCCCTTCATTTGCTGTCCTGTATGTGCTAATTATTGAAGAGCTCCGTTTTTCCAGGGAATGGCTCCTGGTTGGGCCGTTCTCAGCTATCAAGGAAAGAGGCAGGGCTCAGTGCCCAGTAATGGCTGCCGAGCTAGAGGGAGGCAGTGCCAGCAGGAGGCTGACAGAGGACACCCCATTCTGGTTTACACTAGAAAACAAAAGGAATGAGGAAAACTACCACCCTAGGAAATGCCTTCCCTAAAAGTGTTTTCCTTTTTTCCAGATTCCTTTGATCAGCTGTGGGATTTGTTGTCATTTCTTAAACAGAAAAATACACAGACTATTAAGTGTTAATTATCCTAGTCGGATTTGGGTCCAGCTGTACCTGTAGGGGATGAATGTGGTAGACCAGGGGCCCCTGTGGATTGTAATTGAGGTGTTAAGTTACTCCATTTTGTCTTTGTTGTGGGGCCACTTTCTGGGCTTCTGGGCTTTAAGTGCAGTGGGTACTTTCTGCAGCTGTGGAGCCCCATCCTTCACCAGAGTGTCGCCTCAGTTAATTAATTCAGGGGACATGAGACACATCCATCACTGGCCCTCTGACTCCTGTGAGCAGGAGTCTGAGTAATCACCATCCCTGTGCCTCCTCTGGCCTCTCTGCCGGCTACAGGTGTAGCCCGGGTTTGAGTCAGCAGCTCGGGAAGACTCACCATCTTGCTGCTGGGCACCTGGCTGACCCTAGAATCCTCTCATTCTCTATACCAAGAGAGAACTCCAACCCCAGGAGAAAACTGCATGTTTGTTTATATTTGTCTCAAGTGGCCTTGTTCCCCAGCCCTCCAGTCAGGGATGCTTCAGGAGAGACGGGGCACCAGGGGGGCAGCCAGGTGTCCTCCCCCTTCGGGCCAGGCCCACACAGCTGGGTCTTAATTGAATCTGCTCGTTCCTGCCCTGGCCCTGCACATCTCAGCAGCAGCAAGTGGAACCGGCAAAAGAGCTGACTCCCCACTTCTCTCTCTTTCCCTCTCCTCTGGCCTGTAGGTATTTGACGAGCTGTGGAAGAATGAAGGGAAGAGTCCAGCACAGATTGTTTCAGAAAAGAAGCTTGAACTGATGCAGGACCAAGAGGCCCTGGAGCAGCTCTGTCACTCCGTGATGCAGGCACATCCTCAAGTGGTGACTGTCACAGGCGGGGGAGGGGATATCCTCATACACAGCAGGAATGAGGGCCACCTCCTGACCAGCAGCGGGCCAGCCCAGGGACACAGTCAAGGGCCTTTCCACTGCTCCCTGTGCTGCCCGCTGCAGCTTCCTAATGATGTTGGTCCAGTTTCATAGATAGTTCCCTAATTACTTTTGTCAGCTTTTTGGTTAAGGTCAAAAGAGATGAAATTAGGTGAATAATGGAAAAATACAACTTTTCTTTTCATAAGCAGCAGCCCCACTCCAGAGTTTACTCTCCATGGAGGAGTGGTTAAGGGGACACGAAGTCCAAGGTTTTGACCTCCCAGCATGTCGCTGTCCCTCAGCTGGTGCTAGCAGAGGGGAGATGGGAAATGGAACCGCTTCAGCTTCCTGTCTTCAAGAGCTGGGAAGAAAAGCAGAAAGGAAAAGGATTTGTAAATTGTGGAGAAAATCTTTGACAGGAGCATGGCTGAAAACCAAGTCATTTTGTGTTCTTAGAACAGTACAAGATACAAAAGCTAAAATGGGTGGCATCCCCTCTCCCCCACCACCAAGTCTAATCATATTGTCTAAAGGTATTTTTCAGTGGGGGAAGAAATTGTTAGTATCTCTTTCAGAATAACACCCACCCACCCTTCAGCCTGCCAGGAACACTAACAGCTCTGTAAAGAGCTCTTGATAAGGAAAATGAGCCTGCACTGGGTCTCAGCAATCTCCATCATGCTGCCTCATCTGTGGTGACTGATAAAGACACACTTCTAGTTTGTTCTGCAGCACTTGAGCACAGATCTGTGGGAGGGCAGAGCGGGCAGCCCTGATAGTCAGGGGCTGTTTGACAGGAATTCAGCACCTCCTGCCTTCATCAGCCCCCACCTGCCAGCCATAGCACCCTCCCTCTGGCCCAAATGCTCTGGATGAGTTGCCAATATATAGATTTGCTTTCTAATGAAAGGATCTTCTCATCCAGGACCAGGGGAGAGGGAAAGCCATGTACGTGCTTAGTGGCTGCTTAACATCACTGGAGAATCAGGGAGGTTTCCTCACCAATTAGGCTCCATGACTCACTCCAAGGGGTTACTCACTTACAGGACGGTGTCCTCGTGTCACTGTGGTGCCCGAGAAGAGCATGTCCTGGTCCCTGGGTGCCAGCTTCTCCGGCCGTCAACAGTCATTCCTCATTCATTTTAATTAGCAGGCTGGGTGGCCAAAATCTCCCAATAGGAGCCTGGAAACTTCCTCCGACATCAGTCCCCCACCCTTTGTCCTTTCCTCATTTTGTATCTAATACTAATGGGAAAAAGAAACTGAATTTAATTTTCAGTGAACTTAAACCTTCCTTGGGGATTTCTAGGTATGAGTCTTATACTCTCAATTTCCTGTCTTTAAAGGTAATGGATGTGAAGGGAAACCCCAGAGCCATAAACAAGCTGATTGGGCTGGTCCGGAAGGCGACTCTCAGCCGAGCAGATCCAACTGTGATAAAGACTATACTGGAGAGGAAGCTGTCCTCCTCCCACCGTTCCTGTTCCTCCCCCTGAGGGACAGCACGCAGCCCTGAGAATGCTGACATGCTGTGCTCTGAGAGCACCTATCTCTCCCCAGCTGTAGCCTCACCGTCCCCACCCCACCCTTGTGTTCTCGCCGCCTGGCCTGTGCCCGGGGTGGGGTCTCTACAGGGAACATGGCAGTGCCCCCTTTGTTTCATTCACAGCAAAAGGGTCCCGCGATGGCTCTAGCTGCGGTTAAGGAAAACCATATTCTTTTGTTTAGTTATTCTAAACTAAATAAAACATGTTTTAAATACAGTGTTTTCTAAGAATTTTCATTCTGTCGTTCATTCAACAATTTTTTTAAAACAACAGGATAGAGTTTATTGAAAGGGGAGAAATTGATAAACGTGATAGGCAAAAGGGTGAACAGAACCTCTGGCAGCGGAGGGTAGGAAGGCAAGTGGGAAGACGCCTCATTCAACGAGTACTTTTAAGCGCGTCCTGAGGTCTGGCCACTGTTCCATGTGCTGTGCATTAGCAGATCAGCAGTGATGAAGAGAGACTGTAATTTGGGTGCAGTATATTTAGACCTAAAAATAGGTACAGATGAAAACACAACAGAATAAACAGGCACAGTGTAAGCATACATGTAGGGCGGCTACTGTTACCAGCATTACTGTTAATAAAGTGATACTGCCTCTTCAACTCCCTACCAATCCTAGAAGGCACAGACCTGAAAATAAATGATTTTTTAAAAAGACAACTGAAGTTTTCAAATAAATTTAATGAATAAAATATATACTGAAATAGCACAAAAAAAAATTAACTTACACTTCAAAGATTGTTCAGGTGACAACTCCCCCCCAACCCTCAGGCCAAAAAGGTAAGCAGAAAAAAAGCTATAACATTAAGCTGATTTGTTTTGCATGGAAAGAATAATAATAAACTAGTAAATCCAAATCATGACCTTTAACAATAATTGTGGTACAGCTGACAGCATCACAATGAAGGCTGTGCTGCCTCCGCTCCCATCCTCACGACAGTGCTGCTGCTCCCTGGAGCACTCCTTCCTTCCTTATATGTCATTGTTACCTCTGACTCATACACTTACTAAAAGACCAGTTTTGCAAATGCTGCTTCTTAAACGCGTATCTGTCAAACTGTGACATAAGAGAACAAAATATTTGGAGGCCCTGACTTTAAGCTGTGAGTTCTGTAGCCACTAAGAATAGTAAAACTGTTGCATTGTAAAGGTTGCTGCAGTGGTGGCAGCTGGGGAACTGGAGAAAGTGGGCACTACCCTCCATTTCCAATTTAGCGACTGATGGTTCCTGGCTTGCAGACACTGGCTCAGGACATTCCTAACTAAGAGTGATGAGAAAAGTGTTCCTTTCTGTCCCTTTTTGCCCATCCAAAAAGGGACAGAAAGGAAACCAGCCTTGCAGTTCATTTTTCAGACAAGGGGGAGGTGGCATGTTTTAAACAACTTTTGAAAAGATTAGTGACTTTGAATTGTAGGAAAATATGTTACATCACCCAGGAAGACAACTGTTCCATGATCTATTGCAGTACTGAAAACTACTGGGTCTAGAATTTTTACCAAACCTCTCTACAAGAAAGAAAGGTAAAGGTAGTTCTCCTTGCTCAGCAAGTCTCTGAACTGCAAATGGACAGAGATTGATCCGAGATTGGAATCCGGCAGGATCTTTATTTCATAAGAAGCAATAAGGTTCAGTTGTTTTGTTCTATAAATTCCATTTCATCAAAAGTTCTGGCTTCTTGGTGATTGAACCATACAGAAAGCAGTGAAGACTCGATCTTTGCAGACCATTTGAAATTAAGGCCTAACTTAAATTGGGGTGCAGCCAAATAAAGACAGTTTACCAGAACTATCTGACGAGTGAAAAACGTAGTATGGACTGATCGTTCCAGAGGAAAATGCCATCATTGAAACACTGGATCTTTACAGACTCTTGTGCTGTTCTGACAACTGCCTGTTGTCCTGAATGTCAACTTCTGAAATTCTGAAAACTGGACTTTGCTTGTTATCACTGGTACTAGAAAAAAAAAAATGAAAGCACAGGCCTGATTGGAACCTGATGTGCTATTTATATCTGTAATGTAAGTTTACATAACAACCTAAGAAATTCCCAAGTATGGCTCTACTCCTAAAGAAACCTCAGTGAAATACCATTTTACACTCTTGTGTGAGTCTGAATTTAGTTTTGGGGTTTACTATTCTGAAGAATATCTCATTAACGTGTACAAGTTGGTCCTACAGGGGAAGCCACTGCCATCTGTCACTGGAATCTACACACCTCTAGGTGTATAATGGTGAGGGTCTGACTGAAAACGGGTTGGAACCAGCTCTGCCTGGTCAGGCCCAAAGCATGTGTTTGCTGCCTGAAGCGGAGGTTGGCTGGCAGGGTGGGTCTGGTGGGAAGGCAGGGATGTCAGCTCCAGCACTCAGCACGTTCCCTAGCACAGACAAAGTCTTCAGGGCAAGTTCATTTGCTTGTGAGACAAACTAATGGACAGCCCCATGTGGACCTTCTGTGAGAGCAGCTGGTCACTTCCACCACAAGGCCTCTACATTCTGGGTCATTTGCATCTGTCCAGGTCTATGCATCAAAGTGATTCTGTTTCTCTCAAGGTATACATGGCCCAGCTAAAAGAACTTAGATTGTTATTGCTCCAAGGTAAGAATATTTTAGCTAAAATTGCCCCTCCCCCTTTTAAGTAATTGTTGCTAATCTGGAAGAAGCCCCTGAAAGTTTTGAAAGTACACAGCCTCCTCCGGCTTTGAGCTGGTTAATTCGGTATATCTCTTATGGCTACAACCCACAATGTCTATTGTACTTTTCATTTCAACTGAATTTTGCTGCATCATTTCAAGGATTCTACCTAGTGACTAATGGAAAAACCTGCAAAACTTCCCTGAAAGACCACATTCTTTACCTGTTACCTAAGCAGCCTGGAAGGGGCTGCCATGTTTCTTCCACGGGTTTCTGAAAATAAACACGTTCATGGGTTATTTTTGCACAGTGCTGTCCCTATGAGAAGGGAAGCATCTGAATGAACCCTTTCTCTTTGCCTCCTTTAGTCAGATAGCTTAGCAGAAGTCATGTAAGAGCATCTCCCCCAAGCTCCCTCTTTTAAAATATCTGCAGAGTATAAAGGGGTCTTGTTATAGGTGGGCCCTTTATAGACTTGTCCCAATAAAAAGCTGACAGACTAAGCAGCACAGACTTCTGCAGCCTCAGCTCCATGAAATTTCCACCTGGGCTAAGCGCTTCTACCACCCTTGTGAGTTCTAAAGTGATAACAGTAAATCTAAACTCCCTGAAAGACGCCGGAAATGCACATTGAACTCATGCTGATAGAATCCTATTGGCAGGCCTCCACTTGTGCAGGTGACAGCATTAGGTTTACTTACATCTTTTAAGACAGGAACAAAATCCTGACAGGATAGGAAAGGTCCTAGCTAAAATCATTATCTGGGGCAGCGCTTGTGGCTCAAAGGAATAGGGTGCCGGCCCCATATACCAGAGGTGGTGGGTTCAAACCCAGCCCCAGCCAAAAACTACAAAAAAAAAAAAAAAAAAAAATTATCTGTTCAAGGATCCTAAGTGCAAAAGGCCAAAGAACTGATGGCTTCCCCCTACCCTGTCCTGGTTCTTCTTTTCCCTAAAGAATCTCACTGAAGGGCGGCGCCTGTGGCTCAAGGAGTAGGGCGCTGGTCCATATGCCGGAGGTGGCGGGTTCAAACACAGCCCAGGCCAAAAACCACAAAAAAAAAAAGAATCTCACTGAAAATCTTTCACTAAAGCCCTGTTTATCTAGTTAATGAGCTGCCAGGCTAATCTGTCCTCCCAAAACAAGTAATGGCCTAATAAATGCCTGAATGTAGAGAGGATTTACTGAGGCAAAATTATCCTAAATCCATTCTTAGTCTTCTGAGAGCTCCTTCTAAAGCATTAGGTTTATGATGGTCATTCAAAAAGGAAAAAAACAAAAAAAAGAGGAGTCAATTCCATTCTCTTAAAAATCTTTCCTCAATGATGTGATTTAAGGATGGACTATAAACTGGGTTGACAGTCTTCTGTTTTAAGTTGTTATTCGATGAAGAATTAGTACTGTGTGATTTACAAACTGATGGCTGAAGCAGGAAGGGACCTAGAATGTCTTTTTAATGACTTAAAGCTGACTGGCCTCAGCTTCAAGAGGACTGCTGTTTCCTGGAAGAGCTAATACTGCAAAACAGGCTGAGGTTCAGAGCAAACCACTCATGACATCGCCCTGGCCCAGTGACTTGTAATAGCATGTGCAATAACAGTTGTCCTGCAATAAAGCATTGCATAAAAAACAGCAAGCATGACAGCCATTTCAGTAAACACAGGGCTGGCAATTAGCAATTAAATTGAACTGCCCTTAAATGAGAACTGGAGCATAGGCAGATATTTAACATCACACCAGTGACAAGTCCAACCCCTGTTGGGGCAGTGCTTCCCTACTGAAGGCAACCTAGACACACAGAGCCAGATTCAGAAGGGGCAGCCCAGCCACAGCCCTAAGCCTCACACAGGTGTGGTAATCAACCCACATGACCACTACCGCCAAGCTCATTCGGGAGGTGGAGACAGCTTTCCACCCTGAGTACCAAGGGCAGCCCGACTGAAGAGGCAACCCAAATATTCACGTACCCAGTTTGCAGATTTTCTTTGGAAGAGGATGCTTTCCCCAAAACACCCTGGCTCTGTGATATCTCAATGGATTAAAAACCAACAACTGTATCTGATCTAAGTAAAAGCCACCTGCTATGTTAAAGCTACTCCCAGGGGCCTGTACAAGTACTGAAGACACCATCAACTCCAACTTCAGCACATCAAAGCATTCTCCAAAGGAATAGTAAGCAAAATGGAGACTTGAAAATTCCTCTAAATATTAGGGAAAGGAAATATGAGGAAGAATCATCTCTAAATGATTACTCCAGCATCCCCATTTCACAGCTGAGAAATTATAAATTACCCCCATGAAAATATGTTTGAGGCTGACTCCAACCTGTAATTTGTTTACAATTTAGAAGCATTTACTTAGCCATTTCCTAAGATCGGTTGTAAATATCTCAGTGCTCTCGTATGTTTTGAGCCACAAAATTTACTCAGTCTAGAACTTTAAATCAGACCCTGAATTACATGTCAAGGTTAAGGCTCCAATGTTCCAGGAACCCTTGACCACTCACCTTCAGTGTCTATGCCCAGGGGCCAGACACACCAAGGTCAGCCCCGGGCTGCCCCAAAGGCCTGTCCCCACCCTTCCACTCTTCCCCACCTCCTCCCAGCACGCAGCACAGCCAGTGAGGGGAGCCTATCACACGGAAAAGTGGCCACACTCTCAGGCCACATTTTTAAGCATGCCAAATACCTTTTTAAAATTTTCCCCCAAATTCATTACACACGAAGATATTTCTAAGGGCCTTGCCCATTTGTTTTAGCACTGGATACTCTATTTCATGTCTATGACCATTTTCCCACCAAGGACTTCCCAGGGTCACCTACCTGCTCCCTGCTGTCTACTGTCCGCCTCCATCAGTGTTCACTCACCTGAATCTTTCAGGATTTGCTCTTCTCCCATCTACGGCCGCAGGTCTCTGCTGTTTTTCTTTTGGCATGTCTATATCATTCCCTGAATAACCCACTTCTGGTTCTATCTCTCAACTACACTGGCTTTCCAATTCTCTGTGCTGTATTTCCAGGTCAGTTTTCTGCCCTCATTTTGCAAAACCCTGGGCACAACCCCTTGAGATGCATTCAGAAACATGCACCAGTTTCCCCTTCCAAGTCAGAAGTCGAGGAAGATGATCATGTGAATTTGCTACCAGCACCCACCATGGGAAGCCCCATTTTCCTGCCTGTCACCCCACACCCCGGTCATCTCTGTCCTCCCTTAACATCTACTTTAGTACCTATTGAAAAAAATAAGAGGCACAAAATCAATCTCATTTCCACAGAAACCTTCCCCAAAGGGACCCTGGTGTCTATAATAAAATAATAGGGACTCAAGAAGAATTCACAGCACCGCCGGATAGTGGAGAGAGGTGTAAATGAAACAGAAAGCTATAGGACACAGGGTCCAGGTGTGGCTTTAGCACTCTGTGACCTGGTAAGGCCAAACAAGACGATAAACACTTGTGCAAAACAAAGTTAGAGGCTAACGATTTACAACTTCAATTCTATCTCTAACTGTTCCTCTTTCTCTACCCTCAGCTTTTCTAACGGAGACCTGTGGCAGTGCAGACACAACCAGGCCTCAGGAAGCGGAGGGCAGGCCAGTCTACTGAGCCTCACACCTTCCAGCTGCTACACCACAGCTGAACAAGCCATTTCTCAAGACAAACAGAAAAGTGCAATGAATAGGTAGCTTTGGTTTCTTGCTTAGATTATGAATCACGTGAGACTGGCTCTCAGTCTCATTACAAAGCTGTTTCAAAAGCGCAGCTTTTATGAAGCACAGAGGGCCCTCTGCTCTGCAGGGTCTCCCCCACTCCCCTCCTGTGCACCAGGGGCACTGATTAACACCAGACCAGCGCTCCCAAGTCACAACCCCTGACTGGACCTGTGGCTGGCTGGGGGCTACACAGAGAGCCCCACAAGGAGGAAGAGCAACCGGCCTTCCCCTTTCCCTCCAAACAGGGAGGGGATACTCATTACTTGCTTCTCACCCACTGAACTGGGCCCCAAATAGAGGGAAGTGGAATTGAATATACATCAACATCAGTTGTTTGTGGTTTCATTTCTAGCCCACAGTTATTTTTTGTGGTGGTTTAACATAGCTGAGACTCTAAGTATAATTATGTCTCCAGGAGCAGACCTGAAAGCAGCAGAGAGGTACCACTAATACAGCATGTAGGGGCTGTCTGGTGAGCCCAATCGCTCAGAAGGCAGCATTTCCATGTGGAGTGTCACCAGCAGGCACTTGGCTTTGCAGGGCTCCCTGAGATGTGTTTGCATTTAAATCCCAGCTCCCAAAATAGGCTGTACTCTTCCTGTTTCTCTACAAAGTACAACATGCTAGCAAACGCAAACAGAATTGTAAATAATTACCAGTGTTTTTAAAGGCTACCTTTGGTTTATCTTTATCTTTTCCCCCAATTCCATACTCTCCCCCAAAATATTCACTATGAAATGGCTTCACAAATTCATCTGTTTCTTTTCAGAAAACACTTTTAAAAATAATTATGGCTGTGTTCTATATTAGTATATAATACCGCTCTTTCCATATCTGCTCAAACCCCTAAAAACCAAAGTAATAGTTTGCATAAGTATACCTAATTTTGTGCAAATCTTACTAAAATAAGGCTACCTTCAGTGTTTAGGTAATGTCATACTGATTAAAGAAAGTTCTCAAGCAACAAGAAAAATTCCCTGTAGCCCAAGTTCTCTCCAACTACATCTAACCTGCAAGACAGACAGCTGAGACTGGTAGAGTTGCCTGAACCATAAGGCAACATGCATCAGGCAGAAGACAAACCCTGGGACAAAATTCAAAGGGACAGATGACGTGCTTATGTGATGGAGGCAGGAGGGGCTCCGGCTTTACTCTCCCCCTTTATAAAGTGGAGGACACAATGTGGAAGGCGACAGGAGCATTTGCACGGTTGCAGGTGTGTATCATTCCTGTGCGGTTGGACAGCTGGCCTTCTGACATGGAGCAGTCCAGAAATCACTGAGCCCCAGTATTCACTTCACGTGATCTGAGCTGCAAGATGAGTGACTCAAGGGAATGGGAGAAAAACAACCGAAGTATGCAAGGAGGAAAATCTGAACAAAGAAAACCACCAAGGGAGCAATCAGCTATGAGGCTTACATTCTAGATGACATAAGGTGGAAAGACCTGGCTAGAGAGAGAGGAGACATACAGAAAATTCCCCTCCCACAAATCAAGTATTGTCAGGAAACGTCAAAGTAGAAATTTTTGTAAGCAGCTTTGCATTTAACATTAGTCAAGACACTAAAACCTTATAAAATAAGAACCCTCTATTAAAAAAAAAAAAAAAAAAGCTAACAACAGGAGTCCTCCAAGTCCCCCAGAATCTTGTAGCACAGAATGGAGTGCTCCTGGGCCAAGGCAGCCAGTTCCTTCAGGAACTCGGGGAAGAGGGCAGCAGCCAGCATGGTGTTCCTCACAGGCAGGGGCAGGCTTGGTGGGGCCCCAGCCACCTTGGCTCTGTTGGTCAGGAAGGGCTGAAGTACTCTTGGACCATCCAAAAGGTTCTTGCCACTTGCTGTTCTAGAAGCCTCCTGAATTGGATCTGAAAGCAAAAAGAAGACTGTCAGGGTCACCCTCCCTACCTCTTCCATCCATCCACGTAAAGCAGTGCATGTGCTGGGGTCAGGGTTGCTGGAGGGAGTCTGACCACAGGTACAGTTCCTGTCATGGATTAAACCTAAAGGCTGGAGCACTATGTGACATACATATGTGACCATCAGATAAGCTCTCTGTGAGACTTTTACCCAAAATCCTGTACAAGAAACTTCATGCAAAAACTATGGCAAGAACATAGGTTTGTCAAGAACTCTCCATACTCAAAACATGGGATGGAAAAATGAAGAAGGTGTCTCCTACCACTGGCACCAACAGCGTGAAGCCTGAGCTCACCCGGATGCTTATTTAGGGATGACTAGTGGCTCTGCTGCTCTGCCAGCCTCCTGGTGTGGGGTGACTGTGCTCCATCTGCCAGGTTAGCCCTCCCCACACAGCGCAGCCCCAGCAGGAAGGCCGGTTAGATGAGCCACCTCACATCTCTGCGGCTGGTGCTCCGGCCCCTAGGGCTCCCTGTTGACCCCCAGTCTCTGTCTGCCCAAGATCTTCAGTCTTTTATACAAAAGGAGAGCAGAAGATTTCTTTTGATCCACAGAAATAATGGAGAAGAAGATGGGTGCTGGTAAGACCAGACTAAAAACCTCCTTCAACTGTGGGGATCTAGTGGCAGCAAATGGGCTTGGAAGCCTCCGTGGAAAGAAGTTTTCCAGGGCTTTCCATCTCAGTTTCAATAGCCAAAGTCCAAGACGATAGAGCTGAAACTTAAACGTACTCAAGTGATTTACATTTTCTTACCAAATCAGTTTTTACTCATTAAAATTGTTCAACTTCCCTTTTTAATTCCTTAACATCTCTAGCCCGCAGATATTTGTAGGAATTATTTATGCCTTCCTCTGCCCCTACACAAACAGTCTCATTACTTCTTATAAATCATTATATTCAAGCTCTTCGTTATTTTGGCTGCTTTTTAGAATTCAGTCCCATTTTTCAACACTCTTCTCAGAGTGTTGCTGAACTACAGTACTAAAAATTCCTGACATTTATAGTACTTTCCACATCTCACTGCTATAGTCTTTAGTGTTAAAAAAAAACTTCCACTTTACTGCTTTAAATATTCTTTTAGATTAAGGCATATCACAGCTTTAATGCCACAAAGAACTGGAAAAGTTGCTGAGAATCTGTCTTCTGCTACCTTTCAGCAGTTACCACATGCCCCTACCCCAGAGTGAGGACAAAGGGGATGACTTAACCAAGGCAGTCATTGACCGTAGAGACAATCCTATCGCATCCCCACCATAGCCCCAGGCCTTGGCTCTCCAAAGGGCCTGGCAGGGCTCAGGAAGGAAGCTGACCTGCACACCAATGGGGAATGGACACTCATGGACACCACGCCAAGATCAAGAGCAATGTTGCTCACCTTCATTCCCCCACCTAGCATTCCTTTTCCCATGTCTCTGCTCACCTAAATCTTATGACTTTAAGAGGCACTAGTACAGTGGTTAGTAGCACAAGACTGTGCCATTAAGTGGCTGAGTGACTGCAAGCAAGTTGCTTTACCTCCTATACGTTAGAGCTGCTATAAGGATTAAACAAGTCAACAGGTACAAAGTATATAGGGACCTCTGGGTAAGTGTTAGTTATCACATTACCACCAGTGCCACTCCACTAACTTCACATTTCCTAGAAGTCACTCACTATCCTGGCCATCCACCCCTGTTACTAACCAGCTGAGGCCAGCACTGTCCGTTAGCCTTGCACTGTTGTGGATCTTCTGTCTCCTCTACTGTAGCTGGAGCTTTCTCAATTACAGTATCAAACAGTGTAGCCTTTGCCACCCTAGCACAGTCCTGTACTCACAGCAGAAGCTAATAAACACTTACTGAATGACAGAAAGAAGGAAGGATCTCTTCCCCACTCCTGATCCTCCCTGGAATTGCCTATATTCCTCATCTCCACCTCCTCTTTCAAATCCACTCCTTCTCTTCTCCCCTAAAAAGGGTTATTGTGATTCATTCATCTAGCTTAATCCATGCATAATGAGTGCCATCGCTAAGGTTCATTTACACAGCTTGAAACCAAGAATCAAAACCGTGCTCACTAATGAAGGCAGGAGGGTAGCCAGGAGGAAGGTCAAGGACCCTTGGGGGAATCCTTAGAGGGATTCCAATCCTGGGGTGTGTCAACCTGGGCTCTCCTCCAGGGCCTTGTCCTTTCAGCTGTCACCAAGCACCATCATGCTCTGAGTTCAAAAGCAAGCAGACCTGAGTCATGGCTCCTGCCTGACCACCAGAGCCTCAAACACCTCCACTTGTTTCTCTGTGAAATGGGTTATTATCTGCCTGATCTCCCATTTGAAGTTAGAGATCAGAACAAATTCTGAATATACATAAATTCAAGGCACCGTTATTCTATAGTTTAGGAAGTATTTGAGGGGAAAAAGAAAAGCCTGGCCAGTAGCTGAACCTCACAGACCGAAAAGCCTCAATAATGACAATGTGGCAGCTGGCAATAGGATGCGGGCCTGTTCTGGAGCAGCGATCCCAGAGACTCTCACTGATGTTGGAAGCTTTAGTGAGGCAGCTTGTTTTTCACCAGGGCTGCCAGGAGGCAAAGGGAGTGCAGGGTCTGCAAGATGGAGCTGTACTGGCTGCAGGCGCCCCTCATACAAAGGCCCAGCAAGCATGCATGAGCTCCTGAAGAAAAAGGCAGGGAGGAAGGGAGTATACCCTTCAGAGTTAGGAATGGTTTCTGAAATGCTTCCCTGGGTCTGAAAAGCTGCAATAGAGGGTTTTCAACACTGGGAAGATTTCAGAAGTAAGAGGAGAGGATGTTGTATATTCCTCTTCCTGGCAGCAGTGTTAGGCAAAGCATAGCACACGGGACATTGAAAACCCAAATCTCTGGCCCATTACCATGATTCTTAAGTGAAAATTCCTCTGTGTTGCAGAATAGGGGGCCCCAGAAGTGGTGCATTTATAGGCAAATGATTCAGAAGTCAGCCTTGTACAAGAGGATAGGACCTTCTCATTCTGTGAGTTTAGGGATTTTTTTTTTAAGTTGGAAAACTTAAGTTGGGTCACTTTCCTCACCTGAAAGAAGTTAGGAAGTTAATCCGAAAAACACAGTTAAAAGGGAATCTTACATCCAAGAGAAGCCTCCTACAAGTCAAACTCCCCCAAAAGTCACCTCATCATACAAGGTGAGAATAAGTTTCCCTGGGCACTTACAACCATGGCCCCCGACAGTCTAAAGCCAAGATAAAGCCCAGGAAGGGAATGCCCCACCCCTCCTCCTGAGCCATGTTGGGTGAGGCTCAGTGCACCTGCTCGCCAAGTCATGTGTGTGTGCACTTGTCTCCCTGAATTAGGCAGGACAGATTCAGGCACCTGAGCCCAATGATCCTGGCTGACTACCCTGGGTCTCTCATTTCAGCTTCCTTATATGAAAATGAAACCAAGGGTACCTTTCTTGCCCATTTCACAGTGCTGTTTGACAATAAAAATTGACTGCCTACTTTATAAATTGTAAAATACAAATGAAGACCAAGACTGGGGTTCAAAGTAAAGAGACCATAGCCACCTCTGTCTAGGAGACTGCAAAAATGGCCACAATTCACTGAAGCTCTTCCCATCAAGAGGTGAGGGGTTTTTGTTCCATTCTTGAATCACACAGGCCCTGTAACTTGTTTAGCCAAAAGAACGCAGCAGAATTGACCTTGTATGAGCTCCCTCCAGGTCTGAGCCACAGTTGAATGAGGACATCCTAGACATCTAGCTGACCCTTGACCACAGACACACAAGTCCAGACAAAATTGGCCTAGCCCAGATCAGCAGAACATGCAGATGACTTTATAGAGTCATAAGCAATAATAAATGGCTTTGTTTTGAGTCGTTGCATTTTTGCAATGGTTTGTTACACACAAAAGTTAACTGCTATGCCTCCTCCTACACGGTGAGTTACAGCAGCATGCTGTCTGCTCAGAAGAAACTCAGCCCACAGAGAAGAGGCCATGTGGGCCCTGAAGCCCACCTTCCATGGAGATGTGGGGGTTCTTTTGCTCCATGAACAGCCTTGCCTTCTCTTCTCAAAGTCCAACGGCTCTAAGCCTGGCCCCTCTTGTACCAGTGGCCATGGCCTAGCTTTTTTTCAAACTCTGCCTTGCAGTGCCCTAGCTGCTCATCACAACTCAAGTTCTGGCTTTAGCCAGCAAGGATCTGAGAAATGGATAACACATCCTTCATTTAAATGTCAAAGGACAAGGGGCCTAGTGAAGCAAAGTGACCGAGATCAAACAGCTACACAGATACAGGATCAGTCCTTCAGAGTGCTGGGGTTTTTTTCAGCTTCTTTTAAAGGTTAAACAATTGCCCTGAGTTTCATTTCAGCTTCTCACTCCTAATCTTTCTGATCAATTGCCTTTAGCCCAGGACAGAGGGCCCTACTCTCTCCATTGCCCACCTGCCACAAAGAAGCCTGACTTGTCCCTGAGTGGAAAAGTAAAAGCCACTGCAATACAGGGCATTTCCCAGTGTGCTCCCATCACGGCCCAAGGCAGCTCAGAGGACAGCAGTCATCAAGTCTATCCAAACAGAGCTTACATCTGTCAAAGGGGCAATGCTCGGGGCCCAGCAGGACCATCCTCTACCCTGCTCCTCAGTACCAACCCACCTCTCTCCCCACCCACCTGCTGGGGCCTAACACCTCCTCTAGAGCTGAAAAAAGGGCACTTGAGCATTTTAGGCTGAGCAATAAACTTTATTTCTCCCAGTCCAGTTTTTCACCTCCTAGAGCATGGAAACACATTTATTTTTGTGTTTCCAAGAGCCTCTGAAAACATATTAAAGAGAACAGATGCCCTCCACAGGACAGGGTTGGCCAAGGAATGGCTTGGGGAGTGCATACAATATACCTCTCTTTCTGCCCGAATGTGCTGCATTATTTATTCTAGACAATACCCCACACATCAGCTCCTTCCTGGAACCACTCTTGGTTAGGAAAATAAATGCCCTGCAAGACCTTCCAGAGAGGGGACAGGCCAGGCATGAGCAAGGCAGATTTCGGTTCAGGTTTAAGAGCACTGAGAGGAGGCTCCTTCCTGCTGCATAAAAAAATGAAAATATCTTTGGATGCTGCTGGGACCCAGGAAGCAGAGCAGCACCTGTGAACTCAAACCTGCAGGCTGGGAAATGCAGGCATACGGCGGAGAATCTCAGCTCACCTTTGGTTAGTGCCGCAGGGCTCACATCGGACATGTCCACTCGGAAGAGCAGGTACTGCTGGGCTTGTAGGAGGAGTCCCGGGAAGTCTCTTTCCACAGAAGCAAACTGCTCAATCTTGTTTTTCACAGACGCAAGGACCTGTGAAAAACAGCGGTAACGATGTTAATGTTTCACGGTGGAATTCTACCCTCAGTTACCAATGCATCTTTCAGGTACAGCCCTCATTATGGCAACTATTATGACATTAAGCAGTTGCTCATTTTTAACTGCCTTAGTGTCCTGGGTAGGGCACCCTCAAAACATCAAACTAAATGAAGCTTTGCAGTTTGTCCACAATCATCTACACTGACAGCTTAATAGGACAGGAAAGAAACTAATGAATTAGAACAGGGATTTTTGAAAAACTATAGTTTATAAACAACAAGGAGAAAGAGAGAAGAAGCCCTGCAAATCAGCAGCCCATGATGTGGGCTCAGCTCACGTACCTGGTAGAGAGAGCGCACACTGGGTTGGAAGACCATGTTGGTGTTGAGCAGAAAGGAGCGTAGAAGCGGTTGGGGGTAGCTGGCCAGCTGAGTGATGATCCCAATGAGCAGCAAGTTAACATGTAAAGAGTTCTCCAGCATATTCTCTAGCTTTGACAAGACCACGCTGATGAATGGGCCTGCAGGAAGAACACGAAGCTTCAGGGCTGGCTAAGATCAGGGGATGTCTTTCCTCAGCAATTGCAAAACCCCTGGAGCCACAGCTCCCAAACCCACACAGGCCCATAGGTGCAAACCTAGACAGCAACAAGAATGGCCCAGTTCTCTCCTGCCTCAAGACCAAAATGCAAAACAAGTCACCATAACAAAAAGAAAATAGGAAAACATTCATGGGAACTAATTATTCTGACTCCATGAGCAGTTTTAATACTTATTAAAATTATCACAGACTAAAAAAAAAAAAAATCAGACAAATAATTTAGCTTTTGAAAGTTAAAATATGCTTTTCTATATTGTTTCTATATTTCTGGGGGCTGTCAATGCTTGAAACATGACAGCCATCATCTTATGATGCTGCGTACAGTAGGGTTTCATGCTTCCTAAGGCCATCCTGAAGGCCATTTATAACCTTTGTCTAAGGAAGTAGAGCAAGATGGTGGCCAAGTAACAGCTTCCCTGCAACTGGGTACCATGAGTCTGTGGAGATAAGACTCCACGCATCTCTGCCTGGTGGGATCTGCCTATAATCATCCCTTTGAGGATACAGGGAGTCAGAAAGAGACTTCTGGACCCCAAGAGGAGGACAAAAACAGTGGAAAACTGGCAAGTGGTTGTGTGTGTTCAATCTGTCTAATCCCTCCGGCAGCTGTAAGTACAGCAGTAGTGAGACTGCAAACTGGAAAGGCCTTACCTGTAAACTGTTTTGGTGTTTTTGGACTTGGCACTCAGTTGAACTGCCTTGGGGAGAGCTTGGGCAGGAGTGCGGAGAATTTTGGGTGTTGTCTAGGGCCCTGGACTGAGCCACTGAGCCAGACGGAGCTAATAATGTTCAGCTGTGGGCCACAGGGAGCCATTGTGAGAGAACTGCCATGGCAAGCTCCGCCCTCAGGGTCACAGAGCAAGGATCAGGCGGGAGCTAGTAATCTGGTGACTGAGCAGCCTAAAGGCAGGGACTGAGCCACCTTACAGCCTTAACCCTCAGAGGCAGAGTGAGATGGGTTTTGGCACACTGGATAAGTGGATAGCCACTTTCAGCAGTGATCCCAGCAACAAGCATTTTCCTGGGAAAGCTTCTGCTTAGCCAAGTTTAGAAGTTTAAAGTGTCTTTTGAGAGGGCTGAAGAGAGATTTAGGGTCTCCACCCTGTGGGGTTTGAGAAATCAGAGGAGGTCTCCAGTCATATCAGCACTGTGATTAACATCTCATACCCCAGAAGACGACCTGTTGCCCAGATAATATTCAACAAGATATATATACATCTTTGTTTTGGTTTTTTGTTGTTTTTGTATGTGTGATGTTTTGTTTTTTAATTTCAACCTTTTCCCTACAGATTTTTTCTTTTCTTTTTTTCTTTCTCCATTTTTCTAGTTTGAATACAATTTCCCATTGCTGCCTTTTTCAATAATTAGAGCTTTATTTTTGCTAGTTGTTTCTACCCCTATTATTTGTTTTTTCACACAATTTTATCCCGTAAAGTTTTCAGTTTGCTTGTTTTGGTTTGATTTATACCATTTTTGTCTTTCCTCTCTACTTGGTGGAGTTGGGGTACTGTGTCCGATCAGGTTAGCTAAGAAGTGCTGACTTCAAGGGAACCACCCAACCAGGCACCCCCAGAGATTTGGGGTTTTTTAAGGTTGTAACAAAGTACCCTACTGTACACCTATATTGCTCTGTCTCCCCCTTTCTGTGCATTTCTTCTTTCTTTCAATATTCCCTTTTACCCACCCCCTATCCTTTCTCTATTTTCTCCTTCCTTTCTTCTTTCCTTCCTTCCCTCCCTCCCTCCCTCCATCCCTCCCTCCCTTCTTTCCTTCCTTTCTCTTTCTTCTGTCACTTCTTGCTCTTCAACCTTCTCACCCTTCTGGTCCTGTAACCCTTAGTCCACAGGCATGGGAACTTAAAGAGCAGGAGGAAATGAAAGTAAAATTAGGGCAAGGAAACAGATAAAAGAAATCACTCATGAGGAAGAATCAGTAGAAAACTCCTGGCAACATGAAGAACCAGTCCAGAGCAACCCCTCCAAGGGACCATAAGGTAGCTACTGCAGAGGATTCCACCTATAAAGAAATGTTAGGAATGACAGAAATGGAATTTAGAATACAAATGATGAAAACAATGAAAGAAATGATGGAAACAATGAAGGAAACTGCTAATAAAGTGGAAAATAACCAAAACGAAATCCAAAAACAGAATCAAATAAGAGATGAACGATATGGAGAATATAGAAAGGATATAGCAGAGCTGAAGGAACTGAAACAGTCAATTAGGGAACTCAAAGATGCAATGGAAAGTATCAGCAACAGGTTAGACCATGCAGAAGAAAGAATTTCAGAGGTAGAAGACAAAGTTCTTGAGATAACTCAGATAGTAAAAGAGGCAGAAAAGAAGAGAGAGAAAGCAGAATGTTCACTGTCAGAATTATGGGACTTTATGAAGCGTTCCAACATACGAGTTATAGGAATCCCAGAAGGGGAAGAAGAATGCCCCAGAGGAATGGAAGCCATACTAGAGAATATTATAAAAGAAAATTTCCCAAATATCACCAAAGATTCTGACACACTGCTTTCAGAGGGATATTGGAACCCAGGTCACCTCAACTCTAACCGAGCTTCTCCAAGACACATTGTGATGAACCTGTCCAAAGTCAAAACAAAAGAAAAGATTCTGCAAGCTGCCAGGAGTAAGCGCCAGTTGACCTACAGGGGTAAATCCATCAGAGTGACCGCAGACTTCTCTAATGAAACTTTCCAAGCAAGAAGACAATGGTCATCTACCTTTAATCTACTTAAACAGAACAATTTCCAGCCCAGAATTCTGTACCCTGCTAAGCTAAGGTTTAAAATTGATGGAGACATCAAATCATTTACGGATATACAAACATTGAGGAAATTCGCCACAACAAGACCACCTCTACAGGAAATACTTCAACCTGTTCTGCACACTGACCATCACAATGGATCAGCAGCAAAGTGAGAACTCAGAAATTAAAGGACAGAACCTAACCTCCACACTGATGCAAAAGATAAAACTAAGCAATGGACACTCACAATATAAGACGAATAGAATACTACCACACTTATCAATTATTTCAATAAATGTTAATGGCTTGAATTCCCCACTGAAGAGACATAGATTGGCTGACTGGATTAAAAAACACAAGCCATCCATTTGCTGTCTGCAAGAAACACGCCTGGCTTCAAAAGACAAATTAAAACACCGAGTCAAGGGTTGGAAGACAATTTTTCAGGCAAATGGAATTCAGAAGAAAAGAGGAGTTGCAATCTTATTTTCAGATACATGTGGATTTAAAACAACTAAAGTCAAAAAAGACAAAGATGGTCACTTTATATTGGTCAAGGGAAAAATACAAGAAGAAGTTTCAATTCTAAATATTTATTCACCCAATTTAAATGCTCCCAGATTCTTGAAACAGACCTTACTCAGTCTGAGCAATATGATATCTGATAATACCATCATAACAGGGGACTTTAACACTCCTCTTACAGAGCTGGACAGATCCTCTAAACAGAAATTGAATGAAGATATAAGAGATTTAAATGAGACCCTAGAACAACTGTGCTTGATAGACGCATATAGAACACTCCACCCCAAAGATAAAGAATATACATTCTTCTCATCACCCCATGGAACATTTTCCAAAATTGATCATATCCTGGGACACGAAACAAATATCAACAGAATCAAAAGAATTGAAATTTTACCTTGTATCTTCTCGGACCATAAGGCACTAAAGGTGGAACTCAACTCTAACAAAAATGCTCAACCCCACCCAAAGGCATGGAAACTAAACAATCTTCTGTTGAATAACAGATGGGTGCAGGAAGAAATAAAACAGGAAATCATCAACTTCCTTGAGCATAACAACAATGAAGACACAAGCTACCAAAACCTCTGGGATACTGCAAAAGCAGTTTTGAGAGGAAAATTCATCGCTTTAGATGCCTACATTCGAAAAACACAAAGAGAGTACATCAACAATCTCACAAGCCATCTTATGGAATTGGAAAAAGAAGAACAATCTAAGCCTAAACTCAGTAGAAGAAAAGAAATATCCAAAATCAAATCAGAGATCAATGAAATTGAAAACAAAAGAATCATTCAGAAAATTAATGAATCAAGGAGTTGGTTTTTTGAAAAAATAAATAAAATAGATAAACCATTGGCTAGACTAACAAGAAATAGAAAAGTAAAATCTCTAGTAACCTCAATCAGAAATGATAAAGGGGAAATAACAACTGATCCCACAGAGATACAAGAGATCATCTGAATACTACCAGAAACTCTATGCCCAGAAATTTGACAATGTGAAGGAAATGGATCAATATTTGGAATCACACCCTCTCCCTAGACTTAGCCAGGAAGAAATAGAGCTCCTGAACAGACCAATTTCAAGCACTGAGATTAAAGAAACAATAAAAAATCTTCCAACCAAAAAATGCCCTGGTCCAGATGGCTTCACACCAGAATTCTATCAAACCTTCAAGGAAGAGGTTATTCCTGCACTGCAGAAATTATTCCAAAAAATTTAGGAGGAAGGAATCTTCCCCCATACGTTCTATGAAGCAAACATCACCCTGATACCAAAATCAGGAAAAGACCCAACTAAAAAGGAGGATTTCAGACCAATTTCACTCATGAATATAGATGCAAAAAAATCCTAGCCAATAGATTACAGCTTATGATCAAAAAAGTCATACATCATGATCAAGTAGGTTTCGTCCCAGGGATGCAAGGCTGGTTTAACATACGCAAGTCCATAAACGTTATCCACCGTATTAACAGAGGCAAAAATAAAGATCACATGATCTTCTCAATAGATGCAGAAAAAGTATTCGATAAAATCCAGCGTCCTTTTCTAATTAGAACACTGAAGAGTATAGGCATAGGTGGCACATTTCTGAAACTGATGGAAGCTATCTATGACAAACCCACAGCTAATATTTTACTGAATGGAGTAAAACTGAAAGCTTTTCCTCTTAGAACTGGAACCAGATAAGGTTTTCCTCTGTCACCTTTACTATTCAACATAGTGCTGGAAGTTCTAGCCAATACAATTAGGCAAGACAAGGAAATAAAGGGAATCCAAATGGGAGCAGAGGAGGTCAAACTCTCCCTCTTTGCTGACGACATGATCTTATACTTAGAGAACCCCAAAGACTCAACACAAGACTCCTGGAAGTCATCAAAAAATACAGTAATGTCTTAGATATAAAATCAATGTCCACAAGTCAGTAGCCTTTGTATACACCAATAACAGTGAAGATGAGAAGCTAATTAAGAACACAACTCCCTTCACCATAGTTTCAAAGAAAATGAAATACCTAGGAATATACCTAATGAAGGAGGTGAGGGACCTCTATAAAGAAAATTATAAAATCCTGGGCGGCGCCTGTAGCTCAAAGGGGTAGGACGCTGGTCCCATATGCCAGAGGTGGCAGGTTCAAACCCAGCCCTGGCCAAAAAAAAGAAAATTATAAAATCCTCAGAAAGGAAATAGCAGACGATATTAACAAATGGAAGAACATACCACGCTCATGAATGGGAAGAATCAACATTGTTAAAATGTCTATGCTTCCCAAAGCAATCTACCTATTCAATGCCATTCCAATTAAAATACAAACATCGTAGTTTCAAGATTTAGAAAAAATGATTCTGCGCTTTGTATGGAACCAGAAAAAAACCCATATAGCTAAGGTATTTCTTAGCAATAAAAATAAAGATGGGGGCATCACCATACCAGATTTTAGGCTGTACTACAAAGCTCTAGTGGTCGAGACAGCATGGTACTGGCACAAAAATAGACACTAGAATCAAATAGAAAATCAAGAAATAAAACGAACATCTTACAACCACCTAATCTTTGATAAACCAAACAAGAACATACCTTGGGGAAAAGACTCCCTATTCAATAAATGGTGTTGGGAGAACTGCATATCCACATGTAAAAGACTGAAACTGGACCCACACCTTTCCCCACTCACAAAAATTGATTCAAGATGGATAAAGGACTTAAATTTAAGGCATGAAAGAATAAAAATCCTCAAAGAAAGCATAGGAAAAACACTGGAAGATATTGGCCTGTGGAAAGACTTCATGAAGAAGACTGCCATGGCAATTGCAACAACAACAAAAACAAACAAATGGGACTTCATTAAACTGAAAAGCTTCTGTATAGCCAAGGAGACAACAACCAAAGCAAAGAGACAACCTACACAATGGGAAAGGATATTTGCATATTTTCAATCAGACAAAAGCTTGATAACTAGGATCTATAGAGAACTCAAATTAATCCACATGAAAAAAGCCAACAATCCCATTTATCAGTGGGCAAGAGACATGAATAGAACCTTCTCTAAAGAAGACAGACGAATAGCTAACAAACATATGAAAAAATGTTCATCATCCCTATCTATTAGAGAAATGCAAATCAAAACTACCCTGAGATACCATCTAACCCCAGCAAGAATGGCCCACATCACAAAATCTCAAAACTACAGATGCTGGCGTGGATGTGGAGAGAACACTTTTACACTGCTGGTGGGACTGCAAACTAGTACAACCTTTCTGGCAGGAAGTATGGAGAAACCTCAAAGCACTCAAGCTAGACCTCCCATTTGATCCTGCAATCCCATTACTAAGCATCTAACCAGAAGGAGAAAAATCCTTTTATCATAAGGACACTTGTAGTAGACTGTTTATTGCAGCTCAATTTACAATCGCCAAAATGTGGAAACAGCCTAAATGCCCACCAACCCAGGAATGGATTAACAAGCTGTAGTATATGTATACCATGGAATACTATTCAGCTATTTAAAAAAATGGAGACTTTACATCCTTTGTATTAACCTGGATGGAAGTGGAAGACATTATTTTTAGTAAAGCATCACAAGAATGGAGAAGCATGAATCCTATGTATTCAATTTTGATATGAGGACAATTAATGACAATTAAGGTCACGGTGGGGGTGGGGGAAGGGGAGAGCAGAGAGAATAAGGAGGGAGGGGTGGAGAAAAGAAGAGCAGAGAGAGGGAAGGAGGGAGGGGGGTTGGGCCTTGGTGTGTGCCACACCTTTTGGGGGCAAGACATGATTGCAAGAGGGACTTTACCTAACAAATGCAATCAATGTTACCTAGCTTATAGTACCCTCAATGAATCCCCCAAAATAAAAAATCTTTATCTATTAAACAATACCAAAAATAAGGCTGAGAGCAATGGCTCCTGCCTGTAAATTCTAGCACTTTAGGAGACCAGGGCAGAAAGATGGCTTGAGGCCAGGAATTCCAGACCAGGCTAGGCAACAGCAAGACCTCACTCTACAAAAAATTAAAATATTAGCCATGTGTCATGGTAAGCTCTTATAGTCCCAGCTTCTTGAGTGACTGAGGCAGGAGGATAACTTGAGTCAAGGAGTTTGAGACTACAGTAAGCTGTGATGGCACCACCATACTACAGCCTGGGTGACAAAGCAAGACTCTTGTCTCAATTTAAAAATAAATAAATATGCTTGAAGATACTGGCCTGGGAAGGTATTTTCTGAGGAGAACCCCCCCGGCAATTGAAGCAACACCAGAAATATATTACTGGGCCCTGATCAAGCTAGAAAGCTTCTGCACAGCCAAGGGCACTGTAAGTAAAGCAAACAACCTTCAGAATGGGAGAAGATGTTTGTAGGTTATGTTTCTGACAAAGGTCTGATAACTAGAATCTGCAGAGAACTCAAACTAATCAACAAGAAAAGAACAAACAACCCCATTTCTTTGTGGGCAAGAGAGTTGAACAGAAAATTCTCTGAAGATGACAGGCACATAGCCTACAAACACATGAAAAAATGCTCATCATCTTTAATAATCAGAGAAATGCAAATCAAAACCACTTTGAAATATTACCTAACTCCAGTAACATTAGCCCACATCACAAAATCCCAAAACCGCAGATGTTGGCCTGGATGTGGAAAGAAAGGAGTACTTCTACTCTGCTGGTGGGAATGCAAACTAAAATAGCTTTTTTGGAAAGAAGTCTGGAGAATTCTCAAGGAACTAAAAGTTGACCTACCATTTGATCCTGCAACATACCATTACTATGTATCTACCTAGATGAACAAAAATCATGTTAGAAAAAAGACATTTGTACCAGAATGTTTACTGTAGCCCAATTCACAATAGCCAAGTTGTGGAAGCAGCCTAAATGTCCATCAACCCATGAATGGATAAATAAATTGTGGTGTATGTATACTATGAAATACTACGCAGCCATAAAAAAGAGGGAAACCTTACATCTTTTATGTTTACCTGAGTGGAGCTGGAACATATTCTTTTTAGTAAAATATCTTAAGAATAGAAAAAAAAAGTATCCAATGCACTCAATACTATTATGAAACCAATATATAAACACTTACACATTCATATGAATGATAAGAGGAGACAGGAGGGAGGGGAAGGGGAAAGCAAGGGGAGAGGAGGGAGGGGGAGGAGAAGGCAAGGGGTGGAAGGGTATTTGACAGGATCACACCTATTGTACACAATGCAAGGATATATTTCAAAACAACTAAGAGTGGCTCTAGCACAGTGGTTACAGAGCCAGCCACATACACCAAGGCTGGAGGGTTCAGGCCCGGCTGGGGCCAATTGCAACAAAAAAATAGCCGGGTGTTGTGGTGGGCACATGTAGTCCCAGCTACTGGGAGGCTAAGGCAAGAGAATCACTTAAGCCCAGGAGTTTGAGGTTGCTGTGAGCTGTGATGCCACAGCACTCTACTGAGGGCAAAATAGTGAGACTGTCTCAAAAAAAAAAAAAACAACTAAGAGTAGGGCGGCACCTGTTGGCTCAAAGGAGTAGGGCGCCAGCCCTATATGCTGGAGGTGGTAGTTTCAAGCACAGCCCCGGCCAAAAAAACTAAGAGTATATTATAAATGCCTTACCACAAAAATAAGTGAGGTGATGGTTATATTAGTTTGATTTAAGCATTCCACATTGTATATCAAATCATCATATTGTACCCCATAAATGTATACAGTTATAATTTAATAAAAATTAAGTAAAAAAAATAAAAATTTTAAAAACAGTACCAAAACCATATAAACCCTGTTGACCAGATAGCAACACTGTGAATGGGGACTGTCTATCCTGAACAAGCACACTAAGAAAGATTCTGCTTTGTCAAGTTCCACATGTGGAAGAATGAAAAAAGACTGAAGAGAGGGGAACAAGCCTCTGGACTGCAACTAGCTGCTCCGGCCTCTGGGTGACCACACTTCTGCTTTTCAGTGAGAGACAGAGAAGGGACTCTGTTTCAGGAAATACAGTTTGGTGTTTCATAGATTTCCTAAAAAAGGAAATCAACATGACTATAAAAGCAGTAAAAAAAAAAAAAAGTTCATTAAAAAAATTAGTCATACAAAAGCAGTTTATAAAATAAATTAGGCAAAAAGTAACTTTGCTACTGAGGATCACTAGAAAATTAATACAATTTATATGTTTGAGTTCCCCGAAGGCAAGGAAAACAAAAGAAATAAATCTGACATTGATAAAATTACTTAAAAATGTTTTAAATTTTTACCATAAAAGTGTTCCATTAAACAAAATTGATAAGAATTGTATATTTCTCCCAGTGGAGCTATTGATGATGAGACTACAGCATGGCATGTTTAAGACAAAAGCATATAGCCCTTGAGTAAACACACCTTACAAAGATTTCACCAATATTAAGAGTTGAACAACAACATACTTTATCACAAGAGCCCATTTGGAAACCCTAATAGAGTAAGAGGATAAAATCCCTTTTCAAGGAAACAGATGCTATCAGTGAGAAGTGGGAATACCACACCTAAGCCTTTCCCCCACCAGGTGAGTAACAGCGAACGGTAATAGTCCCGTCTCTAGGAATACTGAGGATGTCTCTAAGGGGACTGAGGAAACAGAAGAGGCACCACCCCCTCATGTGTAGAGTTTAGTCCCAAACGCCACACCCTTGGGATGGGAGGCCGAGCTCTTCAGTCACTTCCATGATACAGAAGGTCAATGAACTCTTCAGACACAAAATCCTCAGAGACGTTCACAGAAAAATACTGGGAGAGTTTGCCAAACACATCCAGAAACTCTGGATCGGATCCCCAGTTTGAAAGCAACTGATGATTCTCTCATTAAGAACTCCAGAAATGTCACTAGAAACTCTGCTCACAGCACAACACAATTCTACCCTTCTAGGTAGAGCCACAGGGAGAAGGTTGCTATCATCACCTCCTGGAGTACTGACCCAGTCTCTCCTCACTCCCCTGCGGTCCCAGGCTCAAGTGTCTGTTTCTTTCCAGGTGGAGCTAAAACTGGTGAATGAAGGCAGATTAGGCAGGCAGGGTCTTCTAGGTCCCTAATGGGGTCCCTCAGCTTCCCTCTTTGGTCCCAGACTGCACATGGCCTCATCCAGGCTTATCACAAACCCTAAACTGCTGACCGTGCAGTGACCGGGGGAAAGTCATCGGCTTGCACCCCACTGCCTATGGAGAGTAAGACTGTGTCATCATCGTCTCACCTGAGTGACGGATTATTAGGTCAAGGCCAGCAGACTGTCATACAAAAGTAATCTGCTTTGACATTATTTTTTTTTCACTCTAACATTATAGTTAGCGTCCACTAATGACACTAATTATAACTTCTTAGACGTGTCTAATAAAAAAAAATTTAAGTCTTTCAAATTCATGTTTTATTCTTAGTTGGTTTCTAGTACTTGAAAAAAGACTGCTTAGCAAAAAGCAGTTACTAGGGTGAACTGGTAAGCAGCTGAAAATCAGAAGACTTAGCTACAACTCAGAAAGCAACAGTTGCATGTGAAGAATCTCCTAGGACAGAAGAACTCCCCTGTCCCCCCCACCCCCCCGCTCAATTGACCCTGCACCCTCTGCCTGTATTTCCTCACTCCAGGGACAGAGCTGCCATCAATTCTGCACCGTGGCCCTGTGCACATCTCCAAGTGTGGACACACGCTCCACCTTCTCTGCCAGCACTGCTGTGGGTCAGAGTCGCAGCCTTTCTTATCTGAACTCTGGCAACAGTGCTCCTACACCAATAGAGACTAGAATGATTTCTTTTTAAATTTACTAACATAAGTATATAAAATGAAAAACAGGCCCACCCTCTAGAGGCAACTCCTTTTAACAGATTCTAGTGTATTCTTCCAGAACTGTTTTATGTTATACAAAAATAATAATTGAATTTTTAAAAACATGGGATGTGTGGTAAGCACATACTATGTGCTAGGCAGCGTTCTAAGTACTTTTCATGTCTTAACTCACTCAACATTTGCATTCCTGGGAAGTATATTTATTATTTATTCCCCACTGAAAGATGAGGCAACTTGCTACATGCACACAGCTACAGCTAGTAAATAATGGAGTCAGAATTTTTAATTCAAACTATCTGTTTCCAGTATTTTTTTTTCTTTTTTGAGATAGGGTCTTGCTCTGTTGCTCTGTTGCCCAGCCTGGAATATTAAAGCTCATCGAGCCTCAAATTGCTGGGCTTAAGTGATTGTCTTGCCTCATCCTTCCAAGTATCTGGGACTACAGGTGTACACCACTACACCCGGCTATGTGTCCAGTGCTCTTAACCTTATCTTGGCCCCCAAGGGTGTGTGTGTGTGTGTGTGTGTCTGTGTGTGTGTCTGTGTGTGTATCCATCTCCTGGTATTTAAAACACTGTATCATGGAGATTTCCTCATACTAGTACATACAGAGCTATCTCATCTCAGGACCACAAGAGATTAGGTTGTTAAGGGCGATGCATGAGTAAGCCAGTCTCCTGGAGGGGCATTTGGGATATCTCCAGTCTTTTTCTATTATACACAATGCTGAAATGAACATCCTTATATGCACATTTGTCTCATAAGTGTGAATACAGGTCTGAAAATACCCCTTGAAACAGAAATACTAGATCAAGGCATTTGTGTATTCTAAACTCTGGTACAAGAGTGTCTCACGTACTCTTCCTGGCACCCACCTCTCCCCCTCCAGTGCTCTCTCCACACTACTACCAGAGCTGGCTTTTTCAGACCCAGTCATATCCCTCTCCAGCTTCAACACTCCAAGGGCTTCTTCGGTGCCAGGGGCACAGGCTCCTATCCCTCAGTGTGGCTAAAAGGCTCCCCATGAGCTGCCATCCACCAAGCTTTCTGGCTTCCTCTGCCACCTCCCTGCCCCACATGATCCATGCTGTCATACGCCATAGGCGGTCAGGGTCTTGGTCTTCCTCCTGTTGTCCCTTCTGCCTGGACTATCACTCTGGTCCACTTTCCATGGGGACTCCCCTCCTCTGGGAGGCCTTTCCCACTGAGTCCCATCAGATGCGGAGCACAATGACTAATAAAGTCTCTCTCATGAAGACAGTACACTTCTTTGTTGGTGTCTCCTCTGACGGTCTGTGAGCTCCTTTAATTTTGTGTCCTTACTTCCTAGCATAGAACCTGCCAAACATTAGGAGGTCAATACAAGATCGTTGAATATATGAATAAATAAAATTAGATAAATAGAAAGCTTTGATTTTGCTGGGAAATGAATTCATTTCAGTGGAAATCAGATTCCCTGGAGAGAAAGAAGTTAAGCCCAACGCACAGAAACTACAAAGGACACACACAGGGAAAGAGAAAAGATGTTTCCTGAAGCTGTGTACTAGATCCAAAGGAAGAAATAGGCAAAGTTTTAGCTACGATAACCTATATGTATCAAAGAACTCTCATCATGTTTTGTCACTTCTCCAGTTCTGGGGTGTAGTATATATAAAATATTGATGTTATTTAATAAGGTGTTATATTAGCTTTTTTATTTTTTGCCCTAAGCTATACTTTGTTTCCTCAATTGACACATTTATAAATGAAACTCCTTTATAAAAAAGCTGGCATTCTAAAGAACAGCCTTCATTAGCTATGGGTAGCCCTGATGCCCTACAGGACGGTGAGACTGTGATGTGGGCAGGGTTATTTCTGCCCCTCCCCCTCGGACAGAGCCCTCCTGGCTCCTTCCCCTCCTTATCCCCCTGATCTACTGGGAAAGTGAGATTATCTAATCCTTTTTACTTATGATTGACTGACTGAATTTTAATTAAAACTTGTTCACACTAAAATTTTATCTCAACTAGAACCGCAAGCCTTTTAATCGTGGAATTAAAAGCTTTCTTCCTATTTGTATAAATCTTCAGGCATCAGTAAATAGATGAATAAATATTGGAGGAGGGGGGTGGAAGAGCTCCTTGAAGTCACATTAAGCCTACTTGGCTGACTGGAGACGGCACTCTGCTTTCACCTACTTCAGATGACCTAGGGAGGTGGGTATACAGCCCCCCTCACCAAGCTTCTCCCTGTTTGCCAGGGAAAGCCAAGCCTCAGCTGAGGCTGCTGGGAGTGACCTGTCCTAACACTAAGAATGACCTCCCCATCTCAATCTCATTCAGTCCTCACAGGGCCACATGGAGGGGCAGGGATGTCACTGTCATGTGCTTGGTATGTGCTAGAGCCTGGATTCACCCAGACCTGACTCTAAGGCCACTGTCTGCCCCTCTGTGTTGCCAGCATCTTCCAGCACCTCTCGTTGCTAGCTGGACACCACACAGGGGTCACACCCCAGCCTTTCCTGAGCTTAATGAACCCTCTCCTCTGTGGCAATTCCCTCTGCACCATGAGGTGCAGATTCAGATTTTACTGGCCAATATCTAATGATGTCTTCTATCATAATTATTCACCCCAATGAACTTACCTATATCCTATCCCTTTGCCTTTTACATGATTTCCACCTGTTCCTGGTGGTGTATCACTTCAACACACCTGGTCTTCAGAAGAAGTTGAGTTTAGGTGTGTCTACTCTACATATTTTTGAATCAAGATCTTTTGATTATCTGAAAAGAGCTCCCAGGCAAAGGCAGAACTAGCTGGCCCCTGGCTCTGATGTGTGTACACAGCTACTAGCTTTCACCTAGTCTGTGCACCATTCCCTGTTTTCAGGTGCCAGGGATAGAGCCGAGAACAAAGGCCATCTCTGCCCTCATGGACCACACAAGCTAGTGGGGGACAGAGTAATTTTTTAAATACACATATAAATAAGTGCCAAGAAAATGAAGCTGTTAAATACGGTTCTTGTGTGGTTTAATCAGTCCTATTACTTGATCACAGACACATCAAGAGAAGTTACTGAACAGTAAAATATAACCCCTAATTTACTAAAGAAATAAAGTCATTACAAGAATGACAAAAATAAAACACCCCTCTTTGCTCTTTACAAAAATATTTTTAGTCCTCTGTTAGGTAAATTGATAATACATCTTACCTTTTCCTACCTTACTTTCCTGTTCCAAAATATATAAGTAGTTTCAAAAGCAGAAACCACAAACCAAGTTCAGATTGTCACCTGTGAATGGAGTGCTCTGAGTCCTCGTGGGCTGGTGACTGGTGAAGGCAGTCTCATCTCTCACCCCAAATGGGGAAGTCACGGTCTCCACAGCAGGAGTTTCCACGGTGAACGAGGCACAGTCCTCCTCCTCCTCTTTCTTGTCTCCTTCGTTCTCTTCTCCTTTTTCTTCTTCCTCCCCTGGAAGAAGCAAGGGTTCAGGTGTGGGGAAAGTCTGCTCTATTAAGCCCTTGGTGCCAGAATCCAGTTCTTTAATGATCTGGTCGTACTGGGCGATGAAGTCTTCGCTCTCTGGGTTGATAACCATCAGGTGTGAACTGTGCTCTGCACCAGAGACTGGGGATGCTAAGTCTGAGTTTGGTTCTTGGGCTGCTCCAGGCTCACTCTCCTGCTTTGGTTGTTGGGACACGTTCTGAAACAGGTCTAAGTTGTTCCTGGTGTGTTCCTCCTCTGAATCCATCTCTGGCTGGGGGCTGAGATGGGGACCGTTGTTCATGGGGACCCTCGGAACACTGGTCTGAGCATCCACTGGTGGCCCTGAAGTTTCCTCCTGTGCAGCCCTGGCATCCTCAGAGTCCTTCTCAGCACAGAGCCTGTATACCATCACATCATCCTGAAAGTCTGACTCTTCGATGTAGGACCCTTTGAAGAGCAAGATGGCATTCTTTTTCATCTCCTGGATATGTTTGGGGGGATCAATGGGTGCCGGGGGGCCTTGAGCCTCCAGATCGTCATCTGGCCCGGGGGAGCCCGCATCAGCCCCTGAGGAGATCCCAGTGTCATAGCTGTCATCCCATTCCAGCTCCGTCTTGTCCTTTCTGGGAGCCATCTGGGGTCCAGTCTTCCTGGGCAGTTGCTGCAGGAGTCCAAATACAGGGTAGGCTGAGCTGGCACTGCCCTCCTCTGTCAGACTCTGGAGAAACTTCTCGGGGTTGGGGGAGTCCCCGTCGTAAAGGGCGGACCAGACACGGCAGTCCCGTATGCAGCACAGGATGTTGGTGTGGGCCTCCCAGAGGTACTGCAGGTAGCTGATGTCCAGTGCTTTCCCGTACTCCACGATGCAGGCTGAAGGCGAGAACACCTCCGGGAGTGGCTGCTCCACGGGCCCTGCACAGGGGCAAATGCCAGTCAGAACAAGACAGGTGTGGGGACAAAGGTGGTGGGCAGGGATGCCACCCATTTAGCTAAGACTTGTCTTACCAGCTACTTAGGTCTAATAATATCCTATTAAATAATTTCTGAATTAATTAAAATTGGTTAGAGTATAAGAAAGAAAGATAATAACCCTGACAGAAGATATGAAAATCAATGTGGCCAGTCAGATAATGGCTATCGCCAGTGGAAAACTGTTATTTGGTGTCAGCCGCCAGAGAAAAAAGAGCTGATGAGGGTCACCTCTCAGGTTGTTAAGAGGACTCAGGTAATAAACCTACTGTAGTACCTGCCACAGAGTAGACAATAACTTAAAAGTTTTTTAATCTAAAGTGGAAAGCCAGTAATCTATAAATTTAGGAAAAGCTTCTTAACTCACTCTGCCTTCCTAGGAACTAGGAGAACTATATTAAATGGTCTCTTACAGTAAAGTCACTTTAACCTAAGAATGCTTCATGTGATCGCCTTTCATATTAAAAGTTCCAACTTCATTATTGAAATAGCTTTCAAAACATCTGCATTTAGCTGGGCACGGTGACTCATGCCTATAAACCTAGCACTCTGGGAGGTCAAGGTGGGTGGACTGCTTGAGTTTAGGAGTTCAAGACCAGCCAGAGCGAGAGTGAGACCCTGTCTCTACTAAAAATAGAGAAACTATCTGGTGGTGTGGGCAGGTGCCTATAGTCCCAGCTACTCTGGAGGCTGAGGCAAAAGTATCACCTGAGCCAAGAGTTTGAGGTTCCTTTGAGCTGTGACACCACAGTATTCAACCCAAGGTGACAGCGTCAGACTCTGTCTCAAAAAAAAAAAAAAAAAAATCTGCATTTAGGTTTACCTTTTCTCTCAGAAAAAGAAAAAAGACTCGGACAAGGAAAGTAGCACAGCTAATACTCAGGTTCTCAACTTTCTTAGGCAAATTTCTTACCCATGTACAATAATTATTCTAGCTTCCTGGTTATGAGACCATCCATCCATTAGGGTGTTTTCCATTAGGGTGTTTTCTGCAACCCCAGAGGCAGGACAGTGGAAACAGAAGGAACTTAGAATCAGAGAACCTGCCAGCTGTACAACCTTACCCAAGTCAATTCCTCAGTTTCTCCATATGTAAAATGGGAATACTATATTCTTCAAAGCATAAAAAGTGATCACATGGGGGGAAAGGGTTAGCAAGTTATGGAATCATGTTAAATTTGAATTTTGAATTCTGAGGCAAAGTTAGCCACAAATCATTTTCTAAAAACTTTCATAGTAAATTAATCAATTTTTAAATGTTTTTAAAAATAACTTAGGTAAGAAAATATAGGATATCCATCCTAGTTTGCCTAACAGGGAAATACAATTAAGATATGGTCACATAAATTTTCATTTCTGTGTAAAAATTGTGTCTTTATATAAAGACCAAGAATCAGCAAGACAACCTGAATTTCTAGAAATTATGTTTACATCAAATATGCTGCTATTTTCTTAGTCAAGTAACTTAGCTTTTAAATCTATTTTATCTAAGAGGACTGTAGCTGGATGGATAGCATGACATTGTTGGGGTAGATATCAGAATACAAACTTGAGTCAACACCAGGACTTGACCCTTTGCTAGTGGTCACAGGACAAGCACAATGTTGCTGAGCTGAAACAACCATATGACCACCAAAGACAGACAAATACTCCACTGCTCCAGCTGCTTGCCAGGGGACCAGGGTTGACAGAGGAGGCAGAGATTAATAGAGGAGGTGGCCATTTAAACCTTACTTGTACGAGGTGAACTGTAGCTGGCAAACAGTACCTAGGGATTAATAATTCAGGTTATTAATTAAATTGAGTACTTGTGAAAGTTCCTCATTAGGTCATTCAAATGAATCAGATACTATTGTCATATCACAAGTTTCAAGTTTTATGATGGTATTATATATATATATATTTTTTGAGATAGAGTCTCACTATGTTACCCTCAGTAGAGTGCCATGGTGTCAGAGCTCACAGCAACCTCAAACTCTTGGGCTTAAGAGATTCTCTTGCCTCAGCCTCCCAAGTAGCTAGTACTACAGGTGCCTGCCACACGCCCAGCTATTTTTTTGTTATTGTTGCAGTTGTCATTGTTGTTCAGCTGGCCTGGGCTGAGTTCAAACGGGCCAGCCTTGATGTATGTGGCTGGCACCATAACCACTGTGCTACAGGTGCCAAGCCAAATGATGTATTTCAAAAGTAAGACACTTCGGAAATTAAAATAAGGGCTAACTCTTGTCTTGGCCATCTCCACACTTCTCACTCCCCTTTCGTTTTAGAAGACAGACTATACATGTTTTCACATTTGGACTCTGAGAATGCCAGCACAGAATGCCACTAGAAAGTACACTTAAAATAAAGATCTGGGAGCACTAACTAGGTGACAGCTGAGTGCTTCAATGAAAAAAGATTACTAAGTGTCTACAGTACTTACAAAGCAGAAAAGGATCTCCCAACTAGTCATTCATAAAATAAATGGGATTTTACCACATTATACTCTGTCTATCCAAAGAGACACACATCCCAGGGAGAAACAGATTTGGTATCTAAAGATCATCACCAGCACGGTCATACCTGGACTCTCACGTGTATACTTTGACCAGAGAATATAATCCCGCTCTTGGTTTCCAAGGGTCAGAGTGATTCCACTGGAGCAGCAGATGGGGGTCAAGGCAAGCAGCTTGGCCGCAGAAACAGAGTAACAGTCTCTCTCCTTCACAGCCCACCTCTGACTCAGCATCATGTGATTGCAGGGGATCAGATACCTAGAATGACAGAAGGAGCCACAGTTAGTCTCCACGGCATCCCATCCATCACCAAGGCTAACATTCTAAACCATAATAGGGACAGTGATGATGAGGGCTAGACTCGTCCTCTCCTGGCTCTCAATCTGCCCATCACATCCTTGCTTATAACCTATCAAGGGCTTCTTTCTTCTGGCAGAACAACCCCTTTGAAGCACATATAAGGGTCTTCACAGTTTACCCACCAGAAACCTCATCTCTTAATGATGCCTCTTTGCCTCTATGCCATTACCCTCACTGTACCCGTCATCTGGAGTGTGCTTCCCCTTTCTCTGCCTGACAAATGCCTTTCACCCTGCAAAGTCACCTTCTCTGGCAAGGCTTCCTAGCCCCCTGCTCCAAGAAAGAGATAATCTTTGCCTCAGTAATACCCCCTAGGCCTCTAATGAAGCACTATTATCTTGCATCACAATTATTTCAGTGTCTGCCTCCTTAGTATTACATGCTACCAAAGCAAAGGCCTTCTTCAATATTTTGTTTTCTAATCTTGGAAACTCTAGCATATGATAGGTAATGAATGGCATGGCAGAGACGAAAAGCCACTCCATAGTGTAAACCTCTTCTTATGCTCCAGTAGGTGATCAGGAAGAAACTATGGTAGGGCTCACTAGGCCCCACTTCACACAGACACTGTTGGTTGGTGATCAAAAGCACTCTAGCACCATGAACCTAGAAACAAGACAAGCTGGGCAACCTTTCTGATACACCTGGAACACACCCATGGGCTTGGTAGAATGAAGAGTGTTTAAATGGCTTACTTACTTAAAAAAGGATGGAGCAAATGAGATAAAAGACTCACAGCCAAGGCCGAGCATCACATTATGTTTACAGGAGCCAATTTCAGACGAGATAGAGCTCTTAAGTGAATAATCACAACCTTTCAATAAACCGGAATGTTTTTGTTTCTGTATTCAGCTACTGAGAAAGCAGTGGTGCAGAGTAAAACAAGTTAAGATTAAATTTTCCATAAAAAAGATAAAAAATAGAACTTTAAGGATATGCTTAAGGCCTGTAAACATTAAGCCGCCTCCTACTGAGCCAAATGAGGAAAACCTCAGTGTATGTTCATTACTGGCCCACTGCAAGAGCCTTAGTCAAAGAGAAAGAAAGATTTGATTCTCTTTGTGACACTTTACGCTGAAGGCTTTAATAATACTTCCAGGGTATGAAATGATTAACTTACCACTTAACCTTCAGTTCTCAAACAACAACAACAACAAACCATTTCTCAAGAACACTAAGTACCTCGCATCACTGGGTAAGGGAGTCCTAGTTCCCACCTCTCACTGCACCCACAGGCACATACAAACTTGAACTGCTACCCCTAAGAACCACACACAACCCTGCATGTCTGATGTGATGACATCTATTTTTATAAGCTGAGTTTCACAAAAGCCAAAGGTTACAAGGAAAAAAAAGAAAGATGGAGGACAGAATAGGAAAAGCAGAGAGGAAGGTCTGTTCTAAAGCTTGGCTCAGCTTTAGGGACGTTATCTGAGCCTCACCACGGGAAAAATGGATGCTATCAGCAGAAAATGAAGGAGCTCTTTTTCACAAAGATCCCTGTGAGCACAGATGTGCTGGTGGCCAGAGTGATAAAGGGGAGAGAAGCATCCTCCCAGGTCTCTCTGAACATGGCACAGTTGGGGCCAAGCAGAGACCAAGGGAAGGCAGCAGGGGCGAGGGCACAGCAGGCACGGAGACGAGGCAGGTACAGCAAAAGGCTGACAAGGTGAAGAGACCAGAGCAGATGCTTCTGGGGCAACTGTTCAGATGTGTTCATGAATACATATAAGGCTCTCACTTCGGGACCCCCGAAAGTGGTGGCTGATGCTTTGCAGGGCACCATGGTCTGACATGAGGCAGCTGGGATGAGGGCTGGGGAAACCTGTGCTGTGGCTGCTGCTGTGAACTCCCCCTCTCCCACACACTGGTGAGGCCTAAGGAAACTCAGATTACACAGGATTTATTACATCCTTATTTTGGTCATTAATTATTTAAGAAATAAACTGCCTGAATGCTTTTATATACTGCAGGAACTCAATAACTACTTACAGCTCAAACCAAGCATGTTTCATGATTTAAGTTAACATACATAGATTTTTACTCTTTGTTTTGAGGTATTAAAAATGGAATGCTGGATCAAAGCTAATAAAGCCATTTATCAACTATCACCAGTGGGTAACGTGAACTTGTAAGTAGAACAAAGAATTATTGGGAATTTGCAACTTTGCAAATACATGCTTTCAGTAGAAACCAGTAATTTTCTTCTGAAGAAATCAAATCCAGGGAGATCCCCTATTAGTTAAAGGACAGAATCTATGAAATTGGAAATAGGAAGATTCTATTCAAGTAAACAACCCTTCTTGCTATTCAAAGCAGTAGTTATTAGAGGTCATGTTAGTAAAATTAGCAGATACAGAAGGACAATTACCTCATGTTCTCACTCACATATGGGAGCTGATAAAGTGGATCTCATGGAGGTAGAGATTAGAAGGGTGGTTACCAGAAGCTGAGGAAGGAGGGAAGGAGGAAGAATAGTTAAGGGGTACAAAAAGTCAGAAAGAAGGAGCAAGTTCCCGCATTTGATAGCACAGTAGGGAAATTGTCGTTAACAATAATTTACTGTGTATTTCAAAATAGCTAGAAGAAAAGAACTATAATAATCTGAACACAAAGAAAATATAAATCTTTGAAGTAAAGGATATCTCAATCACACTGATTTGATCCTTATATGCATTATAAATAAGGCAATGTACATCACAGCTGCCCCTTAAATGTGTGATTATTACATATCAATTTTTTAAAAAAGAAAGTAAAACAAAACAATAGTTTTGCTGTACCTTTAAAATGAAGGATTACCCCAGAGGAAAAGAGTAGAAAAACCATACCTTGACCCTCCATCTTTTCAACATGTACAGAGAAAGATTAAGAACAGAATGAATGTCAGAAGTCTCCAAATGTCAAATATCAATATGAAGTGACTGTCAATAGCAGAGAAATCACTTAGAAATTTAGTACAGTACAGTAAAAAACTATCTTTTTATCTACATTTATTTTGTTTAGGGATTTTAATTTAGTTTGGAAAGCAGTAAAAATGAACAGAGATAAATATTTCATTTTAGTGGTCTAGATTCCTCAAAACCATCCCTCAACATGGGGTGGGGGAGGGGGAGAATACCGTCCAAATTATCCTCCCTGTTTTTAGTACTTCCCCAACCCTCTACAACCCTGGGTCTATTACCTTGGATATCACTCTTTAAAATAAGTCATCATTACTTCTGAAATAAGTCACTGCCAACCAACTGACAGCAAAGCACATATATTGCCTACTGCTACACAAACAATAAAAACAAGCAAAACAAAGCAGACAGTCTGAGGTGGGACGTGAAGTGCGTCCTTCTGAAATAGCGACAACCCCAGCAAAGCAGCAACAGACAAAAATCTGCAAAGCGATGTGAGTGGATTTCAAGAACACTGCCTGCTGTTCAAAGTTCAGGCCATAGTTCTCCTCTGCGTTGCTCCCCAAGCTGCTTGGCTTTTTCTGTTTGCTTGTATCTTTTTCCTCTCCTCTAGATCCTCATGCAAGAAGGAAAAGTTCCTAAAGTGTACACACAGTTCCTTTCCAAGCAAAACAGCCTCTATCTGAACACAACAGGCAACACAGTTCAGAAACCTGACAATGGACCAGAGCTTCTAAAAAAAACACCCTAATCAGAATATTCAGAAATAGCATTCAAAGTATTAAGCAATTAAATCTTCTCTCACAGGGACATTTGGGGAGAATGGCAGTGGTCTGTCACTTCCCTGCTCGTCAGCATCTTCCACCTGCCTTTGGCCGATCGGATGTCATGCCCGTTGCAGGGGACCGTTTCTCCTTGGTTTTTCACCCACTACAATATCCTCTCTTTGGTGTATCTTATTTCAATTTACTCTTCCATTTTCCCAAATGAAAGAAACTACTATCAGTTACAAATGGATTATCACTTTGAAATGTTGATATTTAAGAATATTTGGGTTGCGACAAAAATTGACACATGGTTATTATTTATTTATCACATAACAAATACCTTCATTAAAAGCAGCCACATAATCCTCTCTGCTCTACCGCCTCCCAGATCTACAAGTTTAGTCACATACATTCAAATGACTGCAGCAGCAGCACCAACAAAAAGGATAGATGATAAATCTATTTTTTATGTCCCTTAAAATAATGTTTAAATGACTAGGAGAAAAAAGATTTCTCATTGTCCTTGCTTTGAGAATGGATTCTAAATCAGAAAAGAATTGTTATCATTAATTTAAAATGTACCTTCTAGAAATTTCCCCTTCCTTAAATTTGTGTAATACCTTAGTGTTTCAAAACATTTTTGCAGATATCATAACTGTGATCACAGTTACAAGGTAGCACATTCCCAAACCAGAGTGTGATGAGTCATGTCAGCAGCTCAAAGAAGGAAAGCAGAGGTTTCTTCAGTGCTTATTATGTGCCTGACCAAGTCAGTAAGTGTAAGTCCACTCCCAGGCTCTCCTGCTACTTTGCCCAGGCAGTGCAGGAGAATTGACATAGAGGAAGCATTCAGTAAAGAGCAATCATATTATTACATTATTGTCACTATCATCCTAAAGAAATAAACCTGGGCTCAGAGAGCCTAGTACCAGTAGGTTAAGCCCATCTCTCTACCTTGAGTCTGGCATTTTTTCCACTATTACATTCAGAACCTGTCACAATGTGCCCTGCAAGCACTTTCCTGGTAAATTATTTGTCCTTACCCACTCAGGGAATGACTAACCTTAACTTAGATGTAAACATATATCAACCATCAGCCATTTTCTTCATCTTCATAAGGTAAAGATGTGAGTCTCAAGAGAAGCCATGACTGATGCCATCTCTGAGGACAGTCTTTAACACCACAGGCACCACTACTTGAGCGGACAAAGGGTGATCAGAGCTGACCTTGTGAAAGTCACTGAACGCCCAGCAAGTAAAAGCTTCCACCACCTGGCTAAATCTGACCTGGGGCCCCAGAGTTGGCAAGCTCTGTACCTCAAGACCAAGGTCAGGCTTAAAAAGACAGCTGTTCTTCCTGCCATGAAGAAGCAGCATTTAAGAGTTAACATTTAAATGTAATTGGGTTTTACTCACATGTTAGAATAAAAGCCTATTTTTTGGCAATAGAAACGGTTTTGTCAAGTTGTTCTTCCTGCATTTCATTCAGGCCTGGCTAATGCACTCTGTCATATCAGCAGCAGAGACTTGATGGGGAACTAAAGTAATCCTTTTAGGACAGATAACTAATGCTCTTCCCAGACTACAAGAGTGTTTCTTTGTGATCAGATTTGTTCTCTGCTAACGCCCTAAGATTAGTTACTGTGACCTAATCTAAAACCCTAAAAAGTCAAAAAACTCTTTTAAACTTAAAATGAATGGATGATACTCTCCCATAAAACAACTCCGGATGGCCTTGCACAAAATGCCACCATCACCGTTTTCAGACTCATTTTTTAATCACTACTTTTTTGCAGGATTAGCATTATTCCTCAAACCAGTGGTTCCCAAATTTAGTAGCACATCAGAATGCCTTGTGTTTGTTAAAACACAGTTAGCAGAACTCCAACCCCAATTTCTGATTCAGTAGGCCTGGGAAGAGGCCAAGAATTCACATTTCTAACTAGGATCACACATTAAAACCCCTCACTTTTCAGTGCAACCTAATTAGAAATGCTATTGCACACGCCTGGAATGCTTTCTCCTTCGTACCTTCTCTCAGATCATGTCAGAACCCCAGTGTGGACTGGGGAAAGCCCAGCTCTCTTCCCTCTTCGGCTGCTCTCAGTTTCATCAACCCTTATTCCCAAGGATGGGTGAAATGAAACATGAGAAAAGCTACTAAGGGAGGAGGGAGTGTGCATGCTGGAGGACCTGGTTGACTCTTTTCCCTTTGGTCTCCACACCACCAGAAGGGCACGTCAGAGCACAAACCCTGGCCAGCTCTCCCTCTGGAGCTCCTCTGGCCCAAGCTCTCCACCACTCTCTCAGCTTTGGGGCAACATTCTCCTTGGCTCCATTTCCTGAGGTTTAGGAGTAGTCAACTCCAAGATTAAGGATCTGGGCTTAAAGAAAAGAAGGAAAGACATGCACTACAGTGTAGCCTGGGGTTTCTAGAGTTCTGGCCCGAAATTCAAGGCCAAATCCTGAGCTAATAATGCAGCTAATAATTCTGCTTTCCTTCACAAAAGCAGAAGCTTCCCTCAGAGATCCAGACAGGAAGAAGCACTGCCAAACCAGGGCAGGATCTGGTGTTGCTCAGTGCTCTGCCTAAATTACCAAATTAATGTCATCTTAATAGGTGTCCACTCTGACTCCCAGTGCCCGTTTTCAAACACCAGTCACTTGGTACATTTCCCACCTGCGCTTCTGAGGGACGCACCTCGGCTACCTTGTATATAAGTTCTTTTCAGTCTATCTACTCCATGCCTTTCCCACTTCTGAATTGTATGCTGAAAGGACTCATTAAATAGTTACTGATTTTAATTGAAACATAGTCACAGATCAGACTGTGCATACCAGATGTGTACCATTACCAAAGCAGAAATCAAAAAAATTATATATCAAAAGCAATTCCTATTTGGAAAATTGTTTTTATAGCAGAAGTCCCCTAGAAATGCACAGGAGAAAGGCATTCAGCCACAGACCGGAAGAATTTTCATTACACTTACGACAATGTACAAATATTCTACCTATTGTTTCCAAAAGCATATTTATAATGAAATATATATGGCTCCCTAAAACCTTTCAAGAGGAAAAGTAAAATTGGGAAATAATGCAGAAAATAAACTAATATTCTTGGTAATATTCTTTCTTAGAAGCACGGCCCCTATTTAGCTTTTACTAAAGTAATATAAAGTATACAGAGGGAATTTTTCTTTAAAGGGAACAGAAAAGGCCACTCACCTTAGAACTAGTTGTAGCATCACATCTTCACAATGTAAACCAATGAGAGTTCTGAATAACGCCAGGGACACCACACAAAGCTGGGAAGTGGTAAACACACATTCTATTTCAGATTTTAGAATAATAACTCTGCTCCTCACAGATGAGAAATATATCAGAATTATAAAATAAAATGGCCTCTTTAATTAAAAAAAGTGGTTTTAATAAAAAGCTTATATGCCAGAGAGAATATGTATTCAGGGTATCACTTCTCTTACACGATTTGGTTAGAAAGCCGATGTCTGGAATTATGCCATCATGAAGACTTACTAGAAAGTTTGTTTTAATAGAAAAGTCCCTATAAAGAATACCTATGCTCATATTTCCAATTTTTAAAGATCCAGATAAACATGCCTCCTACAATTCCCTCCCCACCTGCCCCCCACACACACACATGCCATCTCTCTCTCACGCATATACACACAGATCTCCTGCTCATGTAATTTGTTTTCCTATTTTCAAATGTGATATTGGTTATTTACAGGATAGGACTCATAGAAAACTATATATAAACTGGCCAACTCTCTCTTCAGAGTTCTCAGCCCAAGCCACAGCCCCTCTCTTTGCTTTGGGATAAACATTCTCATTGAACACGTTTCTTAAAGTATCCAGATTGAGGGTAAGATAATGTACTTTTCTAAAACATTCATTAAAAAACAAAAATCTTTCAATTTCTGAAAAGGAAAAATAAACTGTCACATAAGAGAGATACTCAAAGGTATATTATAAAATCATTGTACTCTTTTGAGAGTAAAGTTTTATCAATCTACCAGGCCATTTAAGTAACTCAGACTCTAATTCTTTGTACAGAAGAATAACTGCTTGTCTGTCTTCTAGGCAGGATAGGCTTAAAATCTGGTCAATGAAATCCATTGTAAACAAACAGCTGTTCTTGGCCTCCCCCAAAACATCTCTATGCTGAGGGCAGGTCATATGCTTAGTTAGCCATAAGCAACATACTCTGATTCCATTCCAAGTCTTTGCACATGCTGTTCCATTACCTGGAATGCCTTTTCCTGCCTCTTTCACAGGGTAACTCCTGTTTATTCTCAAAAACTTAGCTTAGGCATCACCTCTTCCCTAAGAAATCTTTATGTTCTTTCTCACAATACTACCATAAAACATCTCCTTTCCCAAACTCAGGTACCCTTCTTAGTATCTATTGCCATAGTAACCCCTAAAAATCACTGTTCACAGCATATATTTGTCCTTTTATATGATTTGCAAAGTTGTTTTTATCATTTCATAGGCTGTCTTTTCAATTTCTTGGTGAGATCCTTTGAAGCACAAAAGTTTTTTATTTCTGATGATGTTCAACTTCACTGTTTTTTCATTTATTGCTCATATCTTTGGTATCATATTTAAGAAACCACTACCAAGTCCACAGGATTTACTCCTATGTCTTCCATTTAAGTCTTTGATCCATTTTTAGTTAATTTTGTACATGGCGTAACATAAGGGTTCAATTTTTTTTTTTTTTTGAGACAGAGTCTCATTTTGTTGCCCTTGGTAGAGTGCCATGGCGTCATAGCTCACAGCAACCTCAAACTCATGGGCTCAAGCGATTCTGTTGCCTCAGCCTCCCAAGTAGCTGGGACTACAGGTGCCTGCCACAACGCCTGACTATTTTTAGGGACAAGGTCTCACTGTTGCTCAGGCAGGTCTTGAACCCATGAGCTCAGGCAATCCACCTGCCTCGGCCTCCCAGAGTTCTGGAATTACAGGCATGAGCCACCATGCCCGGCCTCAACTTTATTATTTGAGATGTGGATATCCAATTGTGACAGCACCATTTGTTAAACAGACTATTCTTTCTTGCGTGGAATGGTCTGGAAGCCTCATTGAAAATCCACTGACCATGGATATATGGGCTTATTTGGGGATTTTCAATTTTATTCCATTGACCTATATATCTAGCCATATTCCATTGACCTATATATCTAGCCATACCAGTACCACACTGTTTTGAATACTATAGCTTTGTAGTAAGTTTTTAAGTTTGTTTTGGCTATTCTGGGTTCCTTGCATTTCCACATGAATTTTAGGATCAGCTTCTCTTACTTCAACAAACAGGCCAGGTGGGAGTTTTAACAGCAAATGCAATGAATCTGCAAATCAATTAGAGGAGTTTTCCTATATTAACAGTATTTAGTTTTCTGATGTATGAATTTGGGATGTTTTCCCATTTTTTTTCGATCTTCTTTAATCTTTTTCAACAATGTTTTGTAGTTTTCACAGCATAAGTTGTGCATTTATTTTGTGAAATTTACCCCTAGGTATTTTATTCTTTTTGATGCTATTGTAAATGGGATTTTCTTAATTTGATATTTGGACTGTTTCCTGTTATTGTATAGAAATACAATCTATTTTTGCAAATTGTGTGACCTGCAATCTTTCTGAACTTATTAGTTCTAATATTTAATGCATTCCTTAATTGTCCACATCTACATGTAGAGATAGAGCATGTCATCTACAAAGACAGATGGTTTTACTTTGAATGTGGATTTTTAAATTTCATTTTCTTTTTTAACTGCCCTGGCTAGAACTTCAAGTACCCACATTGAACAGAATTGCTAAGAGCAAACATCTTATTCCTTTTATTAGGGGAAAAGCTTTGTTCACTGTTAAGTATGATGCTAGCTCTGACTTTTTCGAAGATGTCCTGTATCATATAGCTAGTAAGTTGCCTTCTATTCCTAGTTTTTGAGTACATTTATCATGAAGGAGTGATAAATTCTGTCAAGTTTTTTCTCTGTCTACTGATATAATAGTATGAATTTTTTCCTTTATCCTGTTACTTTGATATATTGCATTAATTGATTTTCAGGGTTTTTTTAACCATCAATCTCTGTTCCTTTATTGTGATTTATTTTTCCTCATAGCATATACACCTAAAATTATGCCATCCATTTTGTGTTTTATTTCCTGTTTCCCTCTTTAGAATGTGAGCCCTAGGAAGACAAGGATGCTGGATCTGTTTCATGGCTGTAATCTCAGGACTCAGATGGCTGGAACACAGGGATTTTCAGATTTTTTAACCAGCTTTGCAATCTTGGCTTGATAAATCCTACTTGATCATGGCATATAATTCTTTCTATATATTTTAGATTCCACATGCTAGTGTTTTATTGAGAATTTTTGTGTCCAGATCCATAACAAATGTCATCTGTAGTTTTCCTGTAATTTCTTTGTCTGGTTTGGAATTAGGTTAACACTGGCCTCATAGAATGAGTTGGGAAGATTTTCTCCTCTTCTATTTTTTTAGAGGATTTTCTAAAGAATTGGTATTATTATTTTTTAAAAAACTACAATTAAAAACACATTTAAGTGTACAATTCAGTGGTACTAAGTACCTTCACACTGTTGGGCAACCGGTCTCTTAAAACGTTTTCATCTTACAAAACTGAAACTCAATAATCTCTGAACAACAACTCCTTATTTTCCCCACCACCCCATCCCTGGCAACCACCATTTTACTTTCTGTAAGTTTAATTTTAGATACCTCACATGAATGGAATAATAGTTTGTCTTTTGGGGACTGGTTTATTTCACTTAGCATAATACTCTCAAAGTTCATCCATGTTGTAACACGTGACAAGACTTCCTTCTTTTATTAACATTGAATAACATTCCATTGTACGTATATACCACATTTTCTTTATGCATTTTTCCACTGACAAACACCCAGGTTGTTTCAACCTCTTGGCTACTGAATAATGCTGCAATGAAATGTGGTGTACAAATACCTCTTCAAGTTTCTGCTTTCAATTCCTTTAGAAATATATCCATAAGTTTTGTTGCTGCCATCATACTGTAATTCTATTTTTAACTTTTGAAGACCCTCCATACTGTTTTCCATAGCATCTGTCCCATCTTATATTTCCATAAACAGGGCAGAGGTTCCAATTTCTCCACATTCTCACCAGCGCTGACTTTTTTCTGCTTTTTTATAGTAGCTGCTATAATGGGTATGAGATGTCTCACTGTGGTTTTGATTTACACATCTCTAATGACTAGTGATGTCAAACATCATTTCATATGCTTTTTGGCCCTTTGTATACCTTCTTTGGAGAAATGTCTATGTAAGTGATTTGCCCCTTTTTTAAACAGATCATTTGGGGGTTTTTGGTTGTTTCCACATTTTGGTGATTGTAAACTGAGCTGCAATAAACAGTCTAGTGCAAGTGTTCTTATGATAAAAGGATATTTTTTCTTCTGGATAGATGCCTAGGAATGGGATTGCAGGATCAAATGGGAAGTCTAATTGAGTTCTTTGAGGATTCTCCATACTTCCTTCCACAAAGGCTGTATTAGTTTGTAGTCCCACCAGCAGTGTAAAAGTGTTCCCTTCTCTCCACAGCCACGCCAGCATCTGCAGCTTTGAGACTTTGTGACGTGGGCTATTCTTACTGGGGTTAGGTAATATCTCAGGGTGGTTTTTTGATTTGTATTTCTCTTAAAATCATGGACAAGGAGCATTTTTTCAAATGTCTATAAGCCATTCATCTGTCTTCATCAGAGAAAAGTTCTGTTCATATCTCTTACACAGTGGTAGATGGGATTGTTTACTTTTTTGTTGTTAATTTGAGTTCTCTGTAGATTCTAGTTATCAACCCTTTGTCAGATTCATACTATGCAAATATCTTTTCCCATTCTGAAAGTTGTCTTTTTGCTCTACTTGTTGTGCCCTTAGCTATGCAGAAGCTTTTCAGCTTAATTAAGTACTGTTTGTTAATTTTTATTGTTATTGCCATGGCCACTGAAGTCTTTGTCATAAAATCTTTCCCAGTCCAACATCATCAAGAGTTTTCCCCACACTTTCTTCTAAGATTTTTATCATTTTGTGTCTTAGATTTAATCTTTAATCCATCCTGACTCAATTTTTATAAGTGGTGAAAGTTGTGAGTTGGGTTTCAGTCTTTTTCATGTGGTTATCCAGTTCTCCCAGCACCATTTGTTGAATAGGGATTTTTTTCCCCACTGTATGATTTTGTTTGGTTTATCAAAGACAAGATGGCAAGTAGAGACTGGTTTCATATCTTAGTTTACTATTCTGTTCCAGATGTCTATGTCTCTATTTTGTGCCATACCTAAGTTTTTTAAAGTTTGATAAACTCTGATCTATTTTTGTCTGTGATTATGGTGTCATATCCAAAATATTATTATAAAATCCAGTGTCATAAAACTCTTCCTCTAGGAAGAGAAAAGTTTTTTTCTAGGAATTTTACAGTTTTAGGTTTTACATTTAGGTCTTTGATCACTTTTGAGTTAATTCTGCATGTAAGGTAAGGATTTGACTTCATTCTTTTACATGTGGGGATCCAGTTTTCTCAGCACCATTTGTTGAAGAGATTGTTTTTTCCTCATTGTGTGGTCTTAGCACCCTCATTGATAATCATTTAGCCATAATACAAGGTTTCATTTCTAGGCTCTTTATTCTGTTCCACTGGTCTATATGCCTGTCTTTATGCTAGCACCACACTGTTTTGATTACTATAGCTTCATAGTATGTTTGGAAATTACAAATTATGAGCCCTTCAACTTTTTTTCTTCTTTTTCAAGATGGTTTTGGCTATGCAGGGTCCCTTGACAACGCATATAAATATCAGAATTTTTTTTATTACAGCAAAAATATACCATTGAGATTATATAGATATTATATTGAATATGTAAATTGCTTTTGGTAGTATGGCCATTTAAGTAAGTCTTTCAATCCATGAATGTGTAATGTTCTATTTATTTGATCTTCTTTCATTTCTTTCAGCAATGTTTGGTAGTTTTCAGTGTATAAATCTTTCACTTCCTCCATTAATTTTATTCCTAAGTATTTTATTCTTCTTGAGACTACTGTAAATAATTTTTCTTACTTTCCTTTTTGAATTTATCATTGTTAGTATATATAAATGATTTTTTTGTGTTAACTCTGTATCCTGCAACTTTACTCAATTCACTTGTGAGTTCTAACAATTTTTGGTGGAGTCTTTAGAGTTTTATATATATATGACCATGTCATCTACAAATAGGAGTGGTTTAACTTCTTCCTTCCAATGTGGAGGTCTTCAATTTCTTTCTTTTGTCTAATTACTCTGGTAAGAACTTGTAAGTAGGCATCCTACAGAGAAAGCACTTTCACTCTTTCATCATTGAGTATGATGCTTTACTATGCTGAAGCTGTTTCCTTCTATTTCTACCCGGTTTCCCCAAAAATAAGACATCCTCCGAAAATAAGACCTACTTACAGGAAAGATAAGACATCCCCTGAAAATAAGACCTAGGGCATCTTTGGGAGCACACTTTAAAATAAGACACTGTCTTATTTTCGGGGAAACAGGGTAGTTTGTTGAGTGTTTTTATTATGAAAGGGCATTTAATTTTGTTAAGAGTTTTTTCTGCATCAATTGAGATGACCATATGTGTTTTGTCCTTTATTCTGTTAATGTGATATATTACACTGACTGTTTTCATATGTTGAACCATCTTTGCATTCTAGGAATAAATCCCACTTAGTCGTGCTGTACAATCCTTCTCATATGTTGTTGAATGTTGCTGGTGTTTTATTAAAGACTTTTGCATCAATCTTCATCAGGGATACTGGTGTCTAGTTTTCTTTTCTTGTGGTGTCTTTGTCTAACTTCCTGATCAGGGTAATGCTGGCTTAATAAAATGAGTTCATAACTATCCCCTGATCTTCAGTATTTTTGGAGGTTTGGTATTAATTCTTCTTTAAATGTTTGGTAGAATTCTCCAGTGAAGTCTTCTAGTCTTGGGCTTTTCTTGGTTGAGTGATTTTTTTTTTCAGTAATAAAAAAAATCACTCAAATTACTGTCCTTAGGATACAAATCTCTTCCAATTTTTTTTAATTCTTTCATGATTCAGTCTTGGTGGGCTATATGTTTCTAAGAATTTATCCATTTTTACTAGGTTATCCAATTAGTTGGTTTATAATTGTTCATATTATTCTCTTATAATTTTTTTATTCCTATCGCGTAAGTTGTAACGTCTCCTCTCTCATTTATGATTTAAGTTATTTTGAATCTTCACTTTTTTTCTTTTTTCTTTTCTCTCTCTTTCTTTTTTTTTTTTTTTTTTTTTTTGAGACAGAGTCTCACTATGTTGCCCTTGGTAGAGTGCCATGGCATCACAGCTCACAACAACCTCAAACTCTTTGGCTTAAGTGATTCGTTTGCCTCAGCCTCCCAAGTAGGTGGGACTATACAGGCACCCACCACAACACCCCAGCTATTTCACTTTTTCTTAATCAAGCTAGGGGGTTACCAATTTTGTTGATTTTAGAAAAAAATCTGTTGGTTTCATTGATTTTTTTTCTATTATCTATTTTGTTTCTTTTTCTCCGATCTTTATTGTTTTCTTTCTTAACTAGCAACTTTGAGTTTAATTTGTTCTTCTTTTCCTAGTTTCTTGAGATAAAAAGTTAGGTTGTTGTTTTGAGATCTCTTTTATTATGAGTGTTTACAGCTATAAGCTTCCTTATTAGTACTGCTTCACTGCATCTCATAAGTTTTAGTATGCTGTGCTTTCATTTTAGTTTGTCTCAAGATATTTTCTAAATTCCCGTGTGATTTCTTCTTTGGCCCAGTGGTTATTTAAGTGTTGCTCACTTTACATATATTTGTGGATTTTTCCAGTTTTACTTCTGCTATTTTAGTTTCATTCCATTACAGTCAGAAAAAAATTATTTGTGTGCTTTCAATCTTTGTAAATTTGTTAAGCCTTGCTTTGTGGTCTAACATGGTTTATCTTGGAAGATGAAGATGTCACATGTACACTTGACATGTATGTTTGAATGTATGTTTGTTCTGCTGTTCCTGAGTGATGTTGTCGATATACGAGGTCAGACACTTAAGTTCATGAACTCATCCTAGAAAAAGTGTTACATATCTCACTGCTGATTATCACTATGGTCACTTTCAAAGTAAGTGACTTCCCTAGGGAAGCTATGCATAGATTCCAGCACCTAGTCCACCCTTCAAAGCATTTTTTCTAGGATGAGTTCACAAACTTAACTGTCAGATCTCATATGATGACAGCTCTGATGGCCACCCTAAAAAGAGTTCCAAAATTGCTTGGAAGGATGGAATAGACACCTGGGATTGATGTATAGCTTCCCAAGGGGAGTGCTTCAAAGGTGACCATAGTGATAGTCAGCAATGAGGTAGCACTTTCTCTAGGAAGAGTAAATGAACTTAATTGTCAGACCTCATATGTCTGTTAGGTCCAGTTGGTTTATAGTGTTGTTCAAATCCTGTTTCCTTATTCATCATCTGTCTGTTGTTTCATCCATTAGTGAAGTCCCCTATATTGTGGACTCTTGCATCAGTTCTGTCAATGTTTGCTTCATATACTTGGGAAATCTCATTTTACCTGCATAGTTATAATTGCTATATCGTCCTGGTGAATTGACCCTTTTATCAACACAAAATGTCCTTCTGTGTCTCTTGTGTCCTTGTCTCTTTACCTTAAAGTCTATTTTTTAAATATAAATATGGCCATCTTTGTTCTCTTTTAGTTACTCTTTGCATAGAGTATCATTTTTTATCATAGACTTCTAGCCTATGCATTTTCTTAGATCCAAAGTGAGTCTCTTGCAGACAGTATATACTTGGATCTTGTTTTTTTTTATCCACTTAGCCAACTTATGACTTTTAATTGGATTTTTTTGTTTGTTTGTTTTTGTTTTTGGCCGGGGCTGGGTTTGAGCCTGCCACCTCCAGCATATGGGGCTGGCGCTCCACTCTGTGGAGCCGCCCCTTTTAATTGGATCTTTAATCCATTTACACTTAAAATAATTACTGATAATAACTTACTATTGCCATTTTATTGATTGTTTTTTATACTTCTTATAGTTACTTTGGTCCCTTTTTCCCAAAGAAAAGACATAAAATAGGAGGGAAAGTTCATTCTTCTCTTCTTCTCCTAAGAAAAAACTGGGTAGTTGGGAATTTTCTCTTCATCTTGGCATACTGTGCTGGGAAGAGGAAGTGGCTGAGAAAGGTCTCTGCTTTGCGCTCCAACCTCTTAATTGCTTTTTAGAGTTCTAACAAAGGCAATTTGGTCCATAAATTTTTGGTAAGCTAATGTCTCTGTGAGGGAATGAAGGCCTGGGTCTTCCTATTTTACCATCTTGCTTACATAAATTTTTCATTGTTCTTTAAATGTTTGGTATAATTCACCAGTGAAGCCATCTGGACCTGGACTTTTCTTTGTGAGTAGTTTTTATTTATTTATTTATTTATTTATTTTTGCAGTTTTTGGCCGGGGCTGGGTTTGAACCCACCACCTCCAGCACATGGGGCTGGTGCCCTACTCCTTTGAGCCACAGGCACCACCCTTGTTGTTTTCTTTTTTTTTAACTACTATTTTATTCTCTTAGATTATAGATCTATTCAGATTTTCCATTTCTTCTTGAATAGTTTCAGAATTTTATGTCTTTCTAGAATTTGTCTATGTAGTCTAAGTTTTCCTTTGGCATACAGTTGTTCATAGTACCCCCTTATAACTACTGTTACTTTGCAAGATCCATAGTAATACACAGTATCCACCTTTTCATCACTGACTTTAGAAATTTGAGTCTTCTATTTTTCTTGGTCAGTCTAGGTAACAGTTTGTCAGTTTTGTCAATCTTTAAAAAGAACAACTTTTGGTTTTGTCCATTTTCTCTACTGTTTCTCTATTTTCTATTTCATTCATTTTTGCTCTTGTCCTTATCATTTTCTTCTTTCTGCTTGCTTTGAGTTTGCTTTTCTTTTTCCAGTGTATTGAAGTGTACAGTTAGGTTACTGATTTAAGGTCTTTCTTCATTTGTTAAGTATATATCTACATATTTCCCCCTAAACAATGCTCTCATTACATCTCATGAGTTTCATTGTCATTCATCTCAAACTGTATTTCCTTCCCTTGGTGATTTCTTCTTTGATCCACTGGCTATTTAGGATTGTCTTGTTTAATTTTCCAAATTTCCTTCATCGATAAGTTTCAATTTCAATCCACTGTGATCACAGAATATACTTTGCATGATTTTAGTCCTTTTAAATTCACTGAGGCTTATTATATGACATAGCATATAGTCTTGGAAAATATTCCATGTACACTTGAAGAGAATGAGTATTCTGTTGCTATTAGGTGGAATGTTAAGTGAATATTTTCTCTGATATAACATTTTAATTCTTCTGATAATTTTTTCACAATTTTCTTTTTTTAGTTATTTTCTTAGTGCTTGCTATGGGCCTCTAATATACATTTTAACTTAGAAGAATTTATTTCAGATTTATACCATATTAGTTCTAATGAAATACAGAAATATTACTCCCACCTAGCTCTATTCCTTCTCCTCTTTGTGGGTGTTATATGTGTATCTATGTATCTTACAAATTCATGATATATTATTAAATTATCAGTCTCTTGCTTTTAAAACAATTATTACAATTAAATACAGAAGACTTTGGGGAGGAATATTTTCAAAGTTAATCAGAACTCCAAGCTAAAGAGCCACCATCTAAATTCACAGCTTCTTAGAGTTCTGCTTAAAAATACTCATGGACAGAAATATGACCTCTAATATCCAGACTTAAAGGACTCTGGTTCCTTGGCTTTACTTGCACACAAGCCCATATGTTCCTCTGCATTTTGCCTCCTCAAAGTGCATTCTGCTAATTCTACAGAAGTGCCCACACAAACCGAGAAAAATGTCTTGTGAAAGGCAATTAAGAGCCACCTTCCTGACAGAAGGATTCCTGACAGCAAAACACATAATTCAGTTCATGTCAACCCAAACAAAAAGAAAGGTAATGGCTACAAGAAAAAAAAAAAAACAAGGAAAAGAGAGCAAAAGTGCTATTTATAATTTCATTCCAAAAACAAACTCTTCTAAAATCTGTTCTGATTGTAAGTTCCCCTCCTCTGAGGCTCTCCTTACTCGAAATGGGGTGTTGATTCGACTTGTAAGAGTGTCTAAAATGTGGACATTCTCATGCTGGTGCAATAGGATAAAACGAAGGAAGATCTCAAGTAGTGCTGGCTCGGAGATGCTACGCAGGAAAAGGTCCAGATATGCAGTTGTGGTCATGACCTCCTCCACAGTCACCTGGAACCAACGACAGAGTGAACGCAGGTGAGCATCCTCTTGATGCTGTGATACATGCCTCCCCAATGGCCCCCGCCTCACCACAATGACCCCATCAAGGCAAGAACACGCCTGCCACAGAAACACACTTCAGAGCTTCATCTGAAGCCCATAACCTATTCGCATTCTACAATACCTCCTGCTGCTTCCGCCTTTCAGTTCAGTAAGGGAAAAGAAAAGACATAAAGAAGCAATTCAAGTGTTCTGACAACTCTAATCATCAAATGCAGTTCAAATACCATAAAGGTTTTAGTGTGTAATCAAAAATAGGAAAAAAAATTTAAGGAAATTATTTACACAATTAGTAAAGGATTAATTAGAAAGCTCAGTATAACCTGTTCCCATTATTAGTCGTTCAATAAACATTTATTGGGATGGGATGTGTACAAGGAGCTGGAAACATAAGAACATATTTTATGTGCAGGAAGATGGACTGTAACAAGCAAAATGAAAATACAGTAAATTGCAAAGGAGACATGCAGGCACGAAGTGCTACAGATGTTCAGATGTGTTTCTGGAGAGCTGCAAGTTAATTTTTATAACTGAATAATACACATAAAGCGTTATTTATAAAGTACTCTACAAGCTTACTGCTTATAAGGTAATTATGACTTTTTTATAATACAAATTAATATTTTCTACATGGTGTGATTTTTCCATGCAGAACAATGTCAATCTTGCAGTGAATAAAATTCTGAAGAGTCAAGTTTTTCAAAGACCTCAGGACTTGATGCTCAAAGAATCAAATTTTTAAACATTTTGATTGAGAATATTATAAGAGCGAGTATATACTTCTTCCTCCTCCTACAAGCAGAATATACCATCTCTTGAGGAACAGAGGCTATCCCTGGGTCATCAATTGTCCTACTCAAGCACATAGAAATACCCACACATGGATACATGAAAATTACAGAGAAATAACTCTTAACTTTCAGATTCCAATATCACACCCTAGAAATCTTTTCTTTTCCTTTTTTTTAAATTTCAGATTAATGTGAGGGTACAAGTGACTAGGTTACAGTGTTTGCATATGTTAGGCAGAGTCCCTGTTGTAGTTGTGTCCTGCTCCTGGCAAGTGTGTCATGGACCTTTACACTGTGTCCATTATGTGGGAGCACACAATTTCCTTCTTTCCTCTCCTCCTCCCAACTTGAATTGAATTGAGCTTTTCTTTTGTGTGGGTGTGTATTAGTTCATCTACTGGCTTCATATTAGTATTGAGTACACTGGAAAATTACTTTTCCATTCCATTCACCCTAGAAATCTTAAAAATCCCTTTGATACTTAATTCTAATGGAAACATATGGCAATATTTTTTGAGTGATTTATCTTCTCTTTTCTATTTTCTCCGTCTTTTTTCTTCCTCCCCTTAAAAGTGTTGGCTGTCATTTCATCAAATCTTTTATGGCTTACTATATTCTTTTACCCCCTTTTAGTTTTCTGCTTTTAAAACCTACAGATGGGGGCGGCGCCTGTGGCTCAGGGAGTAGGGCGCCGGCCCCATATGCCGAGGGTGGCGGGTTCAAACCCAGCCCCGGCCAAACTGCAACAAAAAATAGCCGGGCGTTGTGGCGGGCGCCTGTAGTCCCAGCTGCTCCGGAGGCTGAGGCAAGAGAATCGCTTAAGCCCAGGAGTTGGAGGTTGCTGTGAGCCGTGTGACGCCACGGCACTCTACCAGACGGCGGTAAAGTGAGACTCTGTCTCTACACACACAAAAAAAAAAACCTACAGATGATGGGCGGCACCTGTGGCTCAAGGAGTAGGGTGCAGGCCCCATATACCAGAGGTGGTGGGTTCAAACCTGGCCCCGGCCAAAAAAAAAAAAATCACAGATCAGTTTGGAAACCAGATGTTCAGACCTGCTATATAAGTGTAGATTAGCCCTGAGTGGATGCCTCTGAGCATAAATGCTTGGTGATATCTATTTTGGCTATGTAAATTACTTTTTAAAAGTTCCAGGTTTTCAACAATGTTCTGATAGATGAGTTCAGGTGACTAAGATATTACGAAATCAATTGGTCTGTTTTCTTTATTCTAAGCAAGCTATGTTCACTCAGTCCAATTGAATCTACTCTCTCAGAAGCTACTGGGAAGTCACTCAGCAGTGCCCTGAGTGGCCTGAGCACAGCATCAGAGTGCAAATACCCTTCCCCCCAGTTCGGCACCAACACTGTGAACCCTCAAACATTCAACACACCACTGTGTCATCTGATTAATTTTAAAGGGCTCCCTGTGACCCAAATATAGCAACAGACACAGGCAATGCTTTACAAATAAATTACACTGAGCAGAGTGCTTTTCATGGGCTGCCCCTGCTTCTGAAACAAATTGCTTTTATCTTTATGTTTTCTAGTCCCGTGCATGTACTCTTAACACTGCCCTGAACACAGACTGGGTCTTCTTCTTTACTACCTGGGTACAGTATACAAAGCCTGAACACAGAAGGTACTTTTCCTGAATGACGACATCCCCAAGGATCTAGTGATTTATATTTGCCAGAGTTGAACTTAACTTTTAGTTCTTCCAGAGCTCTACATGTGTCCTGAAGCCCCTAGAGTAGAGACTTCTAAAATAGCTAATGCCTTTAAATGTAGCTAAGGGAGTGATGACTCACAACAACCCCAAATATGCAGTTCCATTAGCTCATACTTGGGGTCCATAGCAGAAACTTAATCCAAAGTGATTTAGGCAATAGTCTAATTCCCTAATAGTCTTGGTCACTACAAAAAAAAATAATGTAGTAATTCCAAATGGGCCATATGTGTAGTTTCTGTAACACCACATTTTCAACATGCCTATCAAGCACTGCTGAACTGGCATGTCATATAGAATTCCAGCCTCTGTACCAATAATGCAGCATCAGCTCCCCAACCCCCAAGTTACACTTGACCTTAATAAGCTCAAAAGCGCAGCAATGAACTCCTTAGACTATTAAGTCTCAGCCTTTGGGGGCTAACATAAAAGGAGGGCATTAGGCATCTATTGTTTACCACTCTTAGGCTGGATAAATGAAAAGATTTTATTTCCTTTTAGAAATCAAAGCTGTCATTTATAAGCTAAGAGGATTTAAGAAAGCACTCGGAGGGGCAGCATTTACATAACATGCCATAAATATTAAAAATTCAATTCCATTAAGCATCAAGTTGCAAATTCTTTATAAATCAAATTCACACTCACCTTAAACTAATACCCAAACCAGGAAAAATCTGGTTCCCTTCTCATTTCTTCCCTCCTCAGAGCCTTTAGAAGCCTTTTATCCCAGAAAATCTTTTCCTGCGCCATTACCTTACTTTCAGAAACTTCCTCTAATCCCCCAAATAGGCAACCTCCTTAATGAGGATGAGACCAGAGCCTGAGTGTGATCACTTGAAAGCTAACGATAAACCACCAGAGGAAAGTGCTCTGCTATGCAGAACGCAAAACGAAATCTCCGCTAATGCCCCAAAGAAGCAGCATTATCAAGCTAGGAAAGAAGCAGCCTCTTCATGTTCCAATTAAGAAGGACAATTAGCTACTGATGTAGGTAAGACCTTTTTCTTAGAGATGACTATCAACATGCATTTACCTTGCCCTACTGGAGGAAGCGACAGAATTACAAAGAAATACTAATAGAAGTAAATGAGCTGCTGAATGATAGCCTAGAGGACAGGGAACTGGTGAGATTTTTTTTAGGTTATTTTAGTGGTTGTGGTCTACGTTTATTATGAAACAACATTCTTAAGCTTTAGTATCCTTTAACTTTATTATTGTGCATTGATAGCAAAGTAGCAGCTCATTTACTTCACATTTCACTTTTATAAAGTCAAAACTTTATTTAAAAAAAAAAAAAAAAGGATCAAGGCCAGAACCCAGCCCAGCAGTCACGCCACAATCGCAGCAGCACATTAACTTGCTGGGCAGTGTAGGAGTGAAATTGAGCACATAGACATTCTGACCTTTCTGTAATCAGCTCTAGTTGGGTGATTCCATTTGCACCTAAATTAGCATCAGAATCCTCCCTATAATGGCAGGTTTATGTGTATTCTGAAAAATAAATCTCCCACCTGCTAATTGTTTCTTTGTGATCAAGTCACATTGGAGCAAACAGATGGATCCTACCTTCTGTCACTCAGGCAGGTGGCAGGCAAGAGGTCAGGTGCCCGTGGCACCCTCTCTGAGTTAGAAGCCACCCTTCTTTGGCTTGTCCTCTGAAACAAGAGGAGAAAAGCAGCCAATCACTGCTTCACCTGGTCACCCATGGGGTCTAGGCCCCAGCAGCTCCAGAGTGAGGAATGCACCCATGAAAGCAGCAAAGGGGAAAAGAATGGTGGGGGCTGGAGCACAGGAAACAGGAATGAAAGTTCCTGTTCTCTCTACAGGGAACTGGAGCCACAAGCCTGCCTACAGCTGCCAGAGAGAGATGAGCCAATGGACAGGCAGGAGGCGCGTCCACCGCCAAGGGCAGCAGCTGGATGGGCTCTTCACAGCCATCTTCTTCCCTCCAAGGACACAAAGCACCAAGAACATTTAAGTACAGAAGGGAAGACAGACACCCTGGTTCTCAGTGAGCGCTCTGCTGTTGCAGCCAAAAATTCAGGACAGAAAACATTCAATTATTCAAGATCTGAAAATAGTCTGCAGCTGATGATTCTGGCTCCCTCCCTCCAGCTCCCCTCATGCCTCCCTTCTGCTCCTCAACCTCTAGGCCACACACTACCGTGATAGCACTGCCAGCGGCAGGCTGGGGAGGTGAATGCAGGTGACATCCAAAGTCAGTAAGCTTGCCTACTTAGTCCCAAAATATCTGAGGAAGAAGGAAATGAACATGATGGCTATGATGAGGACTGCAGCAACATATTTTGAGGAAACTTGCTAAAAATAAATGCTGGTCTCTGCCCTTTTTTACCAGCACTTCTTCCAAGGATCTGTAATACAGGAAACGTATCAGTACAGCAAACATACACCCTTTGGGAGAAAAGGGAAGCGGTTAACAAGTAGCTTTTCAGGACTCTTCCAGACTCTGAATGCTGAAATACCTCTCTATCTCCCCAGAGTCGGATGGGGCTGGGAAGTGCCAGGGAGACCCAGACAGCAGAGACAACCCCCAGGAGGCAGTGCCACTTGTGCCTCAGGACAACGGTATTGCTTCCACAGCCACACGGCTTGCTCACTGAGCACAGCTCCCTCAAAGCATGCTCTCAGTGCACTCAACTGGCCCAAATTCAAGGTATGTTAATAAACACTGTTCTTACTGATTATACCTCCCCTAAGTACAGCTCTGTTATCTAAGATTTGGTTGACTTTTTTCCCCTGTATTGCCCATTTTGTTCTCAGTGTGCCACTTACCTTGTCATGAATAGTGTCAACTGTTATGGACACTGCACCTTTGGGCTTCCTGACTTTCTGCACAGGGAACATATCAGAAATGGTCCCATTCAATAACATTTGCTATTTGTTTGAGCACATGTGAAAGCTCCGCACGAGGTGTTGGCAAGAGAAAGATGAACAAAACACAGTTCCGAATGCTTTGCTTTTATAAGCAGAAGCTCCAAGTAGCAGGAAATTTGAATTAATTTTTGAACCTACACCAGGTCTGTAGCAGGAGTTATGGAGTAATGTTAGCCTTGCAGAAAATGAGGTTCTGAGGAAAAGAGCAGACGATGATGGAGAATGGTTTTCAGAAAGAGCACAGGCTTTGCAACTGGGCAAACTGGAGTACAAAGTCTAACATTTCTTACATGTATGACCTTGATTGTGTTATGTAATCTCTCTCAGCCTGTTCCCTCCTCTGCAAAATGGGGATAATCCACTATCTCTGAAAGTATTCAGAGGAATAAAGGTAATATGCATTAGTCTCAACACATAGAAGGGACTCGGTGAAGGTGACTATTATTTTCTGATTTGGATCATCAATTTAAAATAAGTCAAACTGAGGCAAAAAAAAAAAAAAAAAAAGGACCAGGAAGTGGGTGGGGGTTAATTTAAAAAAATGTACCTGTCTATGTTGGTGGTAAAAAAATAAAAAATGTGCCTGTCAGTATATTTTGGGGGGCTGGGGGGGGGAAGTACAAGAGCCCTTATAAAAAATGAGCATTGACCTTGGTGTGCGTCACACTTTATGGGGGCAAGACATGATTGCAAGAGGGACTTTACCTAACAATTGCAATCAGTGTAACCTGGCTTATTGTACCCTCACTGAATCCCCAACAATAAAAAAAAAATATATATATATATATTACAAAATTAAAAAAAAAAAAAAGAGCATTGAGCATCTCTTCTATTTCCCTTCCCCCTAGGCATTTTGCAGAATTAGAAGATGTTTAGGTGATCATAAGGGATGGGATAAGACAGCCCCAAAAAGTGTTTCCTGTGACAGGCTGGAGTTAAAGAGGGGACACTAGAACTCCCTAAAACATTTTTCTTTCAGTATTTGCCAACGTTTGCCAGTTTAAACCTCATTCTAATCCCATAGGACCAGTTAGCTAATATTTGAGAATAGAAATAAAGCTGTCATTGCCAACAGAAATGGCCCTACATCCAATGGGCCTATCATGCCACCAGGGTTGGCCAAGTTTAAATCTCACTATTCTCATAACAGCAAAAAATTTTTATCTTGCCTATCATAAACCTCTCTCCTTGGAGGATTCAGCAAATGGCTATTTCTTAAGCCTCCTCTTCTATACTGTGATACCCTACAACTCATTATGATGTAACTTATCAGAGTATAATTAATATGTGATCCATTATATTTGAATTTCAACCAGCAGAGTTTAACTATTGAAATATCCTAACTATCTCACAAAAAGTATTTCATGGCAGAATTACAAGGAAATTTGGGGGCATTTTAGCTCAGAAGCGAAGATATGAAGAGTATTCCAAAGATCACTTGATATATCCCTTTCCTGTTTACTAATTGTTCTAAAAAGAATTTTAGAACAATTCTAAATTGTTCTTTTTAATTCAAGCTTCTTGCAATTGGGGAAATTATAAAAACACCACTGACTAGTGTTTGAGCACCTACTATGTAATTAAGGCCCATTCTAAGCTTATACTGTTTCAGTTCCTTGAATTCATCCTATCTTCTGAGAACTGACTCCAAATGACCAAAGCAGGAAAGATACTGAGTGAAAGGGTATGTCACAAAATCACCAGAAGACTGGAAAAACAGGCTCAGAGAGAAAAGAGGGTCTGATGGTAGGTGGCCAAAACACAGATACCCACTACACACTTCTTCCAAACTCAGAGATTATGAAGTTTCCTTTTGCAACACAGCTCAAAACTCACTGTCGTTTGAATCAGACGAAAGCATTCCTCATTATAAAAGGACATTCCACTTGCTGTAATTTAAGTTGTATCTTACCCTACCCTCATCTTAGAAAGTACGTGTAGAGAAATGCTACTCCCCAAAACTCAACTTTCTTTCCTATTCTGGAATTCACACTAAACCCCACAGCTTTCCCTTTTCTAGATGAAGTCAACTCTCTTTCTCAGTTTTCTAAAAATGTTTCTCTTCCCTTTAGGTTACAAACTTAACTGCAGAAATGACTGTGTCTGACCTACAGCGTGAATTCTCAAAGGACCTGGTGTGTATCGTCAAGTACTCAAAGAATGTGTTGGGATGGAAATAAGGAGCAATGTTACTAACAAAAACACTGGGTTTTCACAGCCTATGATGGGGATGTCTTCCTTAGCAAAATGGTTAGATTAATTTTACAATATGTGAACAGCAGGGGAAATTGTATTTTCTAGCATAACCAACACGTCACTCCATTCTAATATAGTGGTACAGGTGCTAGCTACTTCCTTTGGATATATTTATTTATTGCATATTTATTGAGTGTTCTGCATGTATATAATATATTAGCAGCTGAAGATACACAAAAGAAGTACCATGGCATGCCAAAGTAATCACCCCAAATCATATTTTCCCCTCTCCTCTACCTAGCCCCTTTCCTCATTATTTAAATAAAAATCTGCATTCTAGACCAGCCTAGAGAGCGAGACCCCATCTCTACTAAAAACAGAAATAATTATCAGTACCATGCGCTGAGTGATTGCATGACTGGAGCACTAGGTGTAGAATATAAATGTCTTAACATAATAACTAAGAAAATGCTGTGAAGGCTATGTTAACCAGTTTGATGAAAACAATTCAAATTGTATATAAAACCAGCACATTGTCCCCCATGGTTGCATTAATGTACACAGCTATAATTTAATAATAATAATAAAAAAAACAGAAATAATTACCCAGGCGTTGTGGTGGGTGCTCAGCTATTTGGCAGACTGAGGCCAGAGGATCACTTGAACCCAGGAGTTTGAGGTTGCTATGAGCTAAGCTATCACCATGGTACTCTAGCCTGGGGCAACAGAGTGAGACTGTCTCAAAAACCAAAAATCTGTATCCAGCCCCTGTGAGTTAAGCAGCAGGATGTACACAAGATGAGTAATCAGTGAAATTAACTCTTCTAGGAAGAAACTACATTTAAAGGGTAATATATGATGAGACTATAAATTATAACACGTTGATTATGTGAGGATAAAAACTATGAGCACATCTTTCCCAGCTGGGAAAGTATAGAGAGTCAACATCCCCTTGCTATCCCCATCAAAGGACAATCAGACACATCAGCCATTTCCAAAAGTGGGGGGAGTTATTTTTGTTATCATTATCATTAATGACTACTACTAGTAGAAATAGCTACCACTTTTGAAATCCTGGCTCCATGACAAGTACTACGCTGGGTACTTTATGCACATTATGTGAGTTAATTCCCTTTGGCCCTTCCAGGCCTTTATTAGGGTTCTCATCTCACAGATAAGAAAATTAAGGCTAAAAATCTCCCCTAAAAGTACACAGTAGTGGCAGAGGTCAGTTTCAAACCCAGGTCTACTGTACAATTTTCATGTTCTTTACACTATTTTGAGGAGAAGAAATCAAGACAAAAATTCTAACAATGTCCTGGCATTCTCATCCCTTACCCTCTGAAACAGAGCAAGAATCCTTTGAAATTGAATCTCTGTATCAACTATTTGGAATAGAGTCAAAGACACTGTCTCCCATTCCAAAAGATCAAGCTACTCATTTTGGAGGATTTCCACTCACTCCCTGCCCTTTTACCACCCCACCATGCCTCCTCCAACCAATTTAGCCACATCTCTCAGAAGAAAATCACACCCACTGGCAGATCAAGGCTTTACTCCAGAAAACAGCTTCTTGAAAGAACTCACTGTGATGACCCTACTCCTGGAAACCACAGAGAAAAGTGAAATTCATTATTAAATCAACAAGAAAAAAATGGTTTATGTGAGACACCCACTTTCCAACTGTCACTGGGACAAGGGCCAACAGCATAAAATCACTGCCATCGGATGAGGACAATTATAATAATACATTAAACTGCCACTCACAGAAGAATTAATGCTGGTCCTCACTGCTCCTGGCAATCCCTGAAAGAACTCGCATTCCTCACACCTGGGTCATGCACCAGGACAGACTCCACCAGCACCTCTGAGAGATGTAGCAATGGAGTCGGATAGACACAATAACTTCATCACTCCAATCGCATACAATTCCTGCTTCCTGGCCTCCCAGAAGGATACTGGTTGTCAAACATGGATCCTCAATGATCAAATAATTTAAAAGCCATAAAATAAGCACCTGATACTACCAACTGATTTGGAGTCCAATGATTCAGGGACACATGTTTAAGGACATCCTATGGCAGTGGTTCTCAGCCCTGGTTCCATGTTACTAGAATCACCTGGGATGCTATTAAAAAACACCCATGCTCATGCCCCATCCCCAACTAGGTAAATCAATTTCCAGGGGTAGGGCCGGACATTCCATGCTGATTCCAATGTGCATCAGGGTATGAAGCATTAGCACAAAGCCTCCTGGATATAAAAATATAAATATTCTTTTCAAAGAAAACTGAGGTCCAGTAGGTTAATGGGCATTTCAGATCATGGGTCAAAGTCACTGGTGAGAACCCTGGGCCCATTCACTCATCAAGTTATCCCCCTAGACAGATACTGTCTTCTACCACCAGCCACATAAGATAAATATTTTCCAGAGCTTATAAATAGATTTAAAATCTTCATTGAAGGAAAACAAAGCAGTAATTTGAAAGCTTCCAAAACTCCATTATCTAATTGGGTAGCAGAATACTGTACATTCCTGAATAAGTTCATTGTCCGAATGAGCACTAGAGGATTTCCCAGGAATAATAGGATTTGACTAATCCCCAACTAGGACTGGAAGGCCCATTACAGAAGAACTGATGTTTTGAATTAATGAGTGAAAGAATCCAAGCACTGGTTGAATAAACAAGGTTGATGTATTACCCACTTCCTGACCCTTAGTCCCCCACTAACAAGACGCAGCACAGTGAGTCATACACCTTGCTTTCAGTCATACACCTTGACTTCAGCATGAAGTTGAGAGTGACCCCACCTTCATTCCATGCTGCTAATGCCACACTCTCGTGATAGAAAAGGTTCTGTGTGAGAATCTGCAGACTTACTAAAATATTGTTCCTTTCTTCTTGTTAAAGTAGGGCCACCAAAAAATGAAACCTGAAAGCCTCTTTTTAGATCCACCAGATGGTGCAAGCCCTTCTCTTCGACCAGATTTACAGGGAGAATGGACATTAAAAAATTATGGTGTGCCCAAGCAGCCCATGGATTATGCAGGAGCCTTGAGAAGAAGGGGATTTGCTATCTAAGAAATCTACTTTTCAATCAACAAAAGCATAAAAATAATTTTTTTAAATTCCTCTTTGGGAACTCAGCAGTTAAATTTAGGCCATGGAAAAAATAATGGAAGTTGGGTTTATTTCAAAGGGTGCTAATGGAAAGAGATGGCGTGGAAGCTTAGAGGCCTGGAGATCTGGGTTTGGTCCAAGATTGACCAGTAATTAGCTGTGTGAGTATGAGCAAGCCACCTAACCTCTCTGGTCCTCAATGCCTTTGTCTGAAAAAATTAGAATTTAGGACTAGATAATCCTTGGATTATGTCTAATGCTAAAACTTTACAAACGTACATAACATTTTTCTCTCTCCATTTATACTTGGTAAGAACTGTATACACAAAGGACATATTTCGTGAAATCTATCCAGTCTGTGAAATTTTTAAAAACTGAGATATTAACTCATTTACCCCCAAACTGAGATATTAATTAATTCATTTACTGAACAACATTTACAGAGCAACTATGGGTACCAAGTCCTGGGCAAAAACTGCATCAGACAAGAAGGACACAAAGACAGATGAGTCCCTCACCTCTGCCTCTCTATGAAATCAAAATGGATTTCAATGTTCTAAATCCCTAAATTCTAACAAACAGAACACTATCTTCAAAAAAAAAAAGGCTAACTTGTTAAAATCTATTTAAGTTTTATACTAAAAGCACTTAACAAATATAAATATTATACACACTTAGTTTGATGTCTTGATAAAACACCATGGCAATGATACAATGCCAATTTTTTTCTCTCTCTTTTTTTTTTTAATTCAGACTGATATGAGGGTACGAACGATTAGGTTACATTGTTGGCATTTGTTAGGTACAGTTCAAATTGTAGTTGAGCCCTTCACCCAGGAAGTATGCCATATACCCCTACATTGCGTCCATTAGGTAATAATTTACCAATCCCCCTTCTTCTCCTCTCCCTTCCCCACTTGAGTTTAATTGTGTTTTTCTCTCATGTGGGCATGTATTTGTTCATTTACTGGTTTCATATTAATATTGAGTACACTGGACACTTGGCTTTTCCATTCTTGTGAAACTAATACAACCTCTATGGCAGGAAGTATGGAGAATCCTCAAAGAGCTAAAAATAGACTTTCCAATTTGATTCTGCAATCCTATTATTAGGTATCCACCCAGAAGATATATTGTCATTTTTTTTTTTTTGAGACAGAGTCTCACTCTGTTGCCCCAGGCTAGAGTGCCATGGCATCAACCTAGCTCACAGAACCTCAAGGATTCAAGAGATCCTCCTGTCTCAGCCTCCAGAGTAGCTGGTACTACCAGCACCCACCATATCTGGCTAAGTTTTTCTATTTTTAGTATAGATAGGGTCTAGCTTTTGCTCAGGCTGTTCTTGAATTCCTGAGCTCAAGAGATCCGTCTGCCTCAACACCCAGAATGCTAACATTACAGAAATGAGCCACGGTGTCTGGCCTCAATTATTTTTAATTGGTATCTCATAGGCAACTCAAACAAAAAACAGTAAAGTTTGCCTATCTCTTTCAAATTCATTTCTACATATATAGAGCACGTTTCGAACATGATTCTTGGAATCTTTGCTGACTTTCAATAATATTTTGGTTCACATTTCATAAAATATGTCTTTCTTCATATTTTTCTAACAATATTTATCTTATATCTTGTCTCCTCTTGGACTTCAACAAAAATTAAGAATTGTCCCACTTTGGCAATCTCAAATACCTCCCACCCCTGCAAAGTACCTCACTGGTTCCCCACTCCATGCCGCCCCAGAGTGCCAGCTAAACATCAGTTCATCAACCTGGCTTGATCCCTGTGACTGTAAACTATTCAACCTCTCCTGAGGTTTCTCTTCCTACTCCATCACACTGGCTACACACATGTACACAGACACACACACACATGCTCCTGCCTGGTTTACATATTCATATTCACTTATTTATTCAAGAAATATCATAATACCTACTACCGCATACACAGCAATGTATTAGATATGCTATTATAATATTTGTTTAGTGAACAAATGAATAAACAAACATTCATGGTCCCTCATGGTGCTCACCTCCAGGGAGGAGAGGTAAGACATAACAAGCCAGTAATGATGACACAAGGCAATCTTTAAATGCCATGTGTGTGATACCAGACAAACTCTAGAGAAGTGAACAGTTTCCAGCCTATGTCTGGATTGATCAGGAAAAGTTTTAGAAGGAGGTGGCAAGTGGTCTGGACATCAGAGGATGAGAAAGATTTGTGTAAGTATAGGCAGAGGAGAAGGGCATCTCAAATGGAAGAAAGTACTTAATTAGAAGGCTTAATTCACACGCAGGGTACAGCAACTGGTCCAAGATGGTCCAAGATAGCTGGAGAAGTGAGTCTATGGAAAGGGACATAGGAGGAAGTTTGGGATTAGCCTAACAAAAGATTTGAACAGTTGGCTTCTAACACGTCTACATCTCTGAGTTACGTCTCCTAGTACCTTGACTTAAACTATTCACTAACTCCTCCTGGCAATGTGCCAAATTTTATAAAGTACAGATCAATAAAATAGAGCTGCTTGGGGCGATGCCTGTGGCTCAAAGGAGTAGGGCGCCAGCCCCATATGCCAGAGGTGGTGGGTTCAAACCCAGCCCTGGCCAAAAACTGCAAAAAAAAAAAAAAAAAAATAGCTGCTTAGTCATCTAAAATTATAATCTTTCCAACAAAAACAGTAATTAGAGTTAACACATATGTATACTTATTATGTGCCAGGAACCATTTTAAAGTATTAACTCATTTAATCCTCACAAATCTTATATAAGGTAAAGCACTATTATTATCATCCCTATTTTACAAATGAGAAGAATGGCTCATGTTCTACCTAAAGGGATACAGCTAGCGAGTGGCAGAGCTGGGAGACCAACAGAGGTCATCTAACTCAAATTAAATCTTATGTGAAAAACGTATTTACTAGTTATCACTACACCTAGGTTTATGTCAATGAATACATGTGCTTTCCTCTTTGCTCTCTATTTTAAGTCTATTTACTTAGGCTAGCATCTTTATTTATTCTTGGATTTTGTTTTGGCACAGCATTAAATACAGCATGATAGGGACAGAGATGCCCCAAGACACTATGAAGCTAGCTGTGGGCCAAGGTGATGATAACATGGAGCTGATGGCCAATTAGTTCACTACTTCTTCTGTGACTTTGAAAAGTGAGAGGGATGATTTGGGCTTCTGTGCACATAACAACATGCCCACTCTCAACTGAACACATGCTATGTGCCTTACGTGGAGCCCCTGGGTCTATAAAACACTCAAAAATATGGTGCTTAATTAGGTGGGAAACTCAGGCACAAGATCTCAGATATTAGTCACAAGATTGTGTTTAGGGGAGGAAAGTGAATATTCCAACAACTTCTGTTATGATCTATTTCCATATTCTCAGAGGCTTTCCACAATAAACATTAATCATTTCTTTATGCTCCACAACTAATCCACAAGTGATAGGTCTGGGGACTCTCTTAGGTCTTTCTATATATTGATAAAGAGAAAGTATATTTATATATGGATCTAAATGTCTGTGTGCATCATCTTTTCACTAAATAACCTTTAGAAATGGGAGGTGAAAAAAAGTAGTAATGATTATACTCAACTGAAGAAAATCTTTCCATGTTGTTTTTATCGAATAACCACAAATTACAAGGAGAACTCTTTTTCCTAATACCCCCAGCACCAAGGCATCTGGAACTGTGGCGGAACTGTGTGACACTTTATGAGGTCTGACAGTTAAGTTCACAAACTCATCCCAGAAAAGTGCTACATACCTGACTGTCAAAAATCACTATGGCCACCTTCAAAGTACTCCCCTTGTGAAGCTGTACACCAAAGTCAGCACCTGGTCCACCCTCCAAAGCAATTTTGGAAGTTTTTCTGGAATGACCATCAGAGCTGTCATTGTACAGCACACAGAAACACACAATAAGGAATACCACTTAGCAAGACCTCGCCACACATCAACATGAACACAGTTGTGAAACACTCATATACCAAAGTTATGAAATCTTACCAAATTGTTTGTACAGTGCTGCCAACATATTACACGAGGGCAAGTTACCTCTCTCAATCTCAGAAGGGGGTAAAAACACTAGAACCAATACTTAAGAACTCAATAATCTCTTTTCACTACTCACCTTTAGCTACTACTACTAAGTCTTCAAATTATGTAAAGTATTTTGACCTACCTTATCTCTATTTGAAGGCCTTGCTCATTTGGGAAAGGCCACGTGCTTTTACCTTCTCACTGCTGTTTACCATAGACTCAGCAGGCCAGCAGGGTAGGGATTACCACAGATGACAAAACTGGATTCTTAACTGGGTTAAGACCCCAGAGATCACACATAAAACTAAAACCCATGTCTTCTGAATCCCAGTGCAGAGAAAGAAAATAAGTAGCAAAAGTGCCAGCAGAGGGCACAGGTCAGTGCTCCTCCCAGTGTGGTCCCCAGAGCTCCTGGGTGCTGCTAATATGCAAATTCCCAGGCCTCACCCCTGCCTATTAAATCAGAATCTCTAGAACTCAAAGAATTTGGAAGTAAGAAGTTCATTGTACAACTAATTGTCTGCCCATTTAAGTTTGAAACATCTGACACTAAAAATTAGAATAAGTAGGAATATAATTCTATGAATAACTGCACTGATGTCACATTCTGAGGGAAATAAAGGAAGAGAAAAATCCAAAGTTATGCTGTCTATGAAATAATGTGAAAGTGTGGTCAGGAACAATAAGCACATTATTTAAAATCAAAATACTACAGTGACCAGAAATGGTGTAAAATTTATGGCTAATACCACACGGTGCCATGTGAAGGACGTCTTACTTCAGAGATTCGGGCTGGTTACACATACAAATAATAATAGGTAGTATGTACAATGATAAGCACTTTAAATGCATTATCTTATTTATTTTTCACAAGAGCACGTGAGGTAGGTATTACTATCCACAGAGGTAGGTATTACTATCCGCAGATTATATATATATATATATATATATATATATATATGAGAATATGTGCCACAGTTGCATCAATAATTAAAGTAGCAAAGAGACAGACTCCAACCACGGTATCTCTAACCTCAAAACCCATTACTTTTTATAAGGGTACATGTGAAACTTAGTAATTGTAGAATATAAATGTCTTAACACAATAACTAAGAAAAAGCCAGGAAGGCTATGTTAACCAGTGTGATGAAAATTTGTCAAATGGTCTATAAAACCAGTGTATGGTAAAAAAAAAAAATTAAAAAAAAAACAAAACATTACTTTAACTGTTATCTAGACTGCTTCCCAAAATTGTATCAATTGAATATCATGCCTTAAATCAATGTATTAGATGGTACACAGTAACTTTTATTTTTCAATTAATAAATCAAAGATCTCCAAGTCAAAGCCTCTTATACTTGTCACTAAAATCTTCTCAGTCACTATAGTAGCTGGCTGTCACTGGATAGAGAAATTGTTAACTTCCTCATGACACTGTTGCTCCATGTTACATAGCTGTGGGCCCACAGGACTGGGCCTTCTAATTATCCTGTTCAACTCCCGTTAACAACTAACTGTAGTGATGTCTACATCTGGCCTCTCTGCTTCCATGGTACTTTTCTATTTAAATCTAGGGAACAGAATGATTGTTTGGGCCCCACTACTCCCAGCCCAGCTGAGTCGGTCCCTTTAATTAGGGCTTCTTTGGCCACAATTGGAACTCTCTCTAGCCTTGGACGAGGCCACAACTCAACATGTGAGATGGCACCAGGGACATCCAGCTTTCCTGCTGAGCTCAAGTATCTCTGCCCCTGTCTGCAAGACTTCCCCAGCTGCTAGACTGCCCTAAAGGGAACATCTGTCTGCCCTGGAGCCAACTGGAACCTGCCTGTGAGGCTGTGGAGAAAACAGCAGCAACTTCTAAGAACAACCTCATTTCTCCTAAACACTGTTGGGACCCCTCTCACTTTACACCAGACCAGCAGTGTGGGTCACGTGGCGTGCACAGGTATGCGTTCAGCACAGTGGAGGACGGAATCTTCTGATGTGACTAGTTTATCTCCAGGCATGCTAAGAAATAAAGTTACAGATGAACAAATACAGCTCAAAAAATTACTGCAGGAAGAAGTAGCTAGCAAAAATAAAGCAAGAAAACATTCAGAAGCCGTTAGTGATTAAAAACTATAGGTCAATGATGTAGATGATGATTTCGTTGCAAGTTACTCAATGTCTAAGTAGAAATATGAAATACAGAGAACAAAAAATTATCTCTCTTTATCTGCTCACGTGGCTCACCCAAGAGCTGGTGTCTAGCTTGGGGCTGAAATAACTCAAAGGAAACTACAACAGATTTAACAAAGAACAGCCAAATTAAAAAATAAATAAATAAAACCTCAAAATTCGAAAGCCAAGGTAGCATTCTAATTCCATGCTTTTGATTCCTTTTTCTTCCAGTTTTCCACTGAAAAGAATGGCATAATCAATGAAATTCTACAACTCCAGAGGAAACCAGACATGAAATTTCAAGGTGTTTTTCATCAGGAATGGGGCAGGACAGACAGACAGCACACACATGTGAGGCATCCAAAGTCTGCCAAGAGCCGGTGAGGGGACTTGCCTCTTCCCTCCTCCGCCCCAGACCCGCTCTACTGACTCCCTGATCAGAGATTCCTGAGGGAGAAAGTACAGGAGACACAGAGTCAAATAATGTTCAAACAGCAGGATGCTCTGCCCACTCCTCACTATGACCCAAGAGATCAGTGTATTCCTCCTGTAAACTCAGCACCCAATTACAGCCCATTAATATTTTATAATGGTGATAATAATTTGAAGATGGTACTTAATTGTCCTTAAAATCTTCAGTCACTACTTTCACTGGGCATAAAGTCCAAAACATGCCCAGCCATTCAGAGCCAAAGCAGGTTCTAACAGATGTCCCAGCCTAACCCCCTCCCCCACACACACACACACTGACAGCAAGTGGCAACTCACAAGCGTAACTGCTCTCAGCCTCTCAAAATTTTCATCTTTTGTCCTCTAGTCCCCGCAAAATAGGTATAGAGTTCTTACCATCCATCATCCTAAGTCATCCATCACCCTAAGTCAATAAGCCATGAATTATTGAGCTTGCAGGGTACACATCATGAATATGTATATGTGTGCTTAGAAGACAAGATTATGAAACAAATGAGCTCCACAGCGGCTTATATGAACCCAGCACACATGCCTGTAACGAAGCGGCTAAAATTATTCTGCCCGGGTATTGTATATTGTTTAAGCATGGTTCTAGCACACAGGAGACAGTGGAAAAATCAGTTTTTCTGGTAGATTTTTTGCTTCTGTTTTTCCAAGGGCACATGGATGGAATAATTTGCTGAATGAAACACAGCTGGCTGCTCTTTGCAAAAACCAAAGGTCCAGGCTTTCTTTGAGGTCAACAGTTACTATTGCTAATGCCATGAGGCACCTGCAGAAAGGCCTGGTGTGTAATCATTTTCCCTTCCATCCATCTCTTACCTCAGCATACTCCCTTCAAGGTTTCTGCCCCTATCTACCAGAGATAGCCCCAAACCTCTGCCCTAATTTCCTAACAATCTCTAAATAAGAGTGCTCAACAACCCTCTAAACAAAAGGCCATCCTAGTTCACAAGATGCTTGACAGAAATAATATGACTGAGGCAGCTGCTACTTATACACAACCTTACACACACCCTGCCAACCCCCTCTTTCTAATCCTGCCAGATCCAAGACAAGCACTGAGGCCATCTTTGGCTGCTCCTGCTGACTGTCTACTGGTCTCCCACCAGCCTAGGACCCCAAAACAACACTCCTGGACCCAGAGTCTTCCCAGCTAATGATAGGCCCATCAGGCTGCTTCACTTGTTTTTGTGAAACAAAAGGCCCCTTAGCCTGACCGCTACATTTAAAAACACCAAAAAACTACTCGATAATCCTTTCACTGGGCTCCTGTCAACCTGGGTACTTTCTTCCACTACTGTCATCTGCAAACATTTATTGGTCACCTAAAATATACAGGACACCATGCTAGCCCCAGAGCAGGGGCTGATAAACTTTTTCTATGAAGGGCCAGAGAATAAATAGGCATTGTGGACCACATATAGTCTCTGTTGTATATTTCAATTTTTAAAACAACCTTTGAAAAATGTAAAAACATTCCTTTCTTTAAAAAAAAACTGTGGTAAATACACATAATATATAATTTATCATCCTAATAATTTTTAAATGTACAATTATTTAGTATTAAGTACATTCACATTGTTGTACTTAATACTCATTTGAATCTCTACAGCTTTTTTCATCTTGCAAAACTGAAACTCTACCTTTGAACATGAACTCGCATTCTCTCCTCTCCCTAACCTTTGGCAACCACCCTTCTACTTTGTTTCCACACATTTGACTCCTCTAAGTAACTCACATGAGTGTAATTGTGCAGTTTTTGTCCTTCTCTGGCTTAATTCACTCAGCATGATGTCCTCAAGGGTCATCCGTGTTGTAGTGTGTCAGAATTTCCTTCCTTTTATGGGTGAATAATATTCCATTTTATGTGCCCATCACCTTTTTTTATCCATTCATCCATTGATGACATAAAAAGCATTCTTAACTCATAGGATATACAAGAAGAGGCTAAAGATCAGATCTGGCCCACAGCGGTTTGCTAACCCTACTCTGAAACCATAAAAAAACAAACAACATAAACAAGAGGTTCTAAAATTTTCTCAGTTTATGACACCTCAATTGTTTCATAGCATCCCTAAGCCAAAAGAAATGCCAAATTATTCCAAGTGTTTAGGTCCAAACAACATCATATGTAGTTAAATCATAACACCTTAACTTGTTAAGTTAAGCACTCAAACATCAGAGTCAGACTGGAAGCTTCATATCTCATTTCTGGCTTCATGTTAATTTTTATATGATATTTACTTTTTAAAAATTATATATATGTATATATTGGAAATGGGGTCTCATTCTGTCACCCAGGCTACAGTACAGTAGCACTAATATAATTCACTGCAACCTTGACCTCTCAGGCTCAAGCAATCTTCCTGCTTTAGCATCCTCTAGCTAAGACTACAGGTGTGCACCACCATATCCATTTGTGGAGACAAGATCTCACTAGGTTGCACAGGCTGGTCTCCAACTCCTGGCCTCAAGCGATCTTCCCACCTCAGCCTCCCAAAGTGCTGGGATTACAGACATGAGATACCTTGCCCTGCCAATACTTGCTTTTAAAGATAGAACCCACCAAAAATCCATCTTTGCAAAAGTATGATCATAATGAAAGCAATGTGTATGATTTAATGTTGAAACTAGAAACTATTCCAAGCTGGTAGTTCATATAGTGTCCAAAAGATGTCACTGTGTTTCCCTCATAAACTCAAAATATTTCTCAGGGCCCCCTGAGTTTGCTGAAAAGCCCCAGGGCTCCTTGGCATACTGTTTGGGAACCAGATACAGGCCCTTCCAGAGATCAGGATAGAGGGAGGAAGCATGGTTGAAAAATATTCCTGACAATAGAAAGGAGCGTATGCTCGGACTGACATAGACACTGAGAGCTACAAATTCCAAACAAGAGAGAAGCCTAGAACCTCCAAAGTCAGGGACAGCTGCAGGAGGGTATAAGAATTGAGTGGCCCTTGGAGACAAAGTAAGACATACCCACAACAGTGGAAGGAAGAGGACATTCCAAGCACAGGACACAGACCATGTGTAGTTAGGAAGGCACAGAGCAGAGGCTGTAGCACATAGTGTACAGTCAGACTGAGGAGACTACTGGAGGGTTTAGAGGAAGGGTGACGTATTTAAAGACGTGTTTAGAAAACTTAACCCAGCAGTTATTTGGGAGAGAATCTGAAGAAATAAGTTGAAATAATGAGACTTGTAAGCAAAAACTAATCCTGGTTAGGACATGTACTGATGAAGGCCTACACTGACACTGTTGAGAGAAGAAACAAAAAAGAGATTACAGAATCTAACAGGAAAAGGCTAGCACTATTTCAGGGGAGAGTAAAAGACTGGAGAATAACCAAGGCTCCCAGGCCAGGTAACTAGGAACAATGATATGATATTATTCACAGAGAGAAAGATGAGCTGAGCTGGCCTTGGGAGACAGGTATTACGAGTTTGGCTTCTCTTTTCAGGAAACAATGGGTCACTCAGACAAAGAGATCCAACCGGTGGTTTCATACACAGGCCCAGCAGATTTTCAGGCCATCTGTGCAGAGTGGAGAGTTGATCAGGAGGGTCAATTGGCAGAGGCCTGACCCCCGGGGATGCCCACATTTAGGGATGGAAAGGAGAAAGCTAGGTCGGGGCAGCAGACAGACCCTGAAGGAGAACTAAGCAAGTTTAGAATGTGGCAACAAAGGGGAAGAGGGAGTTAGAAGCCTCATGGAGTTGTTAATAAAGCAATTCTTTAAAATCCCAATATTTTTAAGCAAACAAGTAAAACATCTAATAATCTGGTGAGGAAAAACCGACATAGTACATAAGTCACCTCTTCCAGGTACTTGAAGGGTTTTATAGCTGAGGAGCAGGCCCTTCTCTTTTGAATCTTTAATCCCTCATGCCCATATTTTCTCCATCCCCTTCCCCCTCACCCATCCTTTCTCTTGAAATGGCTTTCTGGTTTCTTGTGTTCCCGGAATGCCAGTCCACACCTTATTTTGTCACCACCAGATCTGTCCTGAGCCTCTTAGCAGCCAACTCCCTCCACACTGCCTGCTATGGACATAAATGTTCACCTGCCTTAGGAATCAAATTAGGGTCTTTCCTCAGTCCTCCTCCCCAACCTCTTTTGCAGACCACAGTGCACTTTCATCCAGACATACTCTTCCACGCATTCCCTATGTGCTCACCTTCAAGGTTCTGCCCAGTGTCATTCTCTCCCTCCTCCACTCGCTCTTTCTCTGTCACAGCATTTATTTTAATCTTTCTTAAGTTGGTGGTTAACATGTCAGTCTCTTGGGTCCCAGATTACAAACTCCATGGAGACGAGAGGGTTTTTCAGTCACCTTCCTTTCCCCACAGACTCTGGTAGAGTGCTTTGTATCTGGTGCACACTTATAAATGGTCTTTGAACAAATGATAGGCTTTTACTGCACATGAGATGACAGAATTTCTCCTGGAAGAGATTTAAGACTTTTGCATAAAACAGTAAAGGATTTTTCAGAAATACGATCTGTATTCATGAGCTACACTCATGTTTGATTTCATACCCTGTAAGGAGGAAAGAGGAGCATCATATCCTCATTGTGCAGCTAAGGAAACCACAATTCAGAGAGGTTAAAACTTTGCACAACATCACATAGCAATAAATAGAGGGGCAATAATTGGAACCCAGATCTCCTGATTCACAGTCTGGAGCTCTTGTCCTGCATACCCTGCCTCTGCAGGAATTGTGTAATAAGCCTGATTTGGTTATGGTAAGCTGTGCTTTAAATATTTCTTCATTGTTTATTCATATCTAGTATGTTAATAGCATTTCTACCTGTCGCATTAAAGTCTAACTCTGATTTTAGGTTCTTGAGGACAAGGATCCACACACACAATTAGGCAGTAACTATAAACTATAAAGTGGGTTTTCTGATGTGTTTCTAAAAAATTTAAGCTGCAGTTTATGTGAGCACAAACCCCAAATACCCTCTACGGATGTCATTCATGACTTCCCGTTAATGCTCGAAAATGCTGATACTAAGAAATCAGTGTGCTGATGGCTTCCACGAGCCCCTCTAGATCTACTCTCCATCTTTTCCACCCTGACCTCTTCCCACTAGACTTGTATGGACTTTTTTCCACAGTCCCCTGGCCATATGGTTTCCACTTGGGTTCACTCCATGGGATCTAACAGGAGATTGGGAGAAGTGGGGAGATGAAACTTTGTCTGTTTCTTCCCCTGACTCCCTCTCCGAAAAGTTGCCTCAGGCTGGTTGTGACTCAAAAGTTCGTGGCTCGTTTCAGGCAGCCCTCTTCATACGGCTCTCTCTGACCCTTTACATGCATATTCAGACCTAGGGGTGGTAACTAGAGTAAATCTCCCCAGAATGTGGCCATTAATTCTTTAATACCCCTACCATCAAGGGGGGTTTGATACCCCTCCCCTTGAAAGCAGGTGGTCTCTATACTACCATGAACAATAAAATATGGCAGAAGTGATGCTCTCCCAGGTTCCAGACCCAAGCCTTAGAGACTGGTACCTTCTACTTCCTGCCTCTTAGAACACATACTTTTTCATGCTCTTAGAATTCAGCCAGCACAGGAAGTCCAACTACCTGAGGTTGTAATGCTGTGAAGCAGCCCAGGCTAGCCCTGGGGAAAGGCTGTGTGGAAGGAGGCAAATACGGAGAGAGAGAAAGAGATCCAGCCAGCCCCACGCTGCTCAGCCCCCAGCCAGTGAGGCTCCACATATCACAGAGCAGAGATGAGCTGCCACCCCCACTGCGCCCCATCCAAATTCCTGTACAAGAGAGCTGTAAATAAACTAATAATCAATGATTGTTTTAAGGTGCTAAGTTGGGGATAGTTTATTAAATAGCAATAGATCACTAAACATGACACTCTTTTAACTAGTCCACTTATTAGCCTTCCCTCACCCAGTTTGTGTGCCCTCTGTTCTTTGCAGGGCCCTAACTGACAAAACATGCATGACAGTCATTAGGATTGGTAATCACATTCTAGACTTCTCTTCTTCCAAGAAAATGGCAGAACTGCACTTTCCCCTGAGCACAGCTGTGGCCTGGTGACTTGTTTTGCTTTAGACAATGAAATGTGAACAGAAAATGACATGTGTCACTTCCAGACAAAAGCCTGAAGATGCAGAAGAGGATATTCACGATGTTTTCTTCCCTCTGACATTATGACCCCTGATATTAATTCCAGATGGTGACAGTTCTACCAACTAAGCCTTGAGTTAGTACAGCATGAAGAAAAGCTACCTACAAATTGTTCATCTCACAACCCAGGGAGCGCATGCAGAGTGAACAAAAGATAAACATTATTTTGGCCCCCGGGGATTTCAGCGGTGTCTATGACTGCAGCATTATCATCAGGACCAATAAAATAAGCTCCTTTGTCAAGCTAATCCGACCAAAATGCCCCCGTGCATGGGGATCCATTTGAATTCCTGAATATTCTGCACACCAGGGAAGAGGTCTCTGTCTCTAAATTAAGCAAATGTTATATATATGTTCATCTTTTTCACATCTACATTCCAGAAAAACCATGGAAATCTGTCAACCATCATGATAGCCTCAGAAATGCACCTCACAGACCTCCTACTGCAGGGAGCATTACTGACCAAGTGCACCTGCTGCTAAACTCTGGAATGTTCTGCACATTTTCTCTGAGGCCACCTTCCCACAGGCTGCTCCCAGTCAGTGACCAAGTATGGTGGGGATACTAAGACAAGCCCATTCCTGGGAGATACTAATTACTGCCCAATTCTACTAGCCTTTCTCAGACACTTGCAGCTGACCTTCTGTCCCCTCCCCTTCCTCCACTCTTCCCTACCTTCCATCTCAATCCTATCTTCTTTCACACAGACATTTCCTCAAATAAAATCCTTATGCATTTAATCATATCTTGGCATCTGCTTCTCTGAGAATCCAAACAAATAGAATGATATCAATGAATATTCAGCCTGGAAAATTTAATTCTTGCAAAGTAAACAGAGAAAGACAACAGAACTAGGTCTCATTGGATACAGGCTGTGGCTGTCCCACTATTCTTAAGTTTTATACCAAGTGATATCCATATCTATGGTTAGATCTAATTCCTACATTATCTATATTAACAGGTAGCATTTTATTTAATAAGACTTGCACAAAGTAGGATTTTAACCTATCTCTAAAAACTTAACCTTTCTAAAGGATTTTAATCAATTTCTTAAAATTTAACCTTTCCAAACATCTAAAATAGGCTTCCAATCCTTCATCCAAAACCCCAGAGACCATGTGCATAGTGGAATTCAAAACTTTTAGAAAAGTAATGTATATATCTTTACTTGACATAACATCCCCAGGAAGTCTGAGGCAACACCCTATAATTAGATATATTTATATGTCTTCCACAAAACACACAAACATTAACATTAAAAGTAAATAGTCTTGAGATGGTTCAGGCAGCATCTGATGAGTTTAGCAAAGGTTAGGTTGTATGCCAATTTAACTGTAAGAAAATACTCAGTTTTCAGAGCTTTTTGAAGTTCAGGTTATAGATACGGAATTGTGGACCTGTGTGGCTGCACTACAGAAAATGGCACAGCCCTCTGGGGGAAGAAAAGAAATGCCTTTGTACTAACACAAGAGAATAAATGGCCACCCCACAGTGTGGAATGAAGAAAGCACATAAGAATTTGTGGAAACAACATACAAAAGCAGATTATGTCATACACATAAAGAATGGGGCGGGGAAAGGGAGATGATCTTCACTTGCCAAGCACTCCCACTCCCCACATTTTACTAATCATAATCCTTTGTGATGACTTCATCTCTGGTTCAGAAATGTTGCAGAAATACTGTTCACGAGTATTAATTGTGATGTGGGAAAATATTTCAGGATAGATTTACATATATTATTATGAGTCAGAGAGAAGAGATTTGCGTCTACAAACTGCCTACACTGATGGGAACTAAAATGCTATGAATAAATTGGAGGCTGAGATAGTGCACAAGGAATGAGATCATTTCCCTGAGCATGCAGCCCCTACATGTCTGTGCTCAGTAATCTTTCCACCCATTATGTATCTTCTCAATAAAAGGACTCTGCAAAAAGTGCTCAGGGCTTGCCCTGCACCTATAGGAAGCCCACCTCTTGCAGCTTGTTACTGTCAATCCATGTCTCGCATGATCATTTTTGCAGTCGCGACACTCACCTATCAAGGCAGTGGGTACAGAGTATGAAAACTATGGACAAGAGTCTCCAACAGACCTGAGTCCAGATTTCTAAGTAACCCTTCCCATATCAAAGGAGGGACACATAGGAAATAGGATATGACTGCTCCCACTGGGAACTCCTCAAGAAATACCCAATTCCAGGGCAGCACCTGTGGCTCAAGGAGTAGGGAGCTGGTCCCATATGCCAGAGGTGGCGGGTTCAAACCCAGCCCCGGGCAAAAACCACAAAAAAAAAAAAAGAAAAGAAATACCCAATTCTGGACTTCTTTGCTCATGTGCTTCTGAGTCTCTGTCCTCCCATTCATGAAAGGCTCCTTCTTTCACCAACCATATGGGGAGCCAAGGGCCAAAGGAGAGGTTGTTCATCTTTCCCCATCCCTGCTCTCTTGTAACCCTGTTAATTCTAAATGATAAAAACACAAATAAAATTTTCAAAAAAGATGGAAAACAGAGAGAAAAATTAATTAAGGAGGAAAAAAATCTATCTCTGTTCTAACCAGTTGCTATATACCCTGGGGAAAAAAATGTTTGCAATAGATAAAAGCGATAAAAGCTAAGTAATCTTAATTAGGGCTTGGAAATTCAAATCTAATATAGGAACATTGGCTTTTCATTTTATATATTCAGCATTGCCTTTTTTTCTACGATAAGCATGTATTAATTTCATGGGTTTAAAAATCTCATATTTTAATTATGAGCATAATTGAGAATAACATCAGGTAATGTATGTCAAGTGCCATACCAAATGTTCGCTATTAATCTCTTACAAACCACGGTCTGGAAGGTACTAACAGCCAGCACTCTGCTGGCACTTTAACCAACGTTCCATTTGTGTGGAACCTCTTAAGTCTACGGTACTATACTCAGCACTCAGTCCCCAGAAAAGATGCATACCGTAGAGACAGACATTAAACAAGTAATCCCACATGTAACAACTTAATTCCACTTGTGGTAAGCATTATGAAAGAGAAGTGTAGAGTGACCAATGAGATCTCCATAACAGCTCTCTGAGTTGGCTCTCATCTTAAATTATAGATAAAGAGTTATTAGTTTGTAACAGTAAAGTATGCTAATTATAACATAAAATATCCTGAAAAAATAGTAATTACAATAATTATCACTATTATAATAATGATGGGAAATTATTTTATGTCAATAGGTCAATGAGGTAAAGAATGGTAATAAGTGAGGAAGAAAGCATAATATGTGACAAAGCATACAGATTATCACCCCCAAGAATTTCTATAGCAATGTTGCATTACTAAGGAGAGACACACTCTTCCATGCAGAGGCTTACAGGCACCCAATGCAAGATACCCATCCTACCCCTGGAACAGCGAAATACTGACAAACAGAAGGACAACTAAGAAACAATACAAGGTTTGCATTTTCCAATCTGTGCCCCATATTTTCCAGGACACATCTAATTTCATAGACTTAGCCCCTCTGTGCCCACCACTGAAATAACTGGAAATCTCGGTATTTTGTGCTTAGCCCACATCAAAGATTATCTCTTGAACCTACAAGTAATACAAAAATCTTAGACCAAATATTGTTTATTCTGGAAAATATGGTCACTGTGCTCAAAAGGTCGGAGATGAACATCTTCCATCAAGACCTGCTGCTCTGAGCCAGAAACCCCATTAGCAGGGACAACCAGGCTTCAAAGTTGCCATGGTCAAGTTTCTTGGATTCTATAAAATAAGAGCCCATAAAAGTGGAAGTTCAGGATATAAAAAGGTGGGCAATTTCCTCAAAAAAATACATGATAAGCTGCTCTTTGCTTCCCTCCCTATCACAGGTGGTAACTCAAAAATCTTGACGAAGAGCCTTTGAACTAAATACTATAAAAGTCTCTTTAATTAGCGAAGGAAAAACTCCTTGAAATTAGAATTCTAGGTCCGTGGGTGCCTCTTGACAGCTCACAATGGAAAAGATATGAGCTGATTTATTATACAAAATGAGAGAGTCATAAGGAATTCAGAGTGGTGCTAATGAGACGGCCAACCTTTGATAGGCCCTTAACTTGGCTTCACTTTAATTTTTGCTGTCACAAACTTGTTAAAATAAAAAATTATGTTCTATTAAGGAGAAAGCAAATCCATGGCACTTGTGCTACCACTGCCCTTCTCCATGCCCACAGCAGACCTTGCATTCTGTGTGACAGACACAGCCTCAGAGGACACTGCAGCGCAGTTCCAAGTAGCCCATGAACTGAAGCAGACATAAGAGTCAGAGTCTATTTGCCGATTGTCCTTCAGACTCACTGCCCTACTTGACACTCACAATACTGTATTCTACGACACCAAATGAAGCCCATGAGACTTCAGCTGAGGCCATTGTTAAAACCTGTTGTTTGATACTGCTAAAAGTATGGATGGATAGAGAAGACGAATAAGGCTAAAGCCATCATCAAATCAGTTGCAGTGTGTTTGCCCTCCTTGGTTTCCATCATTTGTACTACAAACACACAGCAGATTACACCAGCCAGTCACTGACCTTATGGAGAGCAGGCGCCAAGACGGGCACCAAGAACCCATTGTAGATGTAACTGACGAGCTGACGGCGAATCAAGGGGTGAGCCACCTAAGAGAGAGACAGGCAGTTGTGAAAAAGACAAAGGTTCAATCAGTCTTCAGTTCTTCCTAAAATCACACATTTCTGTGCACATCCCAGATTCAGAAAAGAAATCCAAATTTTGGGCATTTATTTCATGGTTAAAGAGTAAGTCAAACCTCATGCTGCCATGTTATCCCTTTTTTTTTTTGCCATGTTATCTTTTCAAATGCTTTACTCCAGTACAATCAGCTTTGCTAAAATGAGAAGTTAAACTTTCAATTTAAAAAAACAGTAATTTTAAAGTGACTGTTTGGACTCAACACCCCATAGCTCAGTGAGTAGGGCACCCTCCACGTACACCCAGGTTGGCAGGTTCAAACCCAGCCCGGGACTGCTAAAAAACAACAAAGACAACTATAATAACAACAACAACAAAAACAGCCAGGTGTTGTGGAGGGCGCTTGTAGCCCCAGCTACTTGGGAGGCTGAGGCAAGAGAATCACTTAAGCCCAAAGAGTTTGAGGTTGCTTTGAGCTATGACACCACTGCACTCTACCCAGGGCAACATAGTGAGACTCTGTCTCAAATAATAATAATAAAGTGACTGTTTGGAAAAAATACAATAAACAGAATGAATATGTAGAAAGATCCATAATTAAAAATTAACAAACTGGAAAGTATAATTTTTTGCCCCCCTAACTTCTTTTAGGTCACATCTCAACTTGTGACTAATTATTTTTTTAAAAAAGTATAAGTGTCAAAACGAGCAATTAAATACATTCCTTTTGCTAACAGAAAGAATTTTCTCATTTTGTAGATGTATTCTCTGATTATTCATTTATATTGAGGAGGAAGGCATTTAAAAGTTTTTTCCATTATCAGAGGTATAACATGTCATATATTTGATTTCCAAAATATATTTAGAATGGATAACCCTTTACTAATATCTTTTTTAAGTAACCTTTTCAGTAGTCCCCCCAAACAAAAAAAGTCTTAAAAATATGTAGCATATGATTTCAATTTCAAAATGTAATATGAAATACATAATTTCTCTGTTCTTAACTGTGCCTGTTAGTTTTATTTTGGAATGAAGGAAGAGAAGAAGGGGAGAGAGGGAGGGAGGGAGTGTCAAACAATAAAGTAAAAAGCAATTTCTAGGGAAGTAAGACTAGATCTTTAAATTACTGATAATCTCTCCCTCTGTGTACACTTCGGGAGGAACTAACGGTAGTTCCATCTTTTTTATTTCTACACACTTCTGCAAGAAAATGTTGATAGACTACAATATTAAAGGAAAAAATAACTTTAAATGTAATCTATTTATCTTATATATAAATAAAACTTCCTTTGACTTGGCAATAAAAATGAGATGGGAACTAAAGTAATTTACTTGTATTTTCTTCCCGAAGCTATTTCGTTATCTGGTAGATAACCAGATTATAACTAACATTTTTCATCCTATAATCACCATAAAGAAAACTTGATTTCTTAATAAATCCAACATTAAGGTATTATTTGTGTTGAATAGGAGTAAAATATTTTTTGATGAAAACCTACTACATCCTTAAATATGTATTTTTTCATTGAAAACAGTAACAAGAAATCTAAAGGTAAAAATCTAATCAAGAAGCCAAATATACAAGAGTTCAGTGGTTGTTTATTCCCCCGAGCGGGCCAATTTCAAAGCAAATTTAATTTGTGTTGCTAAGAAGATGCTTAAGTTCTTCTAAATTCAATTGGGATAACAATATTCTTTATGTAGTATGCACCATTAAGCAAAATAAAGTGCTTTTCTTTGTAGACTCCCAAGAAGTCCTTGAAGTAAAAGTAGTATAATATAAAGTAGTTAGAAACCTAAAAATATCTATTTAATGAGTTAGGCATTGAACTTATTTTTGATGGTTAAGTGGCTAATCAAAACAGAATTAACACTTTATAAAAAACATTTTTAAAAAATTCGTTTTTTCTCAATTTAAACTTCCCAGCAAAACCTACAATCTTTTTCCTTCATTCAGTGGATTTAAAACATCAATATTCTAAAAAAAAGAAAATCAATATTCTGTAAACATTTATTAAAAGAGCAAATGTCTATAAACTAATCCTTTGCAATGCTTGTGCTCTGAACGGAAGCAGGACAAAGGGACCCTTGAGGGTGCTCTGGTACCTGTATGACTGCATTGCAAAACTCCAGGGAGTTCATGAACTGGACAAGAGAAGGGAGTAGAAGCCAGTCATCCTTCAGGAGGCAGTGCCATTCCTCGCCTTTCTCTTCTAGCTTTGTAGGCAGGGAAGAGTAGAGACCACTGAGCCCAGTTGCAAGTACCTGTGTTCAGAAGTAAAAACGCAATGAACTCTTTTCCAAAGTTCTTAACCTGCAACTAACAGCTCACAGATGACGTATCAATGCTGCCAGTCCAAAGACAGAACTTTAAGTAGCAAGGTATTAAAGAGGATATCGCTAGATAGGAGGATTCAGCAGGTGGAAACAGTAGGGAAGAAGAATTCCAGCTGAGGGACAATACCAAAGCCATTTGGCTAACACACATGCGTTGATGGGGTAGCTTGTGTGCTGGACACTATGCTGGCCTGGGGAGTGGGGGCCTGAAAAGGGTACACACAAAGATGAATAAAACATAATTGCAGCCACAAGAAGTTCAGGAAAGGAACAAATTCAAAAATAATAGTACAGTGCACAGACTGCAAACTCAGAGATGGACGATATCCCAGTCTACAGAAGAAGTCCTAGACTGAGGTGACCCAGGACAGAAGGCCACAATGGTGGAAATCATCAGGAGCTTCATGAGAAAGATTCTTGCCAATTCCTTGCATGTTTAAGGCCATGACTGGCAGGTGCATGTTTAGGAAGCACTTTCATGTATATTTCTTGTCTGACCTTCACAAATAATAGCAAGGAGAAAGATTTAGGGGGTGTGGAAGCAGTTAGATGTGATGACAAGAGTCCAAACAGAGCTAAAGTCAGTCTACACTCAGGCATCAGTAATAGGAAAAGCAAGTAGAGAATAAATTTGAGCATCACATGGAAGGTGTGTATAAGCATGATCTAACCATGGTATCTGTAAGTCCAGCATTAATCCAAACCTTCCTCCCTCAGTGCTGTGTTCCTAAAATCAAACTGACAGCATTGGGCTTGGTAAGTGAGATGAGTGAGAACTCCAAACTTGGTCATTAAGAAAATGGTGACGATGCCCTTAATTGAGATAGAAATGTAGAAAAGAAAAACATTTAACACTGAGTGCTTGCTGATTTTATCTTGTGGAAAGTTAGTAAGACCAGGGATAAGAGTGAATTTCACAGTTCTGGAGGCGTCCCAGCTGGGAATAGACGCTAGGTAAGCAGCATCTCAGACATCCCGACATGGAAGACGTGCATAGGAAGGACAGGGATGGCACCAGCTGGAGGCAAGGAGGTCAGCTACTGCCCCACAGCACACACTGATGGCCCCACATGGGACAGAAACGTTTAAGAAAATATAATGAGTCAGGCCCAAAAAAGAAATAGTGACACCCTCACTTATCTCACATCGTAATGAGAGATGAACAGGCAATTATAATGATATTAGAAATGCTCGGAATACACAACAGAAAATACATGGTGCTGTGAGTGTACAAAAGGCTCTTAACTCAGACTTGAGGGCTTGGCAGCAGGAAATGTTCTCAGAAAAAGGGATGTCTAAGGTCCTGAAGAACTAAAAGGAATCAGCTAGAAAAAGAGTGGTGAAAGGAAGAACATCCCAAGCAGAGGAAATAGCATGTACAAAAGCGCAAAGGAGAAAGAAATGATGGTACCTCTAGGAACTAAGAGAAGTACAGCACTCTCAGAGCATAGACTACAGGTGGAAAGAGGCTGACAAGGTAAATAGGAACCAAATCCTACAATGTTGTATAGGCCAGGATGAAGAGTTTCTAGAGCATCCGAATGGAGAGTCCAGCAGACAGATAGGTGGGGCTGATGCTTAGGAGAGAGCTGTGGGCTACAGATGGAGATTTGAAGCCAACTATATGTAGATGGCTCCTCGAGTCTTACAAAGAGAAGGAGGAAAGGGAAATTTAGACAGATAAGATGCAACCAAATAATCCATAGTAGAAACAGAATGTCAGAAAAATAGGTATAGGTATGTTAAACTTGAAAAAAAATTACAGCAGAACCTCTCTACTTGACCACCTCCCGACATTGACCATCTCCGTAAGCTGACCTAATTTTCACAGACCAGACATGCACCACATGTATAATATAGTACAGTAGACCTAGTTCCTTGTGGTAACTACCTCTAATGTTGACCAGTTTGTTATAGTTCCTTGGGTGGTCAACTTACAGAGGTTCTGCTGTACCTACAGACCTATTGTTGCCTTTCCATGCATCCCTCTGTGTAGCAACCATCCTTCTTGCATTTATTAGTTTATTCCCAACCTTCTCCCTCTCACTTGGTCTGACTTGTTCACTCCAGTCCACACTGGAGGTGTGAATGATTTGTCCTGTCAGGTATGCTGAGTATCAGACACAGCAGTACTTCCCATGAGGGACACAGCCAAATATACTGACATATATTGACAGTATATGCCAGGGAGGTCTTTGCACAGAGAAACCAGATAAAGCCCCAGGAAGACACAGGAGGGGTGGGTGAGAAGGTGTAGGAGCCCACAGTGGTGTATAATAGGCAGAGAAAGAAACAAATTCACTATTTTGATTTATCTGGGGAAATCAAAAGATTGTATATATTTCTCTGTTCTATTTCCTGATAACCTTTATTCACTCATCATTCACTCACTTAAAAAAAAAAAATTACTGAGCACTTACTTCAGGCCAGGTGCTATGTTAAGTATAGGAAATACAATAGTTAATAAGATAAGACACTTATCTCTGTTTCAAAATCAGGGCTTCTGTAGTCCCAAAGGAGAATGCCCCTTATTTAAAGTCTTTAATTCCTTGTCAACATACCCAAACAAATCACTTGAATTCCAGATTTGAATGTGACCCAAATGAGTTGCCTGCTATAAATTAGAAACCTCTGGCAAAAGAGAACAGAGACCAAAAGTTCTCCTTGAAGAGAAATCTAATCTTGATGCCACATTTGCTAACTCATGCTAAATTAACCACAGAACAAAGGCTTTAATTCTGCATACTCCTGATTTCTTAACCACTTTGAGGCTTTGAAGATGAATTCATAAAGACAGGCTTAATTTGTCTGACTAAAAAGCTGGGAATAACTATTCAGTATATCAATATAATTACAGCAACATTAATTTTCAAATTACATACATCAGTGACAGTAATTCAAAATAACACATACCTAATATTCGCTTTTTAAAATGAGTATTCTGGAAAAGGCATGGCTGAGATGGAAATAGAGGCTGCCCATACAGAAGGATACTGCCGGTACAGAGGATACTCCTACATGGAAGATACTCCCTGTGCAAGCTGAACAGAGTCCTGCCGTGTTCCTGCCACTCCAAGCTGATCTCTGGTTATCTTCTTCAGAATGGCACAAAAATCAGGGAGAAAATATTCTGCAGAATAAAGAGTACTGCATAGTCTTAGGAACAAGATTCCAAATCTTTACTAATCTTTGTATCCTTCCTTCCAAGGAATTTAGATGCATTCACCTACACTGCACATATTTCTAGAATGCAGACTGTGGGCCAGGCATATGCAAGGTTGGCACAAGAGCAGTGAACAGGGTGAGACAGAGAAAACAGCCCATAAACTAGTTAAGTGCAAGAAAGACAACTGCTACCCAAAGGCATACGGAGCGTGCTGTGACAACAGGGCAAGAAAAAAGGAGAGGCACCAAGTTTGTAGGTGATTTCTCCAGGTTTGAGAGTTTCATAGCACAATCTGCTTACTTTTGCATTTCATTTTTAACTTAAAAGTTAAATTATTAAAAATTGAAATATATATGTATTCAATAGCTGATTCAAAATAAAATGCCCATCTACTGTTTCAGCCTTTTCATTGTAAAATATATTTATTACAACCACATTAAGTATTAACACAATATTTAACATATCTTCTCCCAAGAGTCTCCTTAAAAGAAAGTGATCACTATATAAAACCATATGGATAACAACAGACAAAGCAAACAACCTCCCTGGCCACAGAAGAGCAAGGCACTTGCTCAGACCATGGACTTTAATATCAGACCAATGTGGTTTTGAAGCAGACTCTGTCATTGATAGGCAGTTATTAAAGTTGTCTAAATTTCAGCCTCTTCACTGAGTTGTTGTAAGGACTAAAGAAAATATTACACGTACCAAGATCAGCATATGTCTTACACATAGAAGTGTCTGCAGTGGAGGAAAGAAAAATGACATGCGCGAAGCACCGAACACGTCAAGTAATGTTTAACTTTAAACATCTAATGATTCCCAGTTAATTTTAGCAAACACAAAGATTTTTAGCAGATGGCTTTAGTTTGAAGCTCACAGCAAAACACCTGGTAGGGGCTACTTGATACAACCTGCCAAAACAAAATGCCTCATAAATTTTGGATATGGGATGAATAACTCTCTACCTGTGGCTGTGTACCTAAAGGTCACTTGTTTTAATTTGCATTTCTTCATTTATGTACAGGCTGGTTTCTACATTTACCAATATGTAACAAATTGTACAGATTTAGCCATCAATATTTGGTTTAAAAAAATCAAAAGAAGTGATAGGGTCATTTAATCCCCAACCATTTATTTCTTGGCACCAAATTATTCCCTAGAGTGTCCTTATTCTCCTCCTTGAGGAAGTGCATCTTGAAATAAGAAGCAGCACAACCAATGAGCTTTTTCTATCAACTATAATAATAAAGGTTTCCAAAAGTGGTCCAATTTCCTGAAAGAGTCATTACTCTTCCAACAGCCTGATGCTAACACACTTTGACAATCATACTAATTAGAGAAAGCTTTTTGTCAATTGTGGTCCTTAGCCGGATGGTTAATAGAGTATGCTTTTATCTTCAACATAAAGAGGCCTTTTTTTTTTTTAATTATGTTGTCAGATGTAATTATAGAAAACTGGGTACAAATGAGATTATGGGATCTATCCTGAGGGGCAACATAACACAACGAAGCTCGAAGCTTGTGTTTCATTCTAGCAAATAAGGTCAGCTGGAGATGTTTTCCCTCTGATGTTAATGAACTGCACAGTGTTTTAAAACACAGTTTTATAAAAGCAACAGTTACTCAGTAAAATATGCTATGACAGAGTTAAGGGAAAACCTAAACATTAAAACATACTCCATTCTTATCACCATATATTCAATTTTTTTAATTATTAAACGTTATGAAACAGAATAGAAACCCACTGCCAAGACTTAACAGATTTTAACATTTTGCCTTAATTTCTTCAGACTTTTATTTTTCAAAAAATGAAACATTACAAATAGAACCAAACCCTACTCCAATCTCATTACCATTTCTTCTCTTTCCTTCATCCCTGAAAGTAATCACAGTCTTCAACTGAGCATATATTAGTCCTATGCTTATTTTTTGTACTTTCACTTTTGGATATATATATGTGTTTTGAAGACACACACACACACAGGCTTGGCGCCTGTAGCACAGTGGTTATGGCACCAGCCACATGCACCAAGGCTGGCAGGTTCAAGTCCAGCCCCGGCCAGCTAACCAACAATGACAACTGCAACAAAAAAAATAGCTGGGCCCTGTGGTGGGCGCCTGTAGTCCCAGATACTCGGGAGGCTGAGGCAAGAGAATCACTTAAGCCCAAGAGTTTGAGGTTGCTGTGAGCTGTGACGCCCCGGCACTCCACTCAGGGTGACATAGTGAGACTAAATAAAAATAAATTAATTAAGTAATTAAAAAAAAAACATCGTGCATACTAAGTTTCTGTGTATTACAATTTTATATAAACTTTATGTAGACTTTAAGTAACCTTTTGCTACTTTCTTATTTACTCAAGTTTTTAGATTTACTGATGTTCCTTTATGTAGTTACATTATAATACATGTAATTCATTCACTTTGAAAGCTGAATAGTATTCCATTGATTGTGAATAAACTAGTTTATTTATATTTCATTTCATATATTTCTGTTATTCTCTTCTTCAAATCACTGTTCTACTGAACATCTTTCTTTATATATCCTTGTAAACGTGCCAGATATCTCTAAGCCAGAAATATAAAAATGAAATCCCAGAATCACATGGCTTACAGATACTCAATTTTACTAAATATTACCATAATTCTCTCTTGAGTTATTATACCAATTTGTATTCTCAAAAGTTCTTGGTTTTTTCATACTCTTGATAACACTTAGTATTATCATAAGTACTACTGTTGTCTACTAACTGTTGTCTCCTTGTTTCACAAATAGTAGGACAACCTAACACATTTTAGAATGTTAACATACGCCTTACTGTAATACACTAAGTATACAGTACAACCTATAAAGTATTCCTGCCAAAAATATTTAACCTCAATTTAATTGAGCAGGTAGACCTAACTCCAACTTGCAGGAACTATGGGTATAGGGACAACAACAATAACAACAAAAACAATCATCCAGGACGTGGAGTATTCTATACGACAATAGCCTGGTCTCTTAAAAAATCAATGTTATGGAGGATAAAAGTGGTAGATTGTTATACATTAATAGAGAATAAAGAGACATGATAACTAGATACATACCTTGCATTGGATAATAGCTTAAGGGTAAAAAGCTATGGAAGTAATTTTGGGCATAATAGGAGAGAAGTAAATATAGATCATATTTAGAAATTACTATATAATTTCTGTAGATACACTAACAGAATTATGGTTATGTAGAAGAATGTCCCTAATTGTAGAAGATACAGGCGAAAGTATCTGATGTTTGCAACTTCATTTCAAATGAAACAGAAAAAAACAAAAATTATAGATGATACATATACCAAAGAATGGGAAAAAAATAACAAATTTTGAATCTAGGTGGTATGTACATGGAGTTCATTTTAATTTCTTAAATTTTCTGCATTTTACTTTTTATCATAATAAATAAGGTATAAAACATGAACTGCATCAACTTTACGAATGTGGGAATGTTCTATTTACAAAATATCCACAAACTTTCCATTTAGATCTTCTTTTACTCCTTTCAATAAGGTTTTATAATTTTCTCTATAAAGGCTTTTCATATATTTGTTACATTTATTTCAAAATACTTTATGATTGTGTTACTTTTTAAAACTGCCTTTTGCATATTGATCAAGTGAACCACCTGAATATTTTGATGATTTTTTACAATTCCTGCTCTTCTTTAACAGTAGAGCTACCCAAAACAATTCAAATAAACCAAAACCCAAACCTTACATAGTTCCCTCACGACAGTGCCTTTTATAAAGAGTTTGCTTTTTTAGAACAATTTTAAGGTTCATGACAACACGGAGAGGAAGAGATGGAGATACCTCACACACCCCTGGCACCCACAAATATGTAGCCTCTTCTGTGTGTATTATCAATATGCCCCACCCAGGTGGCACATTTGTTAGAAATGATAATCTTACAGTGACTCATTACAGTCACCTCAAATCCAGGGTTTACACTGGGGTTCACTCATGGAATTTTATATTCTATGAGTCTGGACAAGTATTCACCCTTATAGTATCATACAGAGTTGTTTCACCGCCTTTAAAGGTCCTCTGTGCTTTGCTTATTCATCCCTTCCTGTGCCCCAGATCTTGGAGAAAAAAATGATCTTATTGCATGGTTATGCCTTCTCCAGATTGTCTATAGTTGGAGTCATATGACAGCCCTTTCTTGGCTGTTTTCACTTAGTAACATTCATTTAAGGTTCTTCCATGTTCTTTCCATGGCTTGATAGCTAATTTCTTTTTAGCTGAATAATATTCCATTGTCTACATGTGCCATGGTTTATTTATTCACCTACTTAAAGCCATCTTGGTTGCTTCCAAGTTTTGGCAATTATGAATAAAGCTACTATAAACAACCATATGCAGGTTTTTGTGTGAATTTAAGTTTATTTCAATTCCTTTTAATAAATACAAAGGAGTATAATTGCTAGATCACATATTAGGACTATGTTTAATTTTACAAGAAACCTCCAAACTGTCTTCAAGATGGCTATGCCATTTTTCATTCCCACCATTGCCAGGATTTGGTGTTGTCAGTGTGACCCCTGCCCACTAAGTTCCTGCAGAAACATCACCACCACCACCTCGTGTCCCTATGACAACCAAACACAGCACAGCTAATGGTCTTTGTCTAGTTTAGAAACAAACTAATCAGTGAAACTAGCTATGCCCTGACCACATGGCATGATTCACTGGAGCAAAATCAACCTAAAAAGGTAAAGATTTAGATATGCTCTCAAGATCTCTCAAGCTATGCTCTTATAAAAACTGAGATCATTCCTAATGCAATAATCATGAACAAAGAAATGGTAACCTAGCATCCTAGGATACCTAGCATCCTCTGTGGGCGATAAGGGGCTGACACTGTTCAGCCAAATAGTATCTCAACTTAGACCCCTCCGCTCTCTCCAAAAGATTTCCTCGAAACACCTTTCCATAAAAGGTACCAGAAACAACTTGCTGAAAAAAGGGACTAGCACAAGAGAGGAAAGAGAGTGGGTAGAAAACACAGTGAGCAGAAGAACTTACTGGACAAAAGTAGGTGTTCTCCACGATGTGGTGGGCCACCATGCTGTTCTCAGCAGAAAGGGACATGATGAACAGCAAAGCATCTCGGGCTTGCTGGCCCACTGTCCCCTCTCGGTGAATGAAGGGAATCAGAAGGGAGAAGATGAGGAAGTTGGCAGCCCCTTGGTCCTCACTAGTGTGGAAGAAGAGTTCCAGAATGGAGGGATCTTTGGCAAGGATGGAACAGAGTTGATTGAGTAGGACAACCAGCTTCCCCTCCACTACAGGGGTAGCTGCTCCTGAACAAGAGCTTAGCAGCATCATAAGAGGCTTCAGAATGGGCTTGTGGTGCAACAGAGGCTGGTGCGACTGGGTGACCAACATCTCATACATCTTTAGCTGCTCAATTTTAGTCTCATCAGTAAATTCCCTTCTCAGGCTCCAAAGGAAGAGTTTCTCCATGATGTTCTCAGAGACCACAAATTCCAAGATTGGCCCCATCGCAGCGTCTTTGGCTTGCTCTTCAATCAGCAGGAAAAGCATGTGTTCTACATAATTCTGCACAGCACTGGCCTCATCTGGAGGCACAGACCCATATTTTGCCTGGGTGTTCTTCAAGGGGTCATGCTTCTCTAAGATTTTCACAACCTGTAACCAAATCAAATATCTGTCATCCATCTGATGTTTATCATAATTACAAAAACACACCACCATTGATTTTACCAAATCTTCACCAAAAGTATAGGAGCCACTCCCCACAAGATATATGGGAGCATTGTGTATGTACGTATATGTGTGCACCACTCTCATGGAAATAAAATGAAAGGGCTAAATTACAGAAAGAAGAGGTTCAAAGATATTCACTTATAATAGTTACAAATTTCAGCAACTTAAATATCAAAGAAAATAGTATGGTTATATAAATTAAGCTACATGCATACCTTATTTGAAGACGATTAAGCAACATGAAAAACTATAAATGATACATTAAATGAAAAAGCTACTTGTATATGTTAGGTCCATAATTTTCAACTATGTCGAAAACAAGTATGTGAAAAAAAACTCAAAAGAAACACGCAAAAATATAATTTTTGTGTTCAAAGTGATGACTTCTTAAATTTTTTTCTAAACTTCTAATAGTAACATTTCTTTTTAATATTAAAGTACATTAAATAAGCAAAAGGAAACCTGACTACCATTGTTCTACAAAAGGAATTTCAGCAAACACAGTTACTCATATGCCCTTGACAGAACAATATTCCTCCCTCCCCTATTTGGATGGGCACATTCTTCAATCAAGGATGCAGCAATTGAAAAGATAAAAGGAGGGCGGTGCCTGTGGCTCAGTCGGTGGGGCGCCAGCCCCATGTGCCAAGGGTGGCGGGTTCAGGCCCAGCCCCGGCCAAACTGCAACCAGGAAATGGCCGGGCATTGTGGTGGGCGCCTGTGGTCCCAGCTGCTCAGGAGGCTGAGGCAGGAGAATCGCTTAAGCCCAGGAGTTGGAGGTTGCTGTAAGCTGTGTGAGGCCACAGCACTTTACCGAGGGCCATGAAGTGAGACTCTGTCTCTACAAAAAAAAAAAAGAAAAGATAAAAGGAAACTGATGAACAGGAGACATAATGAGCAGAATCAACCCTAGCATATACTTAAAAAAAATTTTTTTTTGAGACAGAGTCCTACTCTGTCACCCTGGGTAGGGTGCCACAGCATCATATCTCATAGCAACCTCAAATTCCTGGGCTTAAGAAATCCTCTGGCCCCAGTTTTTCTCTTTTTTAATAGAGATGGGGCCTCACTCTTGCTCAGGCTGGTTCTAAACTCCTGAGCTCAAGCAATCTGCCTGCCTCGAGTGCTAGGATTATAGGTGTGGGCCACCACACCCAGCCTCAAACTAAATTTTAAAAATGAAAGGTTTGAATGCTGCATTTCTTTCAGCTAAAAAAAATTCTGATGTAACCAATTACAAAATAAATCTCTAAAGTTTGGAATAATGAAAAAGTTTCAGGAACAGTAGTGATGATTGTGTATACTATTAAAGGCAATGAATTATAGACTTAAAAATGATTAAGATAGCCTATTTTGTCATACAAATGTTACTATTAAAAATTAATAATAAAAAATAAATAAATCCTTACATAGATTGTCTCCCTTACCACTGATGGCATTTGAATGCTTCCCATTTATCTCTGCCCCTAAATACTTACTTCTACTTTGGGACCTGGAAATTAAAACAATTTTATATCTCAACTTTCATTTAACTTTGTGACTTGGAATTTCTACAATAATGGCCACTCACTTTACTCATTTTAAGTTTTTATACACATATAAAAATTTTTTTTTTCTTTTTTTTTTGGCCGGGGCTGGGTTTGAACCCACCACCTCCGGCATATGGGGCCAGTGCCCTACTCCTTGAGCCACAGGCACCGCCCCACATATAAAAATTTTTAAACAACCAAACATTTTTCAAATGACTTTATCTTCGTTCTTTTTTGCCTTTCTGAATTGCATGAAATTATGTATGTCCTTTGTAGTACTCTCCTGGTCCAGTTCTATGATGTGCTGTTACATGTTCTCTACAAGTATTTAGGTCACAGAATTTTTGCAAGTCATTAAGGAAGCTGGCAAATGTACATTGCTATGTCAGCGTGCATGAGCAACGATAGAAATTATTTCTCAGGAGAAAGTCTAAGTTTCTCCCCTGTCAGACACAGAACAAAAAAAAAAAAAAAAATCTTTGTAGACTAGACAAGTATATCCTTACAGAATGAATAGAGTCCCAAAGAATTTCAATCTCTATCAAGTGCTGCATTACAAAGGGAAAAAATCACCCCAACATCCTTGAGTTGACATTTTTAATGGTTAGCAAGAGGGACATGGCTCACTGATGGTGGCCACAGTGAAGTCATCTAGACAGCCTCTTCCCCTTTGCTGCACACCTGACTCCAAAGTGTGCCCACTATCATACAACCTCCACCATGCCCTCCAGAATTTCTCGCAGATGTGACAACCCACTGTCAGAAGAAACACGGGGACCTGGCCTTTTTTTGACCTTTGCTTTTGTTCTGGACCCTGACAACATCTCACAGAGTGCAACCACAATACAACACAGGTCCAAAAGAGTGCCTCCACTTCAACACTGCACATTCTCTAGTCCCAAGAGTCCCTAACTTCAAGGTTCCACATTCTGAAAAACAAATTAGCTACACACTTTATTGGTTCTAATTTCAAAGTTCACATATTGAGCTTACTAATGGGAGCTCTCTGTACAGTGAGGCTCTAGGGTACAATTATACTTTACATGTGTACTCTAACTCTCCAAACTATCTAAAACTGGGACTGTGTCTTATACATTTATAGTGGCATGGCAAATCAGCTCCACCTTTCTGGAAAACAATCTATCAATATGTTACAGAAGGTATAAAATTGTTCCTGCCCTTTGACTCATTAACCTGACTTTTGGGGAAATTCCCCAAGGCAATAACCCTAAAACATTTGTTAAAAAATGTTTATACCAATGATATTTTCCAATAATGAAAGATAAAAATCTTATTGACCCAAACAATCAAGAATAACAGAATTATAATCAAAATATGCTATATTACCATACAATGATTATCAAAAATAAACACGAAGTGAATTATATCATTACACGTAAATGTATGCATGAAATAATTAAAGTAAAAAATATATATATTGACAAATTATAGTTTTAAAAAATTATAACAAATTATGTCTCTCAAGAAATAGAAATGAGATTTTAAGGTTATCTAGTTCCTTTTTCCTGTAAGTTGATATAATTTTATAATGCAAATAAAAATAAAGGTAGACAAAATAATTTCGTACTAATGTCTTAAAAAGGGACCAAAACACTAAGTGAAAAAAATTAGTAATTGGAAATCTCCTAATCTTCAGAAATTCCTAAGCAATATAAGTTTATAAATATGCATATGTATATTTAATAACATGTACACATACTTATTACACATACACAGTATGTATAAATGTATATGTGTAATGTATAGCAAAACTCTTTACATGATTACAAGTTACATTTTTCTCATCGACCTTCAAATGAGGTTATGACACATTATAGTATATTATTATATTAATTATTCCAATGAATTCCTTTGCAAAGGAAAGGAAGGTTTTATGCTATGAAAAATCCTGAAAAGAGAACTGAGATTTGTACACAGATTGCAAACCGTGAAGCACTTTACCCTTTTTACAGTTGTTCCTTTATACTACATTCTGAGTTAATGAACAGAGACACATTAGACACATAAAGCCCCGTTTACTCATTCCCAGCCCTGGCCCAGAGCTTTTACTATGTGGAAGATGGGTGTGTTATAGCCAATGCTTGTGAGTCATGGAATACACCACACTCAGGAAAGTGCTGATTATGCTGTTATTGCCACATGTCTTTAACCTCTCTTCTTAGGTTTCAGGACCCTCCCATCTACCTCCTTCCTTCTTCCTTCCAGGCAGACACACCCAAGACCTGTTTTACAAGGGACTCTACAGGCCCACCCTTGAGATTGGTTCCTGCCCTGGCAGTGACTGCCTAAAAAGCTTCTTGGCTATAGCACAACTTCACTGAAAGGCCAAAGAAGTTCTATTCAGATGTCACAGGTTTGCCATCCAAATGGTGCCATGCTTCTTTCAGTTTCTGTAAAATGATTTCTGATCTGACCCAGACTTTCTTATTTTTTCCCACTTGTGCCTTCTTCTCACACCACTGCCATCAAACTCAAATATTCCTGAGTCCCTGATTTCTGCATGTTGGAACTTACCAAATCTGGGCTATCATGCCAGGATACCAAGCTGCTCACACTGGCTTCCCCAGGCCTGGCCTATCCCTGTGATTACCTATTATCTTATACTCTCAACCTTGCCTCAAATTGCCCAATTAATGGGGTGGGAGGGGTGCCAATAGGAAAGAGAATGAAAGCAAGTAAAATATGCTTTGTAAACATTTCCATTACAAAAAAAGTTCCATTTATTAGGCAGAAAATATCATGTAATAAATCAATTTACACCTGATAAAGCCTACACTCATTAAGTAAACTAGCTGAGATCAGAAATAGTCAATTAAATGTTTTGCTGCTCATAGCTAGGCATTTGTTGATCTACAAATTTTAACAAATACAGGCCAGTAGGTATACATGCAAAATATGAACCTGAATCACATGTAGATCTGTATGTAAATTATCACAATTCTAAAAAGACACATACAAAAATTAACAGTATGAACAACAGTGTTCAAACAATCATAAAATCAACATAGTCAAATTTAACCTAATTTCAAAGCCATTTGACCTAAATAGATGAGGATTACTGGCGCTAAATAAGCGCACATTAACAAATAGCACATTTCTTTCATTAAGTAATATTAGACACTCCTTTTCTTATCCCAAATGACGGCCCCTATCAATCAATGATAATCAGCCTGAATTTCAAATAGTCACAAATTCTAAATAGGAAGCGTAAATGCTTTCAAAATGAAAGATCTATGTAAATCCCATAATTGCACCTCAAGCTAACAAATGATTACCCTTCATGATAAGCCTAAGTGTTTGTTAAGAGATTACCTTCAGTCCCACTTAATACTGTTCTATGCCTTATATACATGAATTTATCAATAGGTGGTTACTTATGCTACTTTGGTTAGAACCTAGTTATTTCAAGAAAATCATATGAGTAAAACCCATACTTCCGTATCTTTTGGAATGCTAATTTAAAATGGCATTGTGGAAAAAAATCAAGTTACTAAGCAACATTTTCCATCACACAGAAGGGCAGGATTGAGCTGTCTTAAGCCAAATTCCACTTAATGTACCAAATAACTACACAAATGTTAAGTTTCCATCTACTCCTTGTTCGTTACTTAACAGCTGTGTCTTTCAATTTGAAGTATTCTTTGCACATCTATCTCCATAGGGAGACCTTTACCAAGTCATTCATTTTTATCTGAAGATAACAGCTTTATAATACATGTGCACTCACATCACTTATTTAATATCAGCTCTAGTCCTGAACTCCAGAGACTTGTCTAAATCTGGGATGAAACAAGATAAAGCAGGAGCTATGGAAAGGACTTAAGAGTAATGATCTACGTAACAATATTCCAAAGAACACTAATTCCAAACTAATTTCAAATGTTTCACCAAGCACATAGTAGGAAAACTGCTAACATTTCAACATGCTTAACCATGTTAGAGTCTAACAGAAGCATAAAGTTAATGCCTCAGCTCTCTTTCTTAAGAAGCACAGCACTTGTTTAGTTTACTGTCTACTGACAAGTTTAGGGCTGCTTGTAAAACCAGGAAGAGAGATACAAATTTTTTTTTTCTTTTTTTGAGACAGAGTCTACTCTGTTGCCCAGGCTAGTGTGCTGTGCCGTCATAGCTCACAGCAACCTCAAACTCTTGGGCTCAAGTGATCCTCTTGTCTCAGCCTCCTACATAGCTAGGACTATAGGCACCCGCCACTATGCCAGCAATTTTTTTGCTATTTTAGAGCCAGGGTCTCGCTGTTGCTCAGGCTGGTCTCAAACTCCTGAGTTCAAGCAATCCACTTGCCTTGGCCTTCCAGAGTGCTGGGATTACAGGCATGAGCCAGGGCGTCCAACTGATACAAATTTTTAAAATTAATGAGTGTTCTCTAATACCTCCCAATTTTTCAGCTCTCAAAGTCTTATCTGAATTTGTCTCTGTCATTAAGTCCATTGCAAGGTGCAGACCAAAAGACTGAAGATGAACAGAGCAAGGAATGAGATTTTTTTTTTAAATAGTTATCTTGAATTTTTATTTATTTTTTATTAATATTAAATCATAGCTGTGTACATTAATGCGATCATGGGGCACCAGCACTTGTTTTATAAACAGTTTGACGCATTTTCATCATGG